>NC_141698.1:994867465-995256179 GCF_964263255.1 Lissotriton vulgaris
ACTTTCTGTTCCAACTTTGCATGTGTGCTGCACCGTACATCACACATACAATGTAGGAAAAGTTTTTAATTTACGCTAGGTATAATATTTTGCACTGGAAGGGTACCTTTCTGGGGGAGGAGGCTTGGATTAAGGGGGAGGAGGCTTGGATTAAAAATCTGGGAGCCAATAACCAGGTGGAAGGATGAGAATGATGATAATGATGATAATGTTATTTAGTTTTTTATCCTTTTTCTCCCTTTTATCTTTTTTTTTTCTTTTTTTTGAGGAGAAGGTAGCAGTGTTTGTACTATAATAAGTGAAGCAGAATATATATCAAAATCAGCCATGTATTGTTTAATTTGTTTTTTTTTCCTGGATGTCAATGTCACTGTATTTGTTCTTTTTTTCCTGGTGATGTATGAATAAGTAATTTCTTCTTTGCTATTGCTGTGCCCTTTACCCTGAAAAAATTGGGGAAAAAATCTCAATAAAAAAAATAAAAAATAAAAAATAAAAAAAGGAAGGGTACCTTTCCAGTGCAAAAGCTATGCTAGACTCACACAGACTCCTTTTCACTGTGGTGCAAAGGTGTGTGCGTGGCGCTTGGCAGCAAAAGTCTGCGCTGGCGCTAGGGAGAGGGGATGACAAGGCCATATCTACACTTTCCTCCTCTCTCCTTGTCACGTAATGCAGCAACTTTGGGTGATGCATTGCAGGTACCTAAATCTGGGCCTTAGTATACACACTCACATCTCCGTCAACACCTACAAAACAAATAACAAACAGAGGCAGAAAGAGTTTTCTTTGACATGAAATGGATGATAGCAGTGGCAGACCCCCACATGGTTTCCCCCAATGTGAGGTTCAAACACATCCAACTATCCATACTACATAGAGCCTACCTTTCCCCAGGATCAATCAGCAAACACTTTCCCACTTCCAACACCTCATCTCCCTATTGTTAGGTGGAGCAGACAGATTTCAACCACATTCAGGGGTCGGGCCCCCCTCTAGCTGGCTGTTGGTCCGACACACTGGACATGCTATTGTCCTTCACCTGTAGGACCATATCCCAAGACTGGGAAGCCTGTGCATCTATAAAAGACAAAAGACATGATGTACTGATCTCACCTTTCTGTCCAAGCGAGCAAGCACTATGAAATGGAAAGCTAAGGTCCATCCCACACTTGAGTCATGGCACCAGTCAACCATCAAGTGAGCCAAGGCTGAAGATAAAGCTCTGCTCGACAAGAAACACCCATAGAGCACAGTTGAAAAACCATCTTAGGGGGTCTGAAAGAAAATACATTGCCCCTGTAGACCCCAATCCCCCTACTACATCATCCTTCAGCCCACATCCTCCTCTGTTCCCATGTGCCTAGAGTTTCTCTCCTCCAGTACCATGCCTTGGCACACTCCACTACAGGGAGGCCCCCATCCTCAACTAGAATCACTATTTGCTTGGCTGCTCTCACCCCCTACCCAGTTCTGGCCAAGGGTTTATACCCTCACATTTCCCCCAGGGCTCCCCCCTTTCAAAGGTTCTAAATGCATACAAATTTACAACTACAGTTTTAGCCAGAGAGGAATCCCAACACTAATAACCCACTTCCCTATTTATTAAGGCTACTACATTTTACACCACGGCTCACAGTTACTGCAGTGAGAGTTCTAATAACTTTATATGTCAAGTTTCAGAGAGTGATATCTTCTCTTTCAATCAGTTTACCTTCATCTTTCAGCTACTCACCCAACCTTGGTCTTTCACTGTACTTGTATTTTGCTGTTATGTATAGAAAATTGTTAAAATGCCAATAAAGATAGTTTAAAAAAAAGTTAACCTATTGTTTCCCCCAGACCAGTGTGGTGTCTGCCAGTACGAAAATGGGTAAAGGCATCCTCAATTTAATTTATGCCAGGTGAAATGATTAAGCACATCTACGGGAAGTACACCAAGCTCCTTCCCTTCGCTGGTCCAGTTGCGGTATTTGAACTGTCATTCTTTCCCTTGTATGTCGCTCAGAAGTAGTTATTTATGGACCGTAGTTAACAATGTTAATTGAACCCAAGATGACTTTTCTTATACCACAGGGACTAAACTGGCCTAAATGGCTGATTCATGGCATCTAAACCTCTTACACTTCCTGAAGTCTAATATAAACCCCCACCATTGTGCTGTAACATGAGAAGGCCAACAAGAGGCCAAGAGATGTCCTACATATGCCCAAGGTTCTTCTAGTAATCTTACAGTAATCACTTGGGAATGTCCAGTCTCTGGGTACATAACGGCTTGTACAATGCCGCAACAACCTAGCTCCCCTTTTCTGTGCCCATCCAACAGCAGCGCTATTGTTGCAATACTAAGACATCTTTTATAATGCAGTCTTGACTTAATGCACTGAACTGTATTGGCTTTTGGAATAAAATCTTAAGTGGGCCATCAGATGAATAATGTCGCAATGTGTCTCAACCCATGCAGCTATCTTCAAACAAAGTAACTTTCTAGAATACTTACCATTGGTGATTGTTAGTGATTCAGAATAAACTGACATTAAATGCTACCTTTTACAGTTTTATCTATCTAGTCCAGATGCAAATAAAAAAAATCCTTCAACAGCAAAGTATAAATGGAACTCTGCATACCACTGCTCTGTGGCTGCTTTGACCATTTTCAGTTGAGCTGCAGTGCTTGTTTCTGTTTGTCACTCTGCTTGGTATGTTCTGTGGAGGATTCCCACCCGCCATTTTGAATGGTGGTCAACTTTCACCCTTTTTTCATCTTTTGCCATTGCTATATGATGAAATTCTACCAAGAGTTTTTTTAACCCATCTTTTATATTGGATGTGCTATACATTTCCGTGTGTTTTGTAACTTAAGCCTCCTTTACATCATAATGTATTCTCCTCAAAGCCGCTGCCAATGTAAGTGATTTTTTGGCTCATATCTGTTGCTGAGGTGATTTTGTCATATTTAAACTGCCCCTAAAAACTCTTATATGGTGATTCCTCAAGTTTTCTTGTGTGAAATTATAACCTGAAATGTAAAATGTATTTCTTATCTACAGTACTACTGAATAGGCTGCTTGGTAGCATTATGCCCTGGCATCTTCTGTTTTCCAGAATACTCTTGCATGGGCAGAACAAGAAAAAAAACTAGTTTCTCCAAAATGCTTTCAGGAGCATCCTCTACTCTTAAGACTCGTTCTTTATCTTTTGGCACAAAATCAAGGAGATTATAACATGATCATCCCACTTTAATTGCCTTTTCACAAAAACCTATCCCAGATGAAGTTAGAGCCTTGAAACCTCATATGAAAGCTACAAATAAAAAGTTGCAACAAATTGATGACAGATGAGTTGCTATGGAAAGTTGGATCTTGGAAAAGGAGCAATTGGGTTAGTGATGTTCAAAAATTTACTTCTAAGATTACTAAAATATAAATTGATCCCCACTTGGAAAACAAGAAAAAACATAATAATCTTACATTGTATAGTTTGTCAGAGAAAGTGGAAGGTATTGAGCTTTTGTCTTTGCTGAAAAGCTTTCATTGATGTGATTGCTATTCCTAAATCCTCACAACTAAATATACAGAGAACTTAAAATTCAGGGAGAAAAGCGCTTACTACTTCTACTTCACCTAAGCCTCGAGACAAAATAATTTATTTTCTGGAACAAACTGATCTTTTACATGTTCTCAAATCTACCAAATAAGTGAAAACTTTAACCTGGTCTGGTCATACCCTATGTATATCACAAGACATATCCAATGCTTCTAATGTTACGAGAAAAAATTATTGTCTTAGAAGCCTATCCTTAGGCAGTGCAACACAGGATATGGAATTGTACACCAGTCTCTTTATGAAATCACTCACAAAGGTGAATCTCTTCTTTGAAAACTAAATGATGAACCAGTTATTGTCATTGAAGTACAGTTTCATCCTACTACCTAGTTTGCATTTTCTACCCTGGCACTTTGGAAACATGGCTTATTTAAAAATGTGTTTATCTTTCACAATTATTGGGTCTGTCACTTGATTTGCAATTTTTCTACTCTATCTTTCTTTTTTATGTCATCTCTCTATTTCTTTACTTCGCCTCTTTCTTACACCCCCTCTTCTTATGGGATCTCTTGCTCTATTGTTTTAATTTTTTATTATACATTTACTTTTATTATCACCTCTAATTTCAATGAATCTAGCAAACTGCTTGTTTGGCTGACTTATAAATACTTTTCAAACGCTACACTCTACAATGCTTAACTTTACTTCCTGGTATGTCTGTAGTTTTAGCCTGTTTATAAGGCAAAAAGTTTTACCTCACCGAGCCAAATGTAACACTTCCATTGCTTATATCTAGAAAACTCATTGTAACAAAGTAGAATTGTTGAGCCTTAAAACATAATGAGTTGGTAAAGACATCTTTTCACTGTCGATGGATATAAATGTGGCACTACAATACTTTGCCATAAGTCCTTATATTTGGTGCTTATTCCTCAGGAGCATGATGATTTTTGAAGATGTATACAAAGTATATTTTTAATGAACCTTTTCTCTCCCAAATGTATATATTCCAGTCAAACCTGAGACTTCCTTTTGGAACTATATCAAGGCTAAATTGACAACTTTTCAAAATGGCTATGTTATGGTTGGGGGTAACTTTAATCAATTGTGTGAATCTTTTCTAGAAAGAAAAAATAAATATAAGTTATCCCCTGCTAAATCTCATTCAACATTAAAGTAGTTTCATTCACAAGATCCTTAGTTGATATACGGAGAATCGTTAATCCCATTAATTGTGAATTTTCTTTGTTATTTACTGGGAAATGGAACTCTGACTGGAGTTGATTACATTTTTACAAAATGCTGAATATGGAGATCTCTTTATTTTTTATCACAATTCTTTCATACCAAAATTTGAAATATATCATGTTGGTAAAAGGTTGAATGGAGATTTAATAAATATATATTGTCCACTGATGTTTTTCTTGAGATGGTTTCAAGTTAAACAGTTCTCAAGTTACTTCAATGGCTCACACTGGCATGTTGTTTAGGTTACCCGGGGAGGCTTGATCTTCTATTGAGTAGCTAAAAAAAGAACTTTATTTATAGTTAACTTCTAAAGAATATAAAAGATCTTGAGCAGTCCTACTTTACTATCAAATCTTTAGACATGTCAGATGACACTGCTACACATCAATTATTTCTCAGGTAAAAAGGAACATAAAATAAAATGGCATTATCAATGAACTTTAAAATGTGTTTTCCACTTCAAAATTAACCATTTACAGTTTTTTTGATACAATTTTGTAAACAAGTATGTACCTATGACACTGACCCATTCCCAACAACTTTAGGTAGCTTTCTCCCATGTATTCCAAAATATAATACCACCGATTAAGACTCTGACTCCCTCAAAAAACAAATCTGGAAAGGAGAGATTGCTAGGGTGCTCGACCTCGGACCTAAGGAACTGGGTTCGAGTCTCTGTAATGACACTAAACCTCCTGTGATTCTGGGCAAATCACTTAAACTCCCTGTGCCTAACAAAAATAAATGTGTCCTCATGTAACGTAACTAGTGCTATGTAAAGCGCTCTGATACCCGATTCGGGTCAAGTTAGCACTACATAAAACTCAGCAAAAAAAAAAGAATTCTCCTAGAAAGGTTAATCCCTGGTCAAGGTACATTATCTTTTGATTTTATCTCTCTTTATTCATCCTTTTTTCCACTAGGCCATTAGAACTTTTCAGTTCTTTTTTATCCAACTCTGCTATTGCTGCTACCTTATTTAAACCATTAATTTCAGTTAGTCCCAAACCTAAGAACGATCATATCTACTGCATAAATTACAGAGCCAGTTCCCTTGTTAACAGTGTTTACAAGAGCTTTGCTGAAGTGTTAGCTTCTCATTCAGAGTGCATACCTCCGTTTGACACAATCAGATCAGTCTAGCATTTTAAAAAGCAGATTGCCTTTGGATAGTGGAAGAATGATTGCTAATGTTAATAAAGACACTGCTATTAAAAGTAGACTTGTTACTGCTTTGTCATTACATGCTGAAAAGACTTGTGATCGTATACATTGGAAATATATTATTAGAATTTTGACTTGGTTTTGCATTAATTTGTACAAGTTAATTAACCTTATCTATTTTATTCCAAGAGCTAGTGTTCTACTAATAATATTTTCCCATATTTCAATGTGTCTCATGACACTCAAAAAGGTTGTCATCCTTGCCCTTTATTATTGTGTGTTTGTTGAATCTTTCTTGGTGAAAATAAAATGTAAGACTTTGATTGAAGGTGTCAAATTTGCATTAATGGTAATACTTCCCATATGCTGATGAAAATTGACTATATATGCCTAATACATCGCCCACTCTTTCTCTCAATTAGGCTCCTTCTTATTCTTATGTTTCAGGACATACATTAAACTGTAACAAAACAGAAAATTTTCACTTAAATAAATATTGCTTGAACTATATGCTTTATAGTTGTCATTTTCAGTGGCATCCACACAATATCAAATCCTTGTGGTGTGGTATATGTAGGAAAGTTCCTCTTTTGACATGGTTAGCTCTCACTTTTTGCCTGATGTCTGATGTAATTACGAACTGTAAGTGCACTAGGCCCATGCTAACCAGGTACACAGTGCCAGATCTGTTTCCCCAAAACTTTACCATGATTGGCACAAGTTCAGTGGCCCCTGTAAGTCCCTAATAAAAGGTACCCTCGGTATCAAGGGCATGGGTACTAAGAAGGGTCCTCAGGGGCTGCAGCACTGGTTGTGCCACCCCAGTGACCCCTAACCAAGGCTATTCACTCTGCCATTTCAGGCTGCGTGTCTTGGTGCAGCGAAATCCAAAGAGTCGATATGACACACAACCCCGAGTGCCATGCCTCTCATACACTGCATGAGATATAAGTAAGTCACCCCTACTTCAGGCTTATAGCCCTAAGGCAGGGTGCACTATATCCTATGTGTGGGCATATCAGCATGAGAAGATATGTTCCTACAATGCCCAGTCCGTTCTGGAATATTGTAAGTACACAGGGAAGCCCTAAAGAGTACACGGGCTAGATACTTGTCAGCGTGAGTTTCCTAGCTCCAGGATGGCTTTACTGATTCCTGAGATGTTTGGTACCAAACACCTTGTCTTAATAAATCCTTATTGACGCTAGTGATGGACTTTTTTATTAAATTAACACAGGAGGCCTTTTTTGAGGAACTCCTGAAAACCTATCAAGCACTGGTGTGGTTTCTGGCTTGTTTTCACCAGCCTGCCACTACCAGTCATGTTTCTGACCTCATGGGGTGAGAGCCAGTGCTCTGAGAAGACAGAGACAAAGCCTGTTTTGTCCAGATGTGCCTCACACCTCCGACAGGATACCCTTCCTGGGAGGGAAGCTTCAAATGCAATGGCACCTTTGAAATCCAACCCACGGACCTCCAGATAGTGGGGGAGGCCAAGTCCCCTCTTCTGCTTCACTTTTGGCAGGAGGAAAGGTGGGAAAATTAATTAGATGATAAGGAGGATCCCCACTTAGCCTACATCATCACTGGGGTGGGACAGGTGATGTGAACCCTTTTCCTGAAATTCCACAATCTTGGAATGGTGGCAAAACCTTCAATCAGGGCTAGGGTAGTGCCTCTTCCCACAAGAAGTGGTCACTAGAGGGTGTAGATACCCTAAAGGTAAGTAGCCCTTTGGCTACTGCCTTTCTCCCCTTGTAACGCCTCTAAATCCAGAACATCAGATTCAATAGCCAAAAATAAGTCCAGGTCAAAGAAGACCCGCAGTTCAAGAACTGAAGCCAGGTTGCAGAAGAAAAAGGTGCCAACCCCTGCTTGCTGTTCCTAGGACTCGAAAATTGCTTCTGCTGTGTCGTCCTGAAACCGGAAAGTACTCCAAGAATCCAGGAGCACCTCCAGCCTTCACAAAAACGATGTGAAGCTCCCTTGGAGTGAAGGTATCAATACCCTGCACACATCAGGCACCGGTTCCCTGAAGTCTGATTTGTGGATGTGCTGCTCCCTGATGACCTTGACACAGCACCAAAGCAAGAAGAGGTATAACAGCTCCGAATGGTCAGATCTGGCTCCAACCAAGTTTGGAGGCACCAGGACAAACCAGACCCGCAGTGTACTAATACCTTGGGTACCTGCCCTCCAATAGTATAAACCAAGAAGTAGAACATACAACGGACTCCCGAAACACCACAAGCAAGCACCCGTTGAGGTGCATTGAGACGCCCGAGACCCTCTTCATGAGTGGCCCAGCTGTCTTGAGACGCTTCTCCAAGTTGCCTGCTCCTGACCGTGAGGACCTCAAAAAGCACGATGCCTGGCCGACATTCTCACTGTCCATCTGGCCCCAGCACTGACCAACCAGTCCTACTCCCATGGTCCCCCGGCCCTTGCGACCTATAAGGAGACCTACCAGACTTACATGTAACTCCCTCTGTGCAGTGCTTTTTCAAGTGACCCCCTTTGTCTTGGCACACCAGCTTCCAAAACCTCAGCAGTAATGCTCCCGGCCGATCCGGGATGAGCCTGAACTTCTCCTGCTGGAACTTTGGACACAGTCCGGACACCGAGCTAAAAGAAGAAGATCAACTTTTTGAAAGCATTGCCTGGAATTCTATGCATTTTTCTGCTGTTTCCCCATTATTTCCTATGATAGGCAATTGTGCATGGAAGTGATATGTTTTCCAAACTTTGAAAAATTGTAACTCCGAAAGTACTTACCTTAGAACTGTGTTTATGGTTTTAAAAAAATATATAAATCAATATTATTTTTACAAATTGGTCTTGGATTTAATCTTGAGTGTGTGTCTCATTTATTGCGTCTGTGAGTACAACTAATGCTTTGCATTACCCTCGGTTAAGCCTAACTGCTCTCCCACACCACCACAACACGAAAATTAGTATTATCTACTTTTGCCTCTACCGGCCTTTTGGTGATCTCTCCTATTGTCTACATAGTGTACTTTATTTTAGAACACTGTACAGAGAAGCTGTTTCCTACAGTATACAAATAACAATTAGGTAACTATTAATTACAGTATATAATATTCTTACATTTTATCCTAGCCTTCTCTCTTGCAGTCATGGTGAGGGAGACTTAATAGCATCAATATGATGATTGTTTCAAATATTTTATTTGTTTCATCCATGCTTCCATTCGAAATTCCTAGTTATGTTTGAAACAATGTGGCTGCAATATACCCTATACATTAAATCTCCCCTTTACCTAAACTTAAAAGACCCAAAGTGGAAAGTGAAATCAGATTTTCTATCTTTAAAAATATCATTCAGCCCTTGTTATTAAAGAAGCTTGCTGTTTACTTTGTTATTGCAGTCTGGCACTGACTTTTACCTGGGATTTTGTTGAGAGGTCTGTGTTACCTAATTTTCCTTCTAAATACCTTCTTCATATGTCAAAGGGGTAGAGTTTAAATAATGTCATATTACTTTTAGGAGAGTATTATATTCAAATATTCTACATTTTCATTACTTTTCCATCCTCCTGATTTGGCACAAATTTGAAGATTTGTAAAATATCTATTTTTGTAACAGGTGGAGGGACAGGAGCATCTCATGGATCAATCAAGTGAGTGATAGTACTCAGCTATTTTCCTTTCCTTATTTCCAGTCTTATTTTCAAGTACCCACAGGCATTATGCATGGGATATTTTCTTCTTCAAAGTGTAGTGACAAGTTCTTAACTTTACATTTTTCAGGTGCTTTTACAGAAAGTATCATGAATAATGAAATTCGTAAACTTATATGGAGTAGATCCATCCAGAGAACTCATGCAATCTAATTTTGAAAAACTGCTTACAATTCTTAATTTACCTCAAGGGTTCTCATTCCCTATTTTTTTTATTTACAACAGACTCATTTTTACTCTTGTCAAAGTCAGCAAACTGATGGTTATGGTGTTTTGGTAAAACTGAAGATGATACCCTTTTACAGATGTTATTTACCTGCCAGTATGTGTATCATTTTTGGAATATTATAAAGAGGTAAAGGAATGAAATGGTGAATGTAACTTTTTGTCTTTAATATTGTTCTTCTTGGCTCATTTGCTATTATTAATAGAATTTGTTTAAACTATGATCACATTTTAGTTGTTTTTGTTTATATACCATTTAAGCAATATTGCTTCTTCATGAAAACTTTTTTCCAGATTACGTAATAGCTCTTGTTGAGATGGTATATGTGAAAACAATAGAATAGATAGCACTATCTCCAGTAATGTTAAAGTCATGATAAAGAAGGATCTATTTTGGCTAGCACACATTACCTTTTTGTCTCAACAATTTGTTAATAATTATAATGTGTATCAAAGTACTGTTTATGATCCCCTTCTTTCTCATAACTATTACTATTATTATTATTATTTTGCATGGTTTAAAATAGTAAATATTTTTTGGCAATACTTTATTAACCTTAAAGGTCTGTTATTAATTGTATTGCCTGAGCTTCTGTTTTTTTATCTTCCTGCTGTCTGTTATGTTATATTTATCTATTTATATGTATGATATTGATGTGTACTAATTTAATTGACTGACTATGTAAGAATTACTTATTTTTCCTTATACTCATTTGCATATACTTTATATGCAAATAATATTAGGAATATTCGTGTCGTACTTGATTTTTTACATCAATCCTGAGTACTAAATATTTATTGTTGTAATTCCTTTTCTATATTTATACTTTATATTTCATAACTTGTATTACGTATTTCTAAAACTCAATTAAAAGTAATGTTCAGATACAAAAGGTCTACGCAAAAAATACAAATCCTGATTTGGTAATGTATCTCATTAGGCAGTCTTAATTTCTGCAAATATAAACAAATAAAAATAAGGGTACAATCCATTTTTTTTTCCGGAGTCCGCAGCAAATTAATGGTGGAGTTTCTGAATATGAAGGCTGCTTAGTCTTGAATCGACCTCTTGATTCTTTCATCCAGCAATATAAAGAGCCTCTAGAGAGGATGCAATTTTTTAAAAGATCCAAGGCCACCAATGAGATTTATGTGTCAATGTTCTGTATGCAGATGCTGCTCCGCTACTACTTAAGGGAAGCTAGATTCCTGCCTGCCTTTGAAACCTGCAGCTCTTTGGAGACCCTTAAACACCTGGAGAAGTTCTCGGAGCATCTGAAGCAAGTGTTACAATTCCCACTCTTAACTCTTTCTTGACTTGGACACACCTCATTCCAGATGCTCACACTTCCTCAATATGAAACCTAAACTCACTCCGCTTTGAACAGAAAATTCCTCACTGATCAAATCTTGGCTTCTATATTCCTAAGGTCTACCCAGACCAGGCCAAGATTGCATGCATCTTCTAACTGTGCTTGAGCTCTCTCACCAACAGTATGAACGTCATAAATTGTTTGACTTCACAATGTTGCATCAAACCAGTTTAGAGAACCTCATTTATGACCTGCACAGCCTGTACTTTTTCCAAATCTAAGAGTTTGTGCTGTGTACATTATGTTTATGCGTGGCTATGTGAGAGTTACTCTTACATTCCATTTACTCTTGATGTGAGTTTATGCAATGGGTGCAATTATAAACTAGTGAAATAAATTAGTCGTGCCCTGCTGCATGCAGATGGAGCGTTCCAACCAAAAATCCAACCTGCGTGAAACTAAAGAGAAACGAAAAGCCGTCAATTCATGGGAAATGCGTCTCATATCTGCTGTGTTCTCAAATGTGGATACGCGCCTTTTTGGGACGCAAGCCAGGTTTACTGATTGGCATATTTCATCAAATATTTTTAATTAACTGCTCATCGAATTGGACCAAAAAAAAGATGTTCCGCTTCCTAGGAAACATGCCCCAAAACTGTTGAGCAGTGTGCTCGCTTCTCCTTCCCGAGTGACTCCGGATACAGTGTGTTTGTGATGTATACCCCTCCACGGCTGTTATCTTTCAGCAGGAACTCTACAGGAACCGCTAACTAGAAAGCACAGCCGCGGGGGCTTGGTGGAAAGTGTGTTGGCACACAACTTCGTCATCTCATGTAGCCTGAATGCCGAGTGAGCGGGATGCGATGATCTAAACCCGGTGTGTTGTACAATTATCCACATCACAAAAGGCATTACGCAATTGGGAACAATTTTGCGCGCCATGCCGTCTCTGCGTGGGGACGCGCGATAGAGGGGGGGCGCGCGAAACGCAAGTCAAGTGCGAGGCACGGCGGCAGCGGGTGACGGCCCTCCGTGGGGAAATTGTACAACAGCTGCCCACACAAGCCCTCGACTCCAGCAGGCATTATTAGCACTTCGACCTAATAGGCACGTTCCATTTACTGTGTTCGTTCAACGGAAACATTAGCGAACAATGGGCAGCACGGCCACAAATAAACTCGGATTTTCTACACCGCTTCATTTATGTGATGCTGAAAACTATCACTACTGCCACCGCATTTAAATTTTTTAGAAATACAACATTAAAAATAAATTAAGTTAGAAGCAAGCTTGTTTTCCCAAAACCAAAAAGCATTATATTTACCCAAACACACACACGTGCTGACACACACACAAAAACGCACGCACATTTACGTTCATTCACATTTAAATTGGTCATTAATAAGAACTCAAATTGGGAATAACTGGCGTATTTCTCTCTAGCGTAATTACCGCAAAATTCCTAGTGATTATGCGTAATTGTGTGAGAAGTGCAATCCAATATTTAACACTATTCTCTTAGTGCAACATGCCCCCTTTCATCCAAAATAGGCCAGGAGATGCATTTTGCGCTAATAATATAGCACTAACTGTTACAGCCACAAACAGCAGCAGCCCTCGTGCTCTCCCTTAGTTTGTTGTTCCTCTGCTCCTGTGGGAGGATTTTGCCCCAGATTACACTTAATTACTCAAACTGCTGTAATCACATAATTTCAGTAATTTGCATCCCTAGTAATTCATATTTACTGAAATTACTCGGGCATAATTGAAATTTCTCCCAGGTCAAATTAGAATTGTTGCTTATGCAGTTGTGCAGACAGAGGTGCCTTGTAGGACCTAGGTTAGGTACAAAACCACGTAGTGCACTCCATACAGCAGTGTGGGTTCCACAGATGGTTGCCAGCACACACCTGGGGAGGGGGGGGGGGGGCAGATGTATTCGTTGTTGGCACATCTTGTGTTTAGTACCTGATAGGCCAGCAGCTCAGACAATTCCAAATTTGCATGTGTGTCCATCTTATGTCAAAGGGTGACACTAATGTGCTAGCACACACTAATAATGTATGCCTTTTTTATGGTCCTTTGGAAACTTAAGTAAAGTCAGAAAATACCTGTTCAATGGAATACACATGAACAGGTTTTACTGCATGCACCAGTGGTCCATAAGGTTTTGGTCATTCTGCTGTTCTGCTTCTCACTATCTGATTGCATACCTGTAAATAATGAGTCCATCTATAAACACCTTAATTATGTTGTCAGATTTATTTTAATTTCCAAAATTTGAATTATTACACATAATTTGACAAAAAAATGGCTCCGACTATGGCTAGAAGACAAGGAATTGGAGCAACATGATGACTAAAGTTAGTTTTAAAGCGTGGTCTGCTGCCTGCCATCACCACCCCACCTCCCACTTTCTATACCTCTTATATAATCAATGTCGCCAAAAATCTAGCAAATATTACTTCATTAAAAATGAAAATTGCTAGTACCACTCAGGGCCACTACTCTTCAGAGTGTTGAGTGAGTGATGCTCCAGATCTCTCAGTTTTCAAAACGTAAACATGTATCTTAGAGAACGAATCACTTGACAGTGAATGCAACTTGTTAGCAAACAGAGCTATTTCCCAAACTAGAGTTTGAAGTAGTAAATTAGGGAAAGATTTTGGTGGTATAGCGCCTAAATGAGCGCTTTTGTGATTTCTTGTGTGTGTGTGTGTTTGTGTTGTAGTAACAGGGTTATTGCTGGACCGTGCACAGTTTTCAGAACTAATGGTCATTAAAAAAATAATCTTGCTTAAAAGGGTGTTGTGGATCATTCAAGATTTTGGCATAGCGAGGATGTAACTGGCCTGTTTGCATCCTTTCTTCTACATCCAGTACTGCAACTCCACTTCCATACTGTAATTTGAGAACCCATTTGTATATATTAGAACACATTTGCATTTTCCTTGCCAGTGCCTCTTCTGCCACCCCCCCCCCCCCCCCCCCGGCACCTTCCCCTCCTATTAAGAGCTGTCTACAATACAGGCTCGTGGCCACTGCGCATGAAACAATTTAGCGACAGAGACAAAATATCACTGCAACTAGCAGGCTAGTAGGTCAGTTCAAAAGAATCAATGTTGTGGCTATGTCTTCTTTAGGCCATTAGGGTTCAAAGAAAGCATAACCCAAGAGCCCAGAGATTTTACAATGTCTGGCCTGATGTCAGTGTTTCAGTTAAAATATAATTTACGTGGCGCTTAGCAGGATTTTCTCAGTTGAGGGATTGTTCTAGTGCAGTGATAAATCACCGTCATAATGGTTACAAGACATGAAACCTAATCAGGATTATTAATTGATCTAGTGGCAACCTTCACCGCACTGCTCATGTTCATAAAAGCCAGGTCATTATCTCTGACAGCGAACGCTAGTCCCATGCGGACACTTTTTAACCCTTTTTAACCCTTCCTATGCTGTTCTGTCTGCTGGAAGCTAATCCATGTGGCATATTAAACTGATATGTAAGTGTGCTTGTTTAGGAAGTGCTGAAATTGTAAACGTATAAGTGTCAGCACCCAAAGTTTTTCTCAGAAGCACACGGCTGGCGCTATTGAGCACTGATGCCAAATACCAATGCTGCATAGTCTTGATTTCACCACATGCCTATTTAATCCAACACCAGACATTCCCTGTATCATTATCTCACTCATGCAGATTCTTTCATATCCCTGCATTTCCCTTTTGTCCCATTTTTTCCTGTTTTCTTCTCTTTGTCCTTTTTCCCCTTTTGTGTTTTTCTCTCTCTGGCTCTAGATTGATGTCTGATGAGAAAAACTAAGGGCTGTACCTCACAAATGAGTAGTAGGGGGCCCCACCTGCATCCACAACCTCAAAGGTAGCACAGTGTTTAGGTCCAGTGACATATATATATATATTTTTGCTGGCCTTAGGACTCAGGGCACTTTACCACGGCTAACCAGTGCTAAAGTGCATATGCTCTCTCCTCCAAACATAGTAATATTGGCTCATACCCAACTGGCATATTGAATTTACTTATAAGCCCTAGTGCAATGTACCGCACGGGGACAGGGCCTATAAATAATTAAATGCTACGAGTGGGCCTGCAGCACAGATTGTGCCACCCTCTTAGGTAGCCCTTTAAACTGCCATTCTGACCGGGCAAAATCATTTCTTTTCCGGGTCCAATGCTTCCTTTTTAAAACATATAAGTCACCCCTAGGGAGGCCAGAGGGCAGGGTACAATATATTTAAAAAGCAGGGCGTACTTTTAAGTTTTACATGTCCTGGCAGTGAAAAACTCTTAAATCTGTTTTCCACTGCTGCAAGGCCTGTATCTCCCATAGGATAACATTGTAATTACCTCATTACATTTTATAAGTGTAATTTCCAAATGATTAGATATAAATGGTTCAAGTTTGGTGTCTCTGGAATCCTAATTTAAAATCCTAACCTATGGCGAAGTCAAAAATGTAATTACAATTCTGAAAATTCCTCTTTTACAAAGTTGGCATTTTTTTTCCTTAGCCAATTGGTCCCTGCTGCCTGTCTCTGGTCACATGACTGGTTGTGTTTGGCAGTTGGGCTTTGTGTCTTCCTCCTAGTCTGCCACATACAAAGGGGGCTTATGTGTCACTTAGTGGGTTATACCCGGCAAGATGGGAGGGAGGAGATGGGACCAGCCTCACTTACACCTGAATAGACTGTGTCCAGTCCCCACACAAATGGCTGCATACCCCCTGTAGTTAGTCTGGAGCCAGGGCAGAGCATCTGTGCACTTCAAGGGCATGCCTCTAGAAGCTTCTCCCCACTTCAAAGGCACAAATGGGTATAAAAGGAAGGCCTCAGTCACCACTACTTCAGTACCCTTCTGGACCTGTGGATACTCTGCCAGGAAGAAGGACTACTGTGCTGCTGAAGGACTGACACTTTACTGGACTGCTAGTGTGCTGAACTGCTTTACTGTGTTGACCTGCCACTCTCTTGCCTGGGTGAAAAGGACTAGAACTACATCTCTTCAGCTCAGAACCTAGAGTGACTCTAAGGGCTAATTTACTGGCCTCCAGACCTGAAGCCTTAGGGACATAACACGCTTCCACCATCTTGCACCTACACTGGACACTACCATCTGTGGTGCCACCCCAGTCCTGGACTCTTGGAAGTGGGCCTAAGGTGCTTGATAGTAGAACCAACACATCTTCTCTGCTAAGCAATGCCTCCCCGAACAGAACCATCGCATCTCTTCGGATGAGCAGCGCACCCCTGAGCAAAACCAATGCATTGCACCTGCTGCATGGATTGGACCAGTTGCAATAATCTGCAACGCCAACTGCAGTTCTGAAAACCGAAGCATCACCTCATTGGCACATCTACAGCACAGGTCCTCACATCTCTCATTAACGGCAGCCTCGACGATGACACCGGACTTCGTATCGCAGCCTCGAAGCTCCTCTAAATTGATGCATTGCCAGCTGCACACCGCATCCCAAGCACCGGACTTGGGATGCCGTGTGCCCTGTTGATCGGATCCTCATTGTCGATGCAACATGATCTCGCACTGCAGTTTTGTCACATCTCAAAACCGATCAAACTAGTTTTATAAATAGCTGGTATAGGTTACCCAAATACATTCCCCAACAGAAACATTATTTTATGTAAAGGATATGGCGCAATAGGTATTGATTGCATTTTTGGCTGCCCGAAGGCTTTTGATCTGCTGAATTTGGAATTTTTATGGACGACTCTTGACCCTTCTCTATTCACCAGATCATAAACATATATGGGGCTTTGCCAAGACCAACAGTGATTTGTTATGTTGGAGGTTGGATTATTAGCACTCTCTTAATTTTGCACTTTTCTTTATGCCTTTCTCCATTAGATAATTAAATGAAGATAGATGTCTTCCTATGTAATATGCGGAAAAAAACATTCCTGGAATGAGACCCAACATCTCTAATATTTAGCTTTAGCAAAAAATCAAACATAAGAAGGACAAGACTTTATTGATTGTGGCCTGAAAAGAGAGTCTTCAGGATGAGTTCAAAGCACCTGTGGATAAAGCTCATAAGCATTCCCTTGAATATCTGATATTTCCAAACGGTATGATCTAAACTATTCTCCACTTTTAGAGAAGATTTGAAAAAAACTCAAAAATTGGGATACAATGCCATTTGTCTTGGTGGGAAGAGTTAATCTTATAAAGATTGCAGTACTACTCCAGTGGCTGTTTTTGTTTCACGCTTTACTGTGTTTCCTGATTTTAATGTCTAAAACTCAATCATAGAAAGTGGGCGAACACCAAAGAATGTGTTGTGCACTACAGTAAGGGGGTTGAGTTTTGCCCATCTTTGAGTGATATTATACTGCATCTATCCTTAGGTTCTTGAAAGGATTAATTGATCTATTGTGGTTATCTGGACTAGCTAATTCTGATATCCAAGCAATGTTAGTTTCCTACCATGTGCTGGTGTTTTTGTCTAAATTCAAGCACCCTAAAATCTTTTTAAATTACAGGTTTCGATCCACTGAGAATTTGATGCATATGTTCTTTTTTGCAGCTAAAGTCCTTTAAATCCACAAATGGCATGAGCTTACCACCTTGCGGTCAAATGTGATGCTTCCTGAGAGGGAATAGAAGGTGGGTCTTAGTGGTTGGTTCATTTATATTGAGACGAAGGACATCTTACTAATAATAGTCAAACCAAGGCCTTCTTTCAGCTTCATGCTGAATTCGAGCTCCCCTGTCAGCGATTTTTTTGTTAGAATTTGTAGCTGACCAACTACCAGTTTATAGGTATACATAAGGAAGCACCTAAAGCCGGCTGGTGTTCTATGAATCTATTGATCTGGAATCGCTATCCACTACATATGCAGACCTGGATTTAAACTCCCAGGAAACTTTTGAGGAAATCACGAATAAAGAGTAGATGGCAACAAAAGGGTTTTATAATTGCATCCTAATGACTCCCCATGGCTTGTACCTTGGAGTTAGTATGATTGGTAATAAATGCGACACTTACATTGAACCTGAGAGCAAATGATGTTGAGTTGTCCAAATTAAGTCAGTTTTAGGCTTAAGTCATTGCGTCTTTGACAAATATTGCTATTATGAATGTGAATTTTCTTGTTGGAACTGTTCTAGTGGGTCTGCCTTTGAAATTGAAAACCAGATAATGCATTTTTGTCCAATGAATAGGATTTTCTACCAGCATTTTGCAATATGTGTCTAACGTTGCTGTATCATGGCATCCGTTCTCTCTCTGTTTTGTTTTTTTCAAAACTCAATAAAATACTTAGAAATCAAACGAAAAATATATAAGGAAAGCAATTCTCCAGCTTTCGTTAAATGGTGGCCTGAGATTAAAGCTATCACCATACGGGAAAAATGCTACCATCCCATAAAAGGTAAACAATAGACTGAATGTGGGTGGGGACGAGGAAAGGGGGTAATTTACCTTGTGTTACTTACTGATGACACTCATGAATTAAAAGCGGTATAAGGCCATGTACCACTTTAATGAATGTGATTACTGCTTTACGCTGAGTTGAAACATGTTGAATGATTTATGACCTTATTATGATGACTTTGCAAGAGAATCCCTAGGTAACGGATATCAATAGTAAGGGGGCAATAACATGTTGTACTGTGATGACTGGTTTGCCACCCAGGAGGGATGGGAGAGCTACTGTAATATAGTAAAGCTCATGAATGACGTTTGATTTACAATACATACAACTCTCACGTTTAATACAAACACATGTAATAATTGCAATAAATTGTATTGTAATAGACCTTTTAAAATATTAGTGTGACTTAAGTGTAC
Source organism: Lissotriton vulgaris (assembly GCF_964263255.1). NCBI lineage: Eukaryota > Metazoa > Chordata > Amphibia > Caudata > Salamandridae > Lissotriton > Lissotriton vulgaris. The sequence goes on from NC_141698.1 coordinate 994,886,482, forward strand.
ATTTTGCTCCGAATAAAATTACCAATTTATTTCACCCGCATTTATGTTTTTAGGGAGTGTATTTTAGAATTCTCTAGTTATGCCTCCCATGGAATTACTGACTTCATAATTAACAAGTATTTCTCTGCCGGTGCCAGAGAGGTTTATTTTTTCATAATTTTTTTTGTGTGTGCAAATTACATCTTTGAAGCCAACAGAATGCTCACATAGTATATGAGGTCACATCCGCTGGCAGCGTGCGCACAGGTTTCAGATCAGATAAGTTCGCAATTATGTCCCTGAAAGAGCAGCCTATAGTTCAACGCACAATTTTCGAACCTTCGCTTTCGCTTATTTCCTATTTCCCCCAATCCGGGAAAGGCGAGCATGTTTGACAAGGTTGGCAGGTTTTCGGTGGGCATTTGTCTTCTATTTGTCTACTGTCTCCTTTTTAAGGTCACCCAATTTGTAAAATGCTCTTTGCTTGTCACGTGGCTTGGTTGTTTTATTTTTGTTGCCAAGAATCCTCTCATGCTTCTTGCAGCTTTTTGTTCAGCAGCATTTACTGTGCCAGCTTGTGTTTTTGTTTTTGTAGGATGACGGCTGCTAAATGCACATCTTTAATATCTGCTTTATGTTTTTTTCCTCAATGGTATTTCCTTATCTGGACTCGTTGCCTTCTCTGGTGATAGTCATCCAAATGTCCTGGGAAAGTCATTTTGGGCAGAAATATGTTCACAAACTCTTTGCCTGTCACCTCAATTGCAAAAGAGACATTTCGTTGACAGCATTAGCACGTCCACAGCGGCCCCAGGGACCCTGACCTTAAGGTCAGCTTCTGCACTGCTCTGCAACCCACCGATAATGCAAACCATCAATCTTAGGAGCATGTTATGGGCCAGGGACGCTGACGCTGTCTGTATATCACTGTGGAGATTCAGACATGTGATGTATGGTACAGGGCATGTACATCAACTGGAAGCAAGTCCCACATCTGCGGTGATGTGTTGTCAACATGTACATTACAGGGGCGGCTGGCAGGTTTATGCATTGGTGGGGCAGGCAACTATTGTGTGGGTGCTTGTATGCAGGCAAGGTGAGTGGCAAATAAAGACACTTACCTTGCCTGTTGCACATCTGACGTCCTCCTCAGTCCCTCTTTTGTCGGCTCCGCGGGCTCCAGGAAATTCCACTAACCAGTCCTGGCGCTGCTCTCACCAGCATGACAGCAGTGCTAGAATGGGATGGAGCATCCTGGCTGGACACTCCTTCAGGCCCTTTTGTTTCTGTGCTTGGTCCCCACCCAGCTGTCAGAGACAGCTGGTTGGAGAGTTTCAAAGTGTGCATGTCACTTTGGATGGCGCAAGACAGCCGGCCAAAGTGACATGCGCACTTTGGAGCGTCCAGTCATCCCTGTTTTGGTCCTCCTCTGCTGCCAATCGACCCCATTTCTCCCAGCTAGAGGGAGGCTGGCAGCTGCTGTGGGCTAAGCATGAAAAATACAATGGCAACGAAATAATATCATTGAAATTTTATTTTTCAGGTTTAACTCTACTGCAGCGGGCAGGGCGGGGGCAACACTCCCCCGCCCTCACGAAGAAACTGGCGCTTGCGCATTAACTGCAAATGTGTACACAACTGCGTTGAGATCCGATATGTGTAACAATTTTAGGACGCCGTGCGGCGCCTCAGACAGTGCAGATGAGGTTTTATTGCCCAGACCCCTTGCAGTTTCAGGAGTCATGCCGCAACATCTATTTATAGCTTTTAAAGAAAGTATGCCATGTTCCTTAATGGTGAGACAGCTAACAAGGCGAAAATGGATGCCTGAGCTAAAGTGTGTTCTCTTTCCCTGGGGACATGTTTGACTTAAAAATCGGTGTGTGGGGCCCCACAGGAAGTTTTCTCGACCATACCCCACAAAAACGCCTTCCATGCCTGTTGCAAGGGGCGTTATGTTTTAGTAGTTACATTAGCAACTACTGCCACATACCAGCTGCCTGCAACCTGTGAGGATTATTTGATACATAGTTTATTGCACATCAGATGCAGGGACATAAAAGCAAAGCCCTAATCATAATACTTTACAATTTATAATACATAGGGTACCTAAAGCATCAAAAAATGCAATAATACTGTCTAATGTGTAATGTTTTTTTACACAGAACATGTGTAGGATAAGAAACACAAAAAAGAGAACCACCCATAATATTCCTTGCATGCCTACTTTACTGTGCTATCCCTGACCACAATCTGTGCAAATTTATTTCTCCCACTTGGCTAAGGCTATTTATTAAGTGACGGATGAAGTATTTGGGCCTGAGCATCTTTTTCTCAATTTCAGGACCTGAAATATAACAAGTAAGGCATGCGAGAGCCATATCTATGGCACTGCCATAAAATTATGCCTCTCTCTACAAAAAGAAACATTTGGGCAAATACGAAGATCTGTACAAATTGGAGCCAAAAGGCCGTCTTGACGATCATATACCGTGCGCGGGAATTTAACCTACCTCTGGCAGTCTCACAATTAGGTCTGGGTGGTAAAAATATAAAAATGGAATTCTCTTCAAAGTGACACCGGGTTAAAAACGGACGAGATCGCATCCACAAGCAACATTTTTTTTCAAAAAAGCCGGTCCTTGTCTGAACAGAGAAACAAGTTCAGCTTTTTTTCACCGGCTTAGTCTACAAATATGGTCCTAGAAGGTGTGTTCACATTCCATAGGACAGCTTTTTGTTGTCTGTTGGGTTTAAAGAAAGAGGCCCTCTCAACCACGAAACAACCAATAACACCAGGGCATGGGCTAGGACCTTTCTGATTGGCTGCTGTGAGCTGTTCAGACAGCCTGTATGTGAGCCGCACACAAATCCTGGAGAGTGGTAGTTTCACAGCTCGCTCTGAACCAGTGTGAAATTAACTCTAGCATTTGACACATCTTTTTAGGTCACTGTAGGCTAATTCAGATCACTTTAAAATAAATGGCTTATTTGACCTGTGATGCACAACTGCAGACCGTAAACCAGAAACACATAAATAAACCGGCCAGCGCTAGACTTACTGGAGGGTAGCCTTTATCAGATGTCAGTTCGCATGTTTAATTTATCACTATGTTAATTTTATTTTCTTCCGTCTATAATCAACCTGATCTCTCATCTTATAATCTTAAGCTCACCTTTCCATTTTGCAAATTTTTGGTGCTTGCATGTTGCTCCTGCTCCCGGTAACTGTATGTTAACCTGCTGCAGCTGATAGTTATCCAGTATGCCTTGTGCGGTTCTGGAGGGTCAAAGATCATTTGATTTGAACTGCTTCCACTATGATGTTGGTGAGATGACGCAACTGTCAATGAGGGAGGCATGAGTATCCTCTGTACAGAAACTAAAATACATTTAAAAGTGTAAAAAAGAAGGATGTTCAAGAAAACAGACTGTAATCTGAATGGGAAAGTCATTAAAATAGCTGAAGAAGCAGTGTCAAAGAGTTCCCTTTCCACAGTAAAGAGCTCTTTTGCCCAAAATCTTCAGTCACATTTTATCATGCACCATGTAGTATGCGCCAAATCTTTAAAAAAAACTGAAATGTCAATGATTTACTAAGGATGCACCGTAAAAGAAAATCACACCAACATATTCATTAACCCCATGCGCGCTAGCGGTTTTCCCGCTGTGCGCTGAGTTTTTTAAAAACCCGCTTTACATGACGAGCTCAGCTCGTCATGAGCGTACAAGAACCGTAACTGAGCTGAGCTCGTCATGAGCGCCGAAGGGGTTAAAGGAGCCGGCATGGACAAGCATCACAGAGTCAGGTGCAGAAATTAAGCAGACGCAGTAAACGGAGCGTGGGTTCAGATGGGCCCCTTGCGCGGCTTCGCAACGCAAGTGAGGTCAGCCATGCAGGTTGAGAGCAAAAAAGACCCCAAAGACTCGTGATATGTGGAGGCCGCAAAGAAAAGAGGGTCTGCTTGGGGTATTTAGGCATAGCTGCAATAGTTCACGATAGCTGATTGGTTCTTCCCAATAACATGGGTTGCATCGTTGACCCATAATCTGTGTACCAAACAAAACAAACCAAGCATTATCTAAAACAAAAGGTCTGACTTGCACTTTGAGTCTTGTCTAACACATTAAAAAAGTTTGCTGCAGTAAATAAAATATTATTTCAATCTACGATGCATTTATGAGATTAGTAATTTAATGACTGATGATTCAGAGTACTTTTGAGATATAAAATGATTCTTCATGCATGGAAACACAAGTACTGAACAGGAGGCAAAATGATTCACCAAACAATCAATTGTATGAGGTGTGAGAGAATAATACATCTCTGGGGAGAGCCAAAGGCCACACTATGTATATTTTAAAGGATTGGTCCCAAAAGGTCACACAGATTGCCGTGCTTTCAAGCCAGACCCAAGAACAACTGCTTTCTGTAAGCAACCCTTCTGTGAGTTAAAAGAAAAAGCAATGCATAGTCATTCAGACTACTCCTGAGATGTAAAATAGTTCCCTAAGCTCTCCGATGTCAGCATTCCTTGCAGCAACAGCCAATAGCATTAGGCAAGAGAGAAACACTCCTTTGGGCGGAGCCAAAATCCACCCAATGTTTATTTTAAAGAATTGGTAATAATGGGCATTGCAGACAGCTGTGCTGTCAAGCCAGAAGTAATATTCACAAGCGGGATAGGAATGCCCTCTTTCCATGCGTTTAACTCATCCCATACCATCATTAAAACATCAGCCTAATTTAATATTCATAGCTCACATTATAAACTATTGATATAGTTCTCAGTCAGTGGCATGCATCAAATATACTACATTGCATATTTGCCGTCCAAAATTGATTCAAGTAATCACAACTAAATCAATGAGAAATTAACGTATCATTGGACCAGCGCCCCCATGATTATTACATATGTGGCAGGTAGTTACCTTGTCACAGAAGGAACAGGCTGAAACAACAGACCCATGGTTGGGTGTACAGAAAGCACAAGGTTGGCGCAGGAGACAACTGATACTTATCAGACCATCACATCGTAAATGTAAATGTAGAGTATTTTATATAGCGCACTTCTACCCGGAGGACTCGTAGCACTGTATTCATACCTCTGTGGAATCCATCCTGGCTTTCCTGTGAAATGTCCACTCCTGGGCACCCCCAAGGTGGAGGCCAGGCATCCACAGCACTGCTGGGGCTGTTGTGGAGATTAAGCAAGCTATTACCCAGAGCCACAGAGTGGGACCCATGATTAGACTAGGCACCGAGGCGAGAATTATCAGGTCCAGGGAAATTGAGTCCAAGAGCCGCCGAGGTGGGAATTGAATCCTGGTCCCGGGCCAGACCTCTGCATCAGGGTCTGCCGCTCTAACCATTGAGCCTCGCTTCTCCACTGCCACTACATTGCTTACTGCTTCCATAAACATTTTGGAAGGACATGTCACCGGGATCAGACCAAGCTAATGCTGGCACGTCCTCCATAAAGAGAGATGGAAGTAAGCTCCTAGTATAGAAGGTACATGGATATCATTCAAGCTCTTATACATACTTCTGTCGCTGTGGATGTTGAGGTTCAGCAGTGCCAGCAGGACCTTGTGGGGATCAAGAAGAGATTGAGTGGCAAGGAGGTAAAACGCTTCATCAACAAAGTGTGGGTTGGGAAGGAGTCATTGCTGGGAGATGCAACGTTCTTCACTCTAAACAGGAATGTCCCAAAAAAGGTCACGCCTTCTCTAGCCAAAGTCAGCTGCATGGCAAAGATGTGTGTAGAGGGGAAGGGCAGGTCAGAGGGGCGGTTTCGATCAGCGGTCAAGAAAGGAAGAATGTTGGGGTTGACTAACACACCAGTGCTGACATTCTAAATTTAAAATGGCAATAATTGAAATATATTCCAGACTTTAGACAAGCACTGAAGGGAAAAAAGGAACAAAATTAGCGAAGAGACAGATACCCTTTAGATTTCAGCCTAAAATCTTCACAGTGAAAAATACAGCCAACCACCCATGACACTGAGCAGAAGCCGAGGGACACAAGGAAGATAACATTACCAGACCCTCATTTGTTAAAAGACAGAACTAACTCATTTTTTGGGAAATCCTTAGAAAACCCTATTTGAATTCTGGATTAGTCCTGTAAATTCAACAAGATGAAACATGATTTTTTGACAGACTGAAACAATTATTAATTTATTATGATCAACTCGTTAAAGGAAAATTATCTTGCCCAGTTAATTAGGTTGGGGACTACTTTACCTTTTCCCAGAACCAGCCAAGTTGACTCGATTGATTCATGCATGCTACTGGAATAATGAGATTTGCTTAGTTGTCTCCAGAGTTACTTCTTTGTTTAGCCAATTTGAGTAGGGAATTTATGTACAAAGTTTATGTACAAAGTCCAAATTTTTCTTATGAATGTCTTTTCCATGTTTTACTAGCTTCTTGCTTAATCATGCATACCAATAAATGAACAATTGCTTGAACCTATGCAACACCTGGATTGCCATTCATTTTAGTATCAAAGTGTGAACCAGCAAGTGCTGTAGACTGTGGCATGACTACAAAGACATTTTAAAGGAAGCTGGGTAGGCCACACCATTCTGACTCAAAAAAGATTCAGGAAAACAGTGTGTTCAAAATTAGAACACTGGAATGCTGGGAGTTCCATATAAGACAATGGAGTAACTTCTGGCTTCTAATGGTTCTAACATTTCAATGTTTGTCTTCCTGTTTCTCCCCTTTTAATTTAGAACATTCTACCCTCAGTAGGTGGAATGTTGTAATAGCCTTCTAGACCTTGTGCCTCAAGCTATTCCGGTTGTTAAAGACCCTCACCCTCATTATAGGGTCTCGCCTGCAGGTCAGGCCTATAACTCAGGTTCAAGGCCTTTAACATCCAGTATAGACCTCAGCAGTGGGCTATAAGGCTATATTAAATAGGTGTAGGAGATATTGTGATTGCAAGACTCAAGGAACTATTGAATTATAACACCTTCTTCCCTGACATGGTCCCCGTGTGAGACACAGTCAGCACAAGGATGCTCGCTAAGCACTGTGCAGCACTGAAGCGATTGCGGCCATGGAATCTGGCCCACCAGAGTGGCGCGTATAGCGTTTCGAAGGCAGTAAAGTTTGTTGTGTGCCATAAACTGTAATCGAAAGTGCGGCACCAGGCTGGCCTCTTGATTGACGGCCGCAGAAGGGGTTTCTTTGCAATAACAGCTTGCCATTCAAGTTGTTCTTTGAAGAGCACTCGGAGCCTCCCTCAACGCTAAAATCAGAAAGCTGAACTGTAAAAAACACACCGTGATTGATAGCAGCAATATTCCGCGTGGGACCAGTATAAACCTCCAGTTATTAGACCACTCTGCCTGGCGATTCTCGCTCGGAACTGTTCGGAAAGGAGCATTAGCTGGCACAAATTACCTGTCCGTCTTTGAGTCTAACATGATATGATATGATTTTGGGCCGGAGGCGGCGCCGGTGCCTGTGGCTCTCAGAGATGGGCAGAGCAGGTGAAACATGAAGCTGAGCATTGAGTACCTGAAGGAGGCAGCCATACGGCTTGCAGGATGGAAGTGCGCACTCATTTTTCTGAAGGAAAAGTAAGTGTATGGGGGCTTGGAGGGATGTTGACCTCCGCACTGTGTCAGCTCAGATTTTACTCAAAAACTTGAAACTGACATTTGCATCCTCGGCCGCAAAACAGATATTTTTTTCTGGATATTTTTCTTCATACTCGTTCAATAACCAGTGAGAAGAATAATACCCTCTGCCTCCCTTTAGCCTGAATTTGTGAATCTTCATCATCTTCCTTCCAACATCTCTCTCTCTCTTACACCATACACACCACTCACACACAAACACGCACACACACACAACATAACATACCTAGGGGTAGATGTATCAAGCCTTTTGCGATTCGCAAAGGCCGAAATTCGGCGAATTTCGGCCTTTGCGACTCGCAAAAGGCTTTTTTGCATTTTTTGAAATGTATCACAAAATCGCAAAATAAGGAATCGCAAAAATTTGCGATTCCTTATTTTGCTTAAGCATTTAAGGAATCGAAAATTTTGCGATTCCTTAAATGCAATGTATGTGGGTTCTAGAAATTGCGAATTTGTGTTAAGAAATCGCAAATTACCACCAACTTGTAGTTGCTGGTAATTTGCGATTTCATTCAATAATGCCCTATTTTGCATTTGTGAAGGTGGCATGTGACGCACATACATGCCCATACATGCCCATATGCACTCACGTAAATTTCAGGGGTGCAGCAGGGTGTCTTTGAGACACCCCTGCACCCTTGAAATTATTCTCAATTTGCGAATTTGCAAAATGCGATTCGCAAATTAAGAAATATTTCACTATCATTCCTATGGGCCTCCTGGCCCATAGGAATGCATGGGAATTATTCCTTAATTGCGAATTCGCAAATTGCGAATTCGCAAATAAGGAAGACTAAGAAATCGCTAAAAAAATAGCGATTTTCTACATACATTCAATTTTGCGATTTCTAAATAGCGATTCCTTAAAAATGGTTATTTAGAAACCGCAAAATGGAATCTTGATACATATACCCCCTAGTATTATGAGGACCGGACATTGACCGTATTGAAATATGTAATTACTATTGTAACTCCTTGTGCCCTTTGTTAGAAGGGAAGGTTATAAAGCAAACCAAGGCAACTCTGCGTTTTTTGTTTTTTTGATGCACTCGCTCGAAAGTACCTAAACACATGACCGCGACCAGTCCTCAAAATGCACCAATCCTCACAAAGGTAGGGACAGATTTACAATAACTGGAGCATCCCTGCATATCAGCAGGGATGCGCCAGTTATTGTGCGCCGCGCCTCCGCCACCGTCACATGATTGTAAATTTTGGAAAACACATACAAAAAGTTTTCTGTACTCACATTTAATCTACGTATGATTATGCTTTTATTAGTGTACGATATGTCAGTACCATTTATGGAATGCTGAGAGTGGACTTGTTAGAATGCTGACAGTAACACTGGTACAAGCTCACATTCTGAGTTCAATTAGAATGTCAAGCAGAGATAAAGTGCAAACAGGGACAGTTGGCCTTTCTTTCTAGATGGTCGTGTGCTAGACGCCTTATTGTCACTTTCTATTAAGCGATACAGAGCGTTATTTGACCTTCCCCTCATTATGTGCCAACGTTTGCATTATAAGCAATTAATATTACTTAACAACCTCTACAAACAGTGTTTCTTCCCTGTTGACTCTTTGAGCAGTTGGCGTAAAGCTAAGTTTTTATAAATTACTTATTTATTTTTTGGGAATACAGTGTTCTTTTAAAAGGCAAATTCATCCTATACAGATGACACTCAAATGATCCTCTCGCTCACTGAGGACCCTTCCAATGCCAAAACCAACTTCTGCAACGCCATGACCGACAGCCAAATGGATGACAGACAACTACTTCCAATTTTACTCTGACAAAACTAAAGTACTGAACTGCAGAAAGATCACCTGCACATGGGACCACAGCCGGTGGCCTGCAGAACTCGGACCTGCACGCAACCTCAGCCTCATCCTCGACAGCCAACTGACAACGAAATAACAAGTCAATGCAGTCACCTCTTCCTACTTCCACACACTTTGCATGCTCTGCAGAATCTTCAGATGGGTTCCAACCAACACCAGAAAGACCGTCACTCAGGCCCTCATCACCAGCCCCCTCAACTACGGCAATGCCCTCTACACCAGCACACCCCTCACATCTGTTGCAGCCACATCAGGGGCTGCTCCTTCTCCTACATCGCAGCCAAGACCTGGAACGACCTTCCCCTTTAGCTGTGTACAGCCCCCTCACTGGCAGACTTCAGAAAGAGGCTCAAGACCTGGCTCTTAGGCAGAGACACATCGATCAGATGCCCCTAGGGGTGACAGTGCTGTAATATACAAATGCTGCTTGACCTATAGATTTATTGATTCCTTTTATTATTTACATTCCAGTTGTTTGCATTATTAAAATCCTGATTTGGACGTTCATTGAACAAGACACAAACACCTCAAATGATCTATTCCACCCTCAAGAAGAATCAGAAATGGAAAATACATTGAAGGGTAGGAGAAACTAAGGCTGTGCATGGCTTCCTAGAAGACACAGAGAAAGGCAGGGCTGAGGTGAAACAGGGATGTACCGAGACCAGGTGAATGCTTATTTTAACGGCTCATGGCACTGTACTCGCATTGAGGCCTGAAGGTCTAATAACCAGTGAGGTGTGTGTGTCTGCTCGTTCACATCCACTGCTTGTGTGCTTTTCCATCTCTGATAGCTTGTTTATCACTTGGCGCATCTACTTGCAGTACTCTATGCCTGCTTTTCATATTCATTTCTACAAATAGAACTTCCACACCTTTCATTACAATAGGAAAGCATTGTGTAAAATTAAAGTTCTTCCTAAAAACCATCAGCACATAAGCCTCCCACATGTTTGTATGTATATAGATTGCTTGGTAAATTACAGTATAATTATAGCCTGTCCTCCCACTAAAGTGCTATATTCTGCATCGTGAGACAAGGTGGTAAAATATGTGCTGCATGTTGAGCAGTAAGCCAGTAATTTAATAGCAACACTTTCAAAAGAGGAGAGACTAAAAGGTATTGCTATCTAATTATATTTCAATTGTGCTGTTTCTAGAGCGATGTGTATCTCACAGGCATCTCAAAGCAATGCTGACTTCCTCACTACAGGTGGTACATGCATGGCCTCTGGAAAAGGCATCACTGGAATTGGCCTTCAGTGATCGTTTAGGTCCACAAAAAAGCTATGCAGAAGTTAGACAATTGGTGTTATAGTGTAGCTGTAATTAAGTTGAAGCGATCGGGCAAAGAATAGCGTAAATATGATATTACTATGCTGAAGCACGAAGTTTTTATTATGCATTTGAAATCTTGTGTAGAGCCCGATTATTGGCCCACCCGTCGTGTGCCGTAGGTCTTGCTTTCCCTAGCCGTCTACACTGCTGTGGGTTTTATAAACAACTGTTTGATGATAGATGTTGTAAGCCTTTTTTGCTCTAAATAAAAATTAAAAAGGGTATGATTTCCAGATTTTAGCATGCAAAACCACATGTAAAAACTTCACAAGCTAAGGGTGTAAACTGCAGCACTCAACTACCTCCTATGGCGTTACTCCCCCCCACGACCTACTTAACAGCAGGCACACATAAACAAGCAGCAGACATGCACAGCGGGCTCACTGATGACACACTGAAGGACCGCCAAAGGTACGCCTATCCGCACCTTGACCGGATACATAACTAGAAAGCCTGATCCTTTCCTGATCCATCTCTACCTTGCTGAGACCTTCCAGGTTCTCAACTCTGACCACAGTGCTGATGCCGTGCTCTGCCACCCAACACAGAAGGCTTCCATTTCAGGCACACCACCACACCACCAAACCAACACTCACCACTCCATCACCCACCATGAAAACACCAACAACACCTAGCACCCAAGCCACTAAAGCAAACTCAAACTAGACTCCACAATCGCCCCACTACTGGCTCTCATGCCTGCTACTCAACACCAGCTTACTCACCAAACATGCCATAGATACCTAGGATCTGCTGGATGACTCAGCCCCGGACCTACTTTTCTCCACAGAAACATGCTTGACCCCAGCGTCTGCACCAGACATCACTACAGCCATCCCCGCCAGATGCCATATACCAGATCATCAAGAAAGACTGCCAACACAAGCCTGGGGGAGGAGGAATCACCATTATTCTCAAAATCACAGCAAACTTCACTCTGCATGTTCTCCTGTCTACAGACCCCCAGGACTTCTCACCAATAACATTGCAGACGTTGTTGCTCCACTAATTATCGACTCCTGCTCCTACATCCTCCTAGCAGACCTCATCTTCCACTTAGTGGACCCCATGGTCACCAACTCAGTCACACTGCTCGAAAGACTTGGAAACCTCATGCTCTCCTACATTGTATCTGATCCCGCTGCTGGACACATTCTTGAGCTCATCTTCACATTATTCAGCAATGTAAAAATCAGGAAACCCACACTTATCACCTGGAATGACCACGCCCTCGTCAGTTTCAATATCGCCATTCCAGAAAACAGGACAGCAACCACCACAGCCCCCCCGCCCCCCACTGATGCTGAGAAAACAAAGCAGAAATGGATTAGGCTTCCAAGCTCACCAAAATCCCCCACAACACGAGGTAACCTGACAAGTGACATCAGAAACTTCAATTACTGGATCTATTTTTTCTATTTCTATTTAGGGAGTTTTGTAAAGCGCTTGGTGACGCACAGCGGCGTGTCCCAGCGCTAAGGAGCAGATACTTACTGGAACCTACAGAAGCGGAATACCTTACTGTACGATTAGTGCAGTTTTAAGCTTGGCTCTAAAGATTAGTTCTGATGGTTCTAGTCGCAATGCCATGGGTAGTTTGTTCCATCTAGAGGCTGCAAGGTACTTAAAGGATCTTCCGCCCATCCGTGCTCTAGACACCTTGGGGATAGCCAGGAGTCCTGAGCCGGAAGATCTCAGGGAGCGGGACGGCTCGTAAGACGTCAGCAGTCCTTTCAAAGGGAGAGGAGACCTCCCTGCATATGGCCCCTGTAAACAAGGGTAACTACCAAGAACATTTACTCAAGCCAGCTAGTATTCATAAGTACTCTGAATGGCCAAATATCACTGCAAACAGCTAGAACATAGGTGGAGAATAAGCCATGCAAATATTGATAAAGGAACTTTCAAATCCAAGCTGATATGCTCCACCAGCTTCAAATCCAGGAAACCAGTGGGAGACCCTCGCAGACTTCATCGACACCAGCTCTAACAGCTGCAAAGAAATCCTAGACAGAGGAGAAACCACAGCTCTTATCCTACTAGACCTCTCAGCTGCCTTTGGCATGGCCTCCCACTGGTGCTCAAGGAGGACCCACCCTTCAATGGATCTGCACCTTCCTAACTGGGAGAACAAAAACAGTCACTTGGCACCTTACTCCTAGGAAGTCCCGAACTGACCTTTAGAGTACCCCAAGGCTCCTCTCTCAGCTGCAGACTCTTCAAAATCCACATGAACCTACTGTCTGATGTCATCCGTGCTCATGACATGAAGATCCCATCTTATGCTGATGACTAGCAACTGATCCTCTCGGGCAAATCCCCCAGCACAAGGAGCAACTTCAACACCTGAATGACCGAAGTGGTCACCTGGATGAAGTCTAGCTGTCTCAAACTAAACACTGACAAGACAGAAGTGGTGATATTCACAAAGGATTCCTCTCTGTTGCACTCCACATTATGGTCTACACACCTTGGAGCAACTCCAAATCCCAGCATAATGCAAAAAACCTCAGGATCATCATTGATAACAAACTGAATATGTCCGCCCAGGTTAATGCAATCATCTTGTTTTGTTTTCACACTTTGAGGATGCTGAGAAAGATATATAAGCGGCTACCGAACAGCACTAGAAAAACCATCACCCAATCCCTCATTTCCAGCAGGCTGGATTATGGGAACTCCCTGTATCCAGGAATCGCTAAGCAACTCACAAAGAGATTGCAGACCATCTTAAACACAGCTGCCAGACTAATTCGCAATCTTCCACAAAGAGCACATATCACACCACACCTAAGGGAGCTCAAATGTCTCCCAATGTAGAGTTAAGCAGTGCACAATACAATCTCATCACCCACCCTTACAAATTGCTACACAACTCAGGCCCCCGCCTACCTGAACAGCCGCATACATTTTCACCAACCCTCCAGGCACCTCCGCTCAGTTGGACTCTTACAACAAAGTGACTCAAGCATCCACAGAAGGAGATCCAATGGTCGACCGTTCTCAAACATCACTCCTAAAGCAATGAACATTCTCTCACTCCATATTCAGAGGCTCCTCCTCCTTGACTTCTGCAAGAGGCTGAAGACTTGCCTCTTCGAGTACCTCCCCCTCACAAGACTGGCCTCACATACCTACAAAGCACCAGGACACCCATGTCACGTGGAGGTATTAGGCTTAGTTAAAAAAAATCACCATTTTACATGCACATGCTCCTAAATTGCCTTTTCTCCTTAAACACTGTGACATTTGACACACATTAATTTGAGTGCAGATTTGGAATAACATTCTTTGAACTCAGTTTTGCTTACTGTACCGATTTGTGGACAGTCTATCAGAACACCATGAACGTTCTATACAAAGGCTAAGTTCAGCATTCAAGGTGTTATTTGCTTTGGCCACTCAGTGACAGAATATCACAAATGAATAAACAATAGCAGCCTGGCTGGGGCTTCAGCATGGTAGCATGGAGGATGGTATTTGATTTGTATTATCTCATGCAATAATGCTGTCCAACTCTACACCACAATCAGCACCTTGCTGACACTTACCCACAGGTAATGGGTAGTTAGAGAACCCTATAGGGATTTGGCAGATTCACATACCTTAGACATGATAGGTTAGAATGTGCTGGGCAGGAGTACTATATATGACAGTACTTGTATGCAAACATATATTCTCTTTAAGTGTTAAAATGGTTGAACTGTTCATCTTTTTCGCCATTCTCATAATGTTGATCACATTGTTTTTGTTTTTTTCCATTGATATTTGCAGCACAAGTATTTCACACACGAATCACATTGCTTCAATACATATTGAAACCTCATACTGTGTACTTCTGGTGTATCTCTTTGGGTATGCATGAGTAACTGAGTGAAAGGGTTCTAGATCTGTTACCATGATTTGCTTGGGGAGTCAGGGTTATCATGTTCCGAGGATGAACAATCTGTTTTCTAACTTGTGTGGTTAGGGGTACAGATAGTGGATTGTGAGCTATCAGGACGATAGGCCAACATATTCTGAGGAGTGCTCAGAACCAGTCTCGCACCAGTTCAAAGTTTATGTTGTCCAACAAATCAGTTTTACTTCAGAAAATATAAGCTGTATGATACTTGCTTGGATGATAGTGCACTATACCAACACAAATAACCTTACATAGCAGTCTGGGCAAGTAGAGATGATAAATGTTGTATTTCTAAGTGGTTATGAACAAATGGGCTAAATATAGATTGGGAAAATCTTGAGAAGTTAAAGTTGAGGCAGATAATGAAGATGCTATAGAACTGTAGAAGATGCACATTACATCTTGAAAACAGAGTGAACATATTTAGAGCAAAGAAATAGCTTGTAGAGGGACATGAAGACATCAGGAAACAGGGTCCATTCAGGAGTTGCAGCACAAAGAGAACAGAGTGGCACTGAAAGTGTATGCAGAAGTTATAGGATAAGGCAGCAATATGTAGGTTCTTTAAGAATTAATACAATATTTTAAATAAAGCTTGAGGTTGTTTTCAAGGAGCTTTGCCACAGAAGCATCTGCAAATCATGGTCTTCGTTTTAAAAATGGAAGTAATTATTAGGGATCTTAATTGATCCAGTGTAAATACTTAGGACCTTGTTAGGAGTAGCCCAAAAAAATCCAACCACTCCGCAAACCCCTGTTTGCACATGGTTTGGCATTATAAGTTATGCAGACTTGATCCCATGTGATAATTATCTTCTGCAACAAAGTTTGACCATCAGAGTTTCAAACCTAAACATATTTAATATGAGAAAAGTAGGCACTAATTATAGGGCAACAATAACAAGGAGGTAAATAGAAAACTCTAATTAATCTCAGCCACAGATAATCACTTGGGTCGCATCCCAGTCCATCGTTTTTTCCCCACCTCTGGTTTGGCCAAGCAATATGCAAATCAATATTGATCCTGCTCCAATAGGAACTAATTAGAATCCTAAGTTCTTACCAATCTATAGTCTTGTAATTAAACAGGGCAATATGGCATTTCTAGACACCGGGCACCTCAGTAGGCAAATCTTTGTCAGACGATTTTATAATTGCAACCAAGTCCACTACTTCTCTTCGATAATGTAAACTACAGAGAATTGTTATGTGATATTTTTCTGTTATCTACCAGTAACAGAAGACTCTACAGGGTACTACACTGAACATCTAAGTGTGGTCTGTGAGTTCTAGTTTAGTAGGTGGCTCACTATTACTTTAAATGTCCTGACTTTGTCCTGCTGTCTGGTTTTTTAAACCACTATTCATATTTGAAAGTCTAGAAACACAATAGATGCTAAATATTATCTAGATTAAAATGATGTTTTATATTTTCATCTGCCATATACATTTTGCATTAAGTCTCTTCTTCTTTAGTTATTTTCTAGCAGTGTCCACATTAGCACAAGTTCTATATTATGGGTTTTCCATTGTATATGAAAAATCTTTTGCCCAATAGATGAAATTACATCATATTCAGTTGCACATACACTTGGTCTATTTAAAAACTGCAGAGGAGACTCGCTCATAAAGAGTACAAAAGTTTAAAGTTTGGAACGTCTTTTGTTAAGTATTCCCTGTCCTCGCGACGTCCGCTGTGCCTCTATTGATGCATTCTAGTTGGTTATCTTAGCTTTAACATCCGTGGCAATGAAAGCTTCATATTTTACTGAAACGGTAAGAAAAGAAGTCTAAATATCTTTTCAATACATCTTTTCTATTGTGTTCTACAATTGTGCAGGTTTCTGTGATACAAATGCGTTACCGCCCCAGCAATCTCAACACTTACTGGTGCTGGCTTTCATTTTAAGCTACTGAAAAGGAGTGATTTTTTGTTATATGTTCGCATTCATCCTTTTTGTTCTTGCTAATCTAGACACCTTTGCTTCTGCGAGATGCCAGGATGCAGCCGCTGCCCATGGAGGGAGTTGTGGTGGGGCAGAAAGCGGGGCGGGGGAGGGGCAGGGTGGTAAAAACCTGAATAAGGATAATTGAAGGTAAGTAAACAATTAAATAAATAAAACTAATTTCGTAGCGCGGGCTGCATCGCAATTCGAAATTCGTTTTATTTATTGAATTGTTTACTTACCTCCAATTATCCATATGGCAGTTTTTAGCACCCCCCCCACCCTGCCCCTCCCCCGCCCCGCCTTTCTGCCCCACTGCAACTCCCTCCACGGGCCGTGGCTGCCAGGATGTGCAGCAGTAATCTGAATGCAGTATTCTGGCCTATTGTATTATTTCACCGAACATGGAAGAGATGTTGGAGGTGACATCTCATAACCCTGGACTCCAGTGGTACTACAGAAGATGTGTTTAGAATGATAGTATATATCAGGGCTTTCAGCAGGATGAAAAAAACAGGGTATCTCAATGGGGTGTGGCCAATGTAATTAAGGGCGTAGCTTAAAAACACCCGAGCTAAAAATCTGTGCTTAGCATAGTGTGGCACCTGTCTGGTATTTTGCTGTTTCCATCATTGCATCCAGATGCATGATACAACTAGTAACTTTATACCCACAAGAAGCCAGGACTATTGGATTTGCCAATGGTAGTTAGTTGCATATTGAAAATGCTTGAGTTCTCAAATGATGAGACTGTGAAAGAACTATAACGCATCTCTTTGAAGTTACCTCAAAGGCATCAAAGGCTGGTAGTGATGCAGAGTTAAGATTATTTTTTTCACCCTGAGAGTGAGTCCATTATTGGAGAGCCCGATAGGGACCCGTCTCGGCACCTGCTTTTTAGAACTTCCGGTACTGAGCACCGGCAGGATCCGGGCCACTTAAAGCCCATAGTGTCCTGACACATCAGTGCACACACAACACACAACTTCTTCAAACTCACCTATCGATTTCAAAGGATAAAAGGGCCACAGTGAAATGTTAGAAACCCAGTTCTACTCGCTGTAGACTTTGGTATCAATGCACCGCTAAGTGGCTGGTGACTATGTGTAATCTATGTGCACTTTCATTTTCCAATGAGGTGTTGCTTTTTTGTGTAGTCCAAGTCGTTTCCATTATTTTGCAGATTCAGAAGCACACTACTTAAGGTTGTGTCAACAGTATCCATACACTGTGCCCATGTTGTGTGTGGCTGTAATGCTAAGCCTCTGTGGAGTGGAAATCTGGAACGAAGTGGTAATTACTGCATAGCTCTTGGAGACAGGTTGCTCACTTTACATAAGCACGTTCATTTACACAATGTTTAGACAATACAAGGAGGCAATGTTCACTATTCAATTGCACTCTGCTAGCAGCAAGAATCTTTAAGTATTTATTAGGGCCTATTCACAAAGGCATTTTGGGCTGTGTAAGTTGGTACTCCTGTAGGACTCTTTTGCATACTCTTACATGCATTTGTGAGTCAACCTTGACACATTCCTTTTGATTTTATTTGATTTTTTAGAGTTTTATATCGCGCAAACTATACCCGAAGATACCGGGTATCAGAGTCCCTTACATAGCACCACTTTTGTTAATTGAGGGCACATTCATTTTGTTAGGCATGGGGAGATTACGTGATTTGCCCAGAATCACAGGATGTTGAGCTTCGTTGCCGAGACTCGAACCCGGTTTCCCAGCTTCGACAACTCTAGCCGTTAGGCTACATCCTCTCCCCTACATCCAACTCACTTCCCATTGTATCTCTATGTAGTCATACACAAAGGCATGTAACAGTACCTACAAGAATTACTGCTTTATGTACTTCAGAATGCATACATAAATAGGCTGCATAGTGGTTCACTATACATGCTGGATTCTTCCATAGGAATGTGCCCAGTCAAAAGAGCTAAACTGTACAGAATTAAGAGCGCACAACACTGTGGACACAGAACTTGCATATTACCTTCAATAAACTATGTCTGCAATCAGCTGGCATAGCCATTTTTCCACCTGAGTGAACCTACCAATTATATTGTATTCATTACAGAAAAGATATATATTCCAACTGTTACAATAACTCCATAATACATCATTTTTTTGCAGTTTTATGTAGTACAAAGGTACTGGAGTGCTTTACATGAGCACCAGTTCACCAAGTTGAAATGGTATTATTAGACGTATACCAGCATCCCAGTCCAAACAATTCAACCGCTCCAGAAAAAACATAACCAGCACTTCTTCATGGAAGTGGGCATGGAAGGCTTCGAGTTATGTGCCTTCTGTTGTTTGTTCAATAGCTGGTTGATTTGCTCACCGAGGTTGCTTCTTTTCGTCTCAGCATTAAACAAAAGAAAAGAGAGGGTGGGGAGGAGGTGCATGAATTTCTTTAAAAAATAGTGACCCGAACAGTGATTGGATCTTTTATAATGAACAGTATCCAAAGTTTGTAGGGCTAAAAAGAGAGTGGAGAATGCACATCGTGAGAAGCAAAATTTCAATTTCAAAGTTTAGGAAAAATGAAAATTGTGAAAAATAGTTGTGAAAAAATGGGTAAGTGTCCCAAAACGTGTTGTCCCCATACAGTTTCACACAGGAACTTTAGACAACGCTACAGCCACAATGACTGATCAGAATTACACCAAATTTGACAGGAAGCTAGGTATTTCCCCCAAAATTGTGCTTTTGGTGATTTGGTGAAAATCCGATCAGCTGTTTGAGAGAAATTAAGCTTCACAATTTATAGCTATCTAGAGACATGGTACTATAGAGGGAGTACTGAGAAGTACAGAGGGGAAAAAATGACAAATGAAGTATTCCGATTGGCTGATCCCACATGGCTGTGACCAGTCCCTTGAGACTTAGCTCTGTGATTGCGTGGCTGCAACATGAGGAGAAATGTTAGGGGTACCCAGCCCCTCGGACTTTTGTGTAGGGAGAGGAGCCTTAGGTCAACTCACCTTAGGATTAAGGTGGAAAAAGATGTTTTTTTCCCTGACACCTGTAGACTGGCTGTACTCTTGCTATGTTCAGGTCGGCCTACGTGGAAATTGAAAAGAGTAGGCAAAATTACTGCAAAGCGTGCTTGAAGATTACAATGTTATAAAAAAGACAAACAAAAATTGTGTGGGTGTATTTTGGTGTTGTAGGACTGTGGGAGGTTGGCCAGCAATTGGGGGGTTGGTTGCCTGCGTGGGGTTGGTTGAAGGCTATGAGTGATGTGGGTTGGTCACCCGCAGAGAGTTGGGCACCCGAGTGGAGTTTGGATAGTTAGGTATGGTAACAAAATCTTACTTCGCATTAAAAAAAACCTAGAAATTCACTGAAAAAAACAAAGGTTAAAGTGATGTTATAGTTTAACATTGCAATACCTACAACACAGTACAAGAACTGGTGTTCTTACACCTAAATAACTTTCCCTAGCCAGCCCCTGTACCTAGTTATAATCACACACCTCCTAGCTCGGCACAGGTCTTCCCATTACAGAGGATTAATGGCATGTCATAGGGCTTTACGATGCAATTACCTGGGTTATCGTCTCCAGTTAACATTCCTTAGCTTGCGCATGTACCCAGCTATCCTATGAATCACTCACATCCTAGCTCGGCACAGGTCTTCTAACTACAGAGGGTTAATGGCATGTAATATTGTTGATGACTCACAAATGAGATATCCCAACCTTACGGCCCCTAAGTACCTGACCGACCCTTGTCATCTCTTAGACGAGCCTAACAATCCGGCCAAAAGAAGGGCTTCCTGTGACATTCCCGGGGCTTTAAATTGGTGATAGCCCCCTCTCTCCAACAGCTGTACGGCACTCCGCCCTCCCAAATTTCAACACCAGTGCCTCAACCTACCCCCCCAACAACACTCGCCCGCGCGCTAGTTTATCAAGAAGTTTTTCCGACACAAATACCTGAATGAGACTCTGTGATCAATAGCCACCCGGTTTACCGCCAACCCTAGCAGACCTCATTCACGGCATCAGCGACCCCTCCAACATGGCCGCTCTGCCTTGCCATCATTTCCCGGATGCAGGTCTAGTTACCGCACTACTCACACGCATTCGCATGACGCGCGACAGGCGCGACGTTACCGACGGCGCCTTGGCGGATCACTAAACAACCTACTTAAAGGCGGACCCCTCCGGGATCCATTACCAGCTGCTCTGCACCCTGACCAGGTGCTGCGAGCGTGAGGGGTAGGTGTCCCACCGTTCCAGCGCCTGTACTAAGGTAAGCCTTGTCCCCATCCCCTGACCCCCTGAGGCTCGTCTCAATGTTTGCAGCCCAGTTCTACTGACAGTGACGGGAGCTGCTCCCAGCCCCGAATTGGACTCGCGCCCACTCGTTATAGTGCCATATCTACCTGATGCACTTTACCATCCTTGCAGCCCTATGGTACTGGCAGCAACGGAGACTGCTCCCAGTTCCACCATTGACCCACGCCACCTCTTTAAAGTGCGGCCAGTAGTCTAGCGGAGTGTGGGGAGTGCCCCCCTGCCCCTGACTAAACTTACTCTATTTAACCCACATTTTGAGGGCTGTGATCAGCGTGGTGACCCGCAGTATCACGACGCCGGCTTCAACTATGCTCTAGGCTTATAAGCATGGAGTGTCGCTTGGTTGCCGACCTTACATACTGGGCTCCGTTCTGGGGCCCCTCTGACCTTCATACACATAATGCGGACAGAGTGCTCATCCCTCCTCCTACTTCATGATTGTTTACAGGGGCTACTGTCTTAACCCTGGAGGTCACTTGTTAAACCATCAGGCACTAACATACTTCCCCTTGATATGTAACACACAAATCAATCCCTCCCTTACATACCCTACAGGTTCATCCACCAGACAGCGCTGGCCTCACGGGAGCATGCTGCGAGGCCCGTGTTACTCTCCCTTAGGGTAAGAACCTTCCTGGTATTCTCCTAGGAATGGGTGTCACTTTGAAAGATTCTGCTATATACCTCAGATTAGTGTTTTATTTGCACTCTGGTTCCTCCAATGAGAGATAATAATAGTGCCATCATTAGACCGATTATGAAGGGAAATTCCACCCAGTCTCCGGTATGATCGGTTTCCCTACACGCCCCCCCTCACCCCTCACAGTGTGGAGAGCATTCACTGAAGTCACTCTACATCTTCTGATTATACAGTCACATAATTAAGATATGACTTTGTGGACTGATTACCCTTTTTAATATTCACTCACTTTGCACCGACTACACTTTCTTTAATCCTCACTCACACTCACCATCCCGAAGGAACAAAAGAACTCCGCCAAAAGAGTGCCTTTGGGCACTCCGTCAGACATTGCAGTGCTGGTCTGATGAGGAGCAGTGAGCCGATGATGATACTGGACATCCTTCAGTCAGGGTGTGTTTCACACCTAACGCTCTGGGTGTGTGAGGCTCTCTAGTTCTGACAAGGGAACCCTCCCAGTTCCTTGACTCTGTACGTCCACTCTCTTCTCCACACTGTAGTACTCTCCCGGGGAACTTTGTATTCTTCTGTGTGACCTAAATAATGAGAACATGATGCTGGCTGCTTGTTCAAAGTCCACTGTAGGCTGCATCAAAGCCATTCTACTCACAGCTGAACAGTACCATCTCAGGAGCAAAGAAATCGGACAACATCACCACTTCCCTAAGAGATCTTCTTTGGCTCAGTCTCGTAACCACAGCATCTTCAAGACTGCTTCTATAACACCCAAATCAGTGCATCTTGGCTTACCTACCTATCTACAGGAAACACAAATGGCAAACATAGTACTCTGCTAGAAATACCCTAATGAAAAAAACTAAAACCCTCACCTAAGTTCATCATGTATAGCACTGGCTAATAATAAGAATGTGGATGTGTTCATTTTAGTGCTTGCATGAATTACGAATGCAACATAGACATGTGCAAGTGCTAAAATGGGCGTGAATTAGAAAACTAGCATTATAGTCCAGTGAATAATCTATAAAGTGTTTATTACAACTTTTCAAAGAATTTCTCAGCAGCAAAGGTTATATCTACGTGTTTGCTACACTTCCTCATTGACTAGTCATAATCATTTTAAATTAGTGAAATGACAAAAAGCATTTAACTTGCCTGAATACTATGAAGAAAGAATGTTCAAGGATTTTCCATGTAAATGGCCAAACAGGGAAATTCAACAGACAATTTGTCATTTATAAGAATTCTAGGATACTCTCAATTTCCTTGATATTTCACAGGTAGAAGATCTTATGTTAACTTACAAAAGAGAATACAGTTAGTTTACTGTTTCCCTAAATCTTTCATAGAAGGAAAATTGCAAATGATACCATAGTAAAAAAGAGCTCCTCAACATACCATTCGAAATCAAACAGGTCGTAGAGGTATTCAAGTGGCAACCTCCAGTTAATTTCCTGTGTTGTGGCTATTTTACTGTGTATTAGAAGTAATAAAGTGACCCAAATACACAGGTATAATCTGAGAAAGAAAGAAAGAAAGAAAGAAAGAAAGAAAGAAAGAAAGAAAGAAAGAAAGAAAGAAAGAAAGAAAGAAGGAGAGAAAGAAAGAGAGAAAGAAAGAAAGAAAGAAAGAAAGAAAGAAAGAAAGAAAGAAAGAAGGAAAGAAAGAAAGAGAGAAAGAAAGAGAGAAAGAAAGAAAGAAAGAAAGAAAGAAGGAAAGAAAGAAAGAGAGAAAGAAAGAAAGAAAGAAAGAAAGAAAGAAAGAAAAATGGAAGAAAGAAAGAAAGAAAGATAGAAAGAAAGAAAGAAAGAAAGAAAGAAAAATGGAAGAACTAGAAATCAGACCAGAATGGAAAGGAAACATGAAGGCAAAGCCACAGACGTGTACGTATTTGAAAAGCCTTTTCAAGTAAACAAATACTGGGCAATTAAATTCTATATTTGAATATGGAGAATTTGAAAGCTTGTTGTACTAAATATGGCTGGTTTTCTTCTGGTACATCATTTCAAGTAAACCTCATGATGCTATCTTTGCATGAAGCATTTAGCACACTCAAAGAAAGGCAACTTTTAACTTCCACATAATTAGCCCTTCTGTATTGACTGCATGTGTCAGCCTGTGGCTGGGAGTTGACTTGTGCGTGATCTTAACTTAATCACGTTAAGGGTTGGCAGTGTGTTTAGCTGCTATGGATTGAATAGAAAATGAAATTAACTATTTAGGTACATGTGTTCAGACGCATTTTTAATGAAATGATAGGATCTGAATTAAGTTGTTTTAATTGTGAGCAGAAGTCAATATCAATTCGTTTTTTTTGCGTTAAAATATCGAATTTTTTTAACATACCCTCTAACGCCATATAGAAAAGAAATAGCAGTAAAATTTTTATTCAGTAAAAACAATCTGCTGCTGTTAAAGAATAATGAACTTTCACACAGTTTGACTAGACCAGTGGCCTCCAATTTGTTTTGGGCTAAACCCCCCCCCCCCCCCCCAGCAAAATGTTTTGCTGAGGACATTTCTGGCAGTGTCGCAGCAAGGGGGTGGGGGGTGGTCCGACTCGTGCGATATGAGTTTTAGGGGTGTCAGCCTCTCTTACTTACCTGTGGCTGTTGAGAGGTGGCCAATGCAGTGACTGCCAGCACCGCCCCAACCCTCTAGCTCTTACCTGTGGCCATCACTGGACAGTTAACGCAGAAACTGCCAGAGGCGACCTAAGATCTAACTACACCACTGATTTCTGGACGGTGGTGCTCTACATCATCGACAGCCAACCCCACCCTCATATCCCAGGTCATTTCTGGTTATATTTGGCAATGGCTCAAAGTGGGCCAGCTTCAATTACTTTTCTCCATAACTCCAGCTTCTTCTTGAATGCAGATATTTTTGTATTCATCACAAAAGAAGTAATTTCAGTTCCTTACAAAGACGTTTTTAGAGAATTTAACTTCTTAAAGATGTCAGCAAGGTATGCTAAAAGCACAAGCCACTGGGGATTACATAGTAGTTTGGCTTTGCTGCTTTGCAGGGGTCCAAATCCAGAAGAAATTGCCGAACTTTATTTGTAATTCATAAATGTGATTCAGTACCAGTAGAGTTCAGTGTGAAGCAGCAGGCCATCATGTTCAGCTTCCATTTCCGCTCATGAAATTGCAAACAGATGCACTCATGTGGGGTGGATCCAAACGGAATAACTATTTTTCCACCAGAATGCAGAACATCCTCAAGTTCACTGTCAATATTTTGAACAGCAAGGGCTTCCCAGTGTATCATAGAGTGGGTCCAAGAATATGGGGAACCACTTTTAACACTTTAGCTTTTAGGTCAGCCCTAGCACCATGAATCGAAGGAGCACTATCTATGTAGATCCCAAAAAAGCTTTCCAACTTTAAGCCATGGAGACCAAGGAAGTCACTGACAATGTCAAACAGGACGCATGCGGTTGCTCGCTCCTTGATTGACTTGCAGAATGAAACATCTTCCAGTATTGCAGTTTCATAACAATATCGGACATAAGCCATTAAATGTGCTTTTTAGAAAAGTCAGTTGCTTCATCCAACTGCAACTCAAACCAACTCGATTTTAACTGGGCTAGTTATCCATGGATGTCTTCTGACAGAGATACAGTGGCAAACTGTTGTGTCTGGCATGGGTATTGTTCTTAACTTCTCTACTGCCTTTTCACCAACGTTGTCTTAGCCACATCAAGAATTGTTGGTAGAATCACATGTTCTCCATCTGTAAAAGGTTTGTTGTTTTTGGCTATGTGGTATGCCACTTCTTGTGAAGCTTTCAAGGCATTTGCTGGGGTGAATGCAAAGTTTTGTTATTGCTTCTTTCTGTTGGGTCAACTCGTGCAACATCTCTACTCTTCCCTGCTAGAGACCCATGTTTTGTGTCCAAGTGACACCTTCGTTTGGTTGGTTTCAAACTGTTGTCAGCTAGGGTGACACCACAAATCACACACTGTGGCCTATTTTCTCCAGAAACAATGATGCAGGTGAATCCGAAGTCCGAGTAGGAGGCATCATATTTCTTTAGTTTTGCAGCTTTTCTCTCGCTATCTGTTTCAACCTTTTGTTTGAGAACTCTACCATCTTTTGGCAGCAGGATGTGATCCAAAAGTGTGCTTGACCTAAGATACAAAATTGCGAACCTGCATGCTAATAAATAGCAAGCATTTTCTGTTTTTAAACACACATTTCTTCTTGTTATATATTGTTGTATGCTACCTGTGTGCTTCTTAGCATACAAGTTTCTTAGAATTCAGAATGTTCTATCAATGTTCCTTGTTAAAGGTTCTGTGAGTATCAGTTGGAGCCTGACTGTGCTGGGTGCCAGTCCCTGTGGTTGTTAAGCTGTTCCTCTATCTATAAATAAATCTTGATCCTGGAACCAACCAACTTTGAGGACCTTGTTTCTTCACAACATATATAAAATATGAACAAAAGAATGGTTCAATTTTGCATAAATAAACATTTATTCTAGCTGATCCAAGCTTTACGGTATACATCCTTTACCACGAAGTTTTTACCACGCAGTACCTTTACCACGCGGCTGTTACTCGACTTGCGCTGGAGGGGGCTAAAGGATTAAAAATAGTAAATTTACTATCCCAACACCTTCCCTAGATTCCCTAAATTATACTATTCGAAATCCGCGCCCCCAACGCAAGTCGTGGTAACGACTTGCGTTGTAAGGGATGCGGTGTAAAGGGATGCGTTGTGACGGTTTGCGTTGTACCGTCATACATCCAAGCTTTACATGGGTGCTCCCAACAGTGCTGCAGCATGCAGATACCACTGATGAGGTTACACAATTCATTTTTCGCACTGAAAACAGGCATAGTTAAAAGGACTCTGTGAAGTAAAAGTGAAAACCCATGCCAAGATTCTAGCAAGAGAAGGAATGCAGGTCGTTCATAACTAATTCTTCATCCACCATACCAATGGACTTCGGATGCCAAGTGCTTACAGGAGAGGGAGATGTCTGCTTTGACTGCTGAATACCAAGTGGGCTGTCGTGGGTGCAAGGGCAGCCATGAGCATCTGGTCCAAGAGTGCTTAGGTAGAAGCAGCACAATGGGTAGTGTTTTACTCCCCGTTTATCACCTCCCTTTTTCATATGAGGATGTAAACAAAAGAAAAAAAAGCCTGAGGTAAGACCAGTATTTTGGTGCCTCTGTGAACTTTGTGTTACTGCATCAGACTTCGTGGCGCTGGGTACCTGAATGAGCGCCGAGCCAGGATGGTTCTTGGGGTGATGATGCTGCTCAGAGGGCCATTTGTGAACCAGTGGGATGAGACCTGAGGCGTTATCCATGACAACCAAAGTCACCTCTTCTCTTAGCTCCGCTTATTCTGCTGGGGACTGAAAGATCAAGTGTGCAAGGGCTAGAAGTGCACATGATGCCATGATGGCCACACTGGGAACCCAAAGAAGGCCTGGCAAATTTTGCTAGGCCAGCCCTTGTATGGTGCCAAGGGAGTGCCGCAAGCGAGCCTAACCAATAACAAGGGGGAGGGGTTCTCCCCCCAAGAAAATGTGGGGGACAAAAATAGTGCAGTCTACAACACTTTTGTTATTATATATTCAACTGTATTAGCTTTTAAAGCATAGTAAATGATGACCTTACTGCGCACCCAGATACAACAATCGCATTGGGGATCTTCAATTGCTCCCTCACTACCAACCTCCAACAGTTCCTCTCATCTCACCATAGCCCAGCTCGCACATATATTTTATTGCACCTCTCATACCTGCATAGGGTGTTGGAGCAATTTACATCACACACACACATATAGAGACAATGAATCATACATGTGTAAATCAGTTTATATAAAATGTTGCATAAGGCAAAGGGGGCTACAAGGTTTAGGATTCACATGCCATTAAACTGGAATCCACTTTTCAGGAGTACTTGGGCTGGAGAAGCACAAATTCATGATTCAGAACGTAGCACAGTGGTTAGGGCTGACTTTAATATTAAGAATTCATTTGCACCCAAACAAGCCTCTTTTAGCAAAATACGAAGGGCAGAACCCATGAGGCAAAGGGCAGCACGGCGAAGGGTAGAACCCACGAGGTGAAGGGCAGCAAACAGCCTGCGAAAGACAGCAGTGGAGAAGCGCCACTAACAGCAAAATAGTGGGCATTCTGTAGCTTTCTGAAGATAAAATTTGCTGAATTCCATCTTCGTCAGTGCTGCTCTCGCTGTGATTGGAGCAATGTCGTGGCTAATGGTACTGGCTCATGTGGTTGCTCTGTCGTATCCTCCAATCAGAGAGCTCCATTGGAGAGTACTGGAAAAAGATAAGGAAACAAACATACTTTCAAAGTTGAAAAGTGCGCAATAATAGGTGAGTTTTTCTGGTGAGATGCGGTCCCCCCCAGGGATGCTGCAGTTCCGCCCCTGGGGGGCTTGCCACACAGTTTGAAGACCAGTGGAGTAGACGGTGTCACTGGATCAGTGGTGTCCCAAAGGTGGTGGAGTCAAAAGGGTGGCTGTGTTCCATTTTATAATTTCAGACATATTGCCTGTTTGGATTCATTTTAGGATACTGTTATTCATTAATATCAGATTGTAAATTTAGTTTTTTATTATATATTTATGGGACACTTGTCCACCCTCTTGCTCTTGACTTTATTTAACTTGTTATGGAGGGTTACCCTGTACTTTCATTACTACAAATACTTTATTGCTTACCCCTTATTTTTTCCATAGTTATTGCTTCCCAATGTAACATTTTCAAAAAATGCCATGTCACCAGTAGATTGTTGGGGCAGTATGGACTAAATGCCCTGATATGTATTGCTTTGGAATGCTAAGTACTACATGAATAGGATTCTAGGAAACTTCATTCTCGAGGCTTGGGCAAAATTGTAATTACACTGGAGAAATTGAAATAATTTCAGCAATTACACTTACTGTTGTGATGCAAAATTACCAAAATTCTGTGATTACTCCAGCTTGAGTAATTAAAAGTAATTTGGGGGAAAATCCTTCTGGCTACTGCCATTCATGTCATTTAGGATTTAGTGTTATTTCCTTATTGCAAAATGCATCCTCTGCCCCATTTTGGACACAAGGGTGCATTTTGCACTAAGAACATAGCTCTAAATGATCGCATTATGCTTCTCGCACAATTATACATAAGCAATTTTTTGGTAATTACGAGTAATTAAGTCAAAGAGAATTAAGCTAGGTACACCCAACCCTAGTTATCTCTCCCACTCCAGAGACTTCCTAAGGCATGGGCAAAGTGGGCAATTGTCCGGGTTCCCACCTTCCAAGGGGCCCCTGGTAAAGAAAACTTTCTCTCAAGCTCACTTCTGTATATTTCTGTATCTCTACCTTCAATATATAATAAATATTGTTAAGCAACATAGGGCAGGAATTAGCAGAGAGTGGTCAATAAAATTAAAAGTTGCGCGAAACTGGCAATCAAAATATTTTGTAGGGCCTCCCAAATCCTTAAGATCACTCTGCTTGCTGGCTGCAAATTCTTATGAGAGGGTTCCGTGGCTGCCTGGACGTCTTGTCCAACTTGGAATGTCAGGTTATCACAGAGGCTGCTCAACTCCGCCCTCACCTTTTGGATATTTTTTTAGGAATTTCTGTCCACTGTTGGGTGCTTACCCCATGTTCACTCTGCTTGCTTTGGAAACGCTTCCTTATCCTCTTGCTGCTTCTGTCTAATTTTCTGTGATAAACATGGTGGCTAGATGTACTTGTGGCATTTCTTTCATTGTGAGGGGTTGCCCTTGCCTAAAAATGTTTGCTGGTCAGAAAAAACTTGATTGCGAGGAATGCAATTCAATTACTAGTGAATTGTCGTCAACAAAATTACCTATAAAGAGTTGCTTTAATGAATATTGTAAATCAGACAGATAGATATCTCCCAGCAGGGTGGCTTTATGTGGCCTTGTAGATATGGGTAAGCCCAGTGATCTGCCAGATCTTCATTAAAAGTGACGCTCTGGTGGTTTACTGGTCTTGTAAATAAGCCCCTTCTCCTTGACATGGATGAGAAAGATATTTGAGAAGTCCTAGAAAATTTGTCATCATTACAGTGTTCCAGAGTTTCAATGAGAAGGTGATACCCATAACATTGCTCATTAACTTCAGCCTTTTTGCTGGAAAAGATTTCAGTTCTACAACTCCCATTCCGGTAATATGGCATTCCGGTGTGCCTCACTTTGTCATGACTATAGAATGTTAGTTCTAGTTACACTGAGAAATCAACTGACAGTGTAATGCTCCTGTTGGAACTACGGGCCAGATGTAGGAAGGCAAATACCGGTCGGTAACGGCCGATTTCGGCCGTTACCGACCGGTATTTGGAGTTTGAGATGTAGGGGCATGTTAAAATACAGATTCGGTAATTTTACCGAATCGGTAATTTTACGATTCTGTAAAATTACCGAATCTGTATTTTGACATGTAGGTAGCACTGTAATCAGTGCTACAGGGGTTTAGGAATTCGTTATTTACCACCAACTAGAAGTTGGTGGTAAATAATGAAAACCCTTTAAAAAGCATTTTTTTTGCTTTTAAAACAGTGCCATGTTGCAGACATACATGCCATAAGGGCATGTATGTCTGCAACATGTGCACCCATGCACAATTGAGGGGTGCAACAGGGTGTCAAAGTGACACCCTGCCACCCTTCTATGTTTCCGCCAATTACCGAATCGGTATTTACCGATTCGGTAATTGAAATTCATTCATATGGGCCTCCAGGCCCATAGGAATGAATGGCAATTACCGAATCGGTAAATACTGAATCGGTAATTACCGAATCATACCGATTCGGTAATTAAATCGGTAAAATTACCTACATCCCGATTGCCAGTTCTTAAATACCGAATCGGTATGATTCGGTATTTAAGAATCGGTAATCTGGGATTACCTACATCGGGCCCTACATGTTTTAATCAGCATATTGGATTCATGGCTGAGTAAGATGCTTGTAAATTTACAGAACATATGCTGTCATTTTAGCTTCTGGAGCACTTCCCATTCCTCCATGAGAAAATCATGTGGGAAAACCATTTTCTCTCAAACAGAGTTCATCAACGGTCATTAGTGGATCCGCATTTTTCACATGGTGAGATCGCCTTAGGACGCACCTCAATTGTTAAAATGAGCATGGCACTCCCCATAAATGATGTACCTCATGCATGCCTCAAAACCAAACATTCTCTACTATGCATTTTAATAGAACAAAAATGGGAGCACCTCATCACTAAAGATATTCAAAAGCTGTGCATCTTGTAGCCATCCACCTAAATAGTCCCATGAAAAAACACACCCATCGAACAAATAATTATTTGAATTTAATTCCAAATGTTAAGGGTCTGATTTACAATTGCAATATTATCTAATGGGAAGGGCACTCCCAGTTTGGTGTTGACCGGGATGGTGTGGGGCACCCAGCTTTGCCTCAGCACCCTTGTGAATTGCCTTTAGATAACAATGCTTAAAAAGGCAAATTATCAAGCAGGAGAAAGTTGAAACACTTTTGTATTATATAATGATGTTTTTTTCTTTTAAATATAAAAATATTAAATCCAAAACACTTACTCTGAGTATCACTATTGCCAAAATGTCAACTTGATGCAGGACTAACTTGGCTGCCCGATCGCATCTCTTACATAATGAAAAAGAACCTACTGCAACAATCATGTAACTGAGAGATCCAAAAATGATTTAAACCACAGACAATTCTTGAAAGCATGAGAAAGTAATTCTTGGACCTTTTCCTGAAGATATTGACACCACTTTAGGATGAGTGATCCCAATGCTGCTCTTTTTCTTTTGGCAACATAAGCATTATCTTTCTTTCCCACCTGTTGATTGGCACTATAATAATATGAAACAAAATACAGGTCCAGTGCAATGAAATGTAACTTTAAATATAACTGAACAAAAAGGTAGCACTTAGAAATTACTCCAGTATTGCCAATTGCTGGACAAAAATTCCTAGGATAACTCAAGGGATGCTGAAACTCTTCATGCCAGTTAAAAATTCTGTTTCATAGGTATTATTTACTTACTTATTATTCCATGATTTGTTATTTATCATTCTATGGTTTCATGGGGTGCTCACGAGTATGGCCCGAGGAATGCTACCAAAATTTCTCTTGTCAAATCCAGCATGTAAAGAATAATGCTAGATAATATGTCTGCAATATGTTATTTTGAAAAGGGCATTAAAGCAGATGGACAGCTTTAGTATCTTGTTAATTGTTTTTCACTGGCTACTAGGGATAAGCTGTTCTAGTCTCAAGCACGAGCATCTAAAGCACTTGTACGACTTTTAAAAATACCCATTTCTATTAAAAAAGTACATTTAGAAAAATTAATGGCTTTTTCTTTATTTTTTGGTTGGGGGTGGTCAACGTCAAATTGAAAGAGATTGCAATTTTAAAAATAATTCCATAAATAATCCAAAAAGTGGACATCGTATCAAATCAAAAGTAATAAATTCTAGGATAAGAAAGTTTGTAAAATCTATAAATAATGACAGCAACCTTGCTGTGTGCAGAGGGCACCCTCTTCCACTGAGTGGATCATTCTCCTGTGGATTTCCGTAAGATATTGTGAGGGTGGATACTCTCAGACCGCTACCTCTAGTAATCATTGGGTATGACCCCGTGGCAGTCTGATTGTTAGACCTTCAGAGCAGAGCTGAATGCCGAGAGTGCTATCTGGCATAAAGCGCAGCAAGCCACCTCGCTGTGTGGCAGGGAAAGGGCAGGAATGTGCATTAATTAACATAATATGGTGCATTCCTGTATTTTCCCGGTGCTGGCACACAATGAGCTGCCTAGCACCAATGCAGGCCCCCTTGCACAATAGTGCAAGGGGGACTCAGTTGTAATCAGGATTGCTTTTGTGCAGCAAGAGACACCTTCCTGCACAAAAACAATCCCCTGAGGCATTTTCCTTTTACTATGTGTGCTAAAGAATGCATTGTGAATAAATGAATGAATGAATGAATGAATGAATGAATGAATGAATGAATGAATGAATGAATGAATGAATAGCAGGATTTCTAAAGTGCGCAGCTACTCCAGGGAGTTTCCTGTGGCTAATTGGAAAGTAAGCGGGTATTTAGAGGTTTGTTAGAGAACGAAAAGCCAGGCCTTAAGCACACATAGAAAGAGAAAAGAATGAGGAGAAATAAAGATATTTCTCCTAATTATGCCTCTCCTGGGAATGCCCAGCACTTTGGAGCATTCCTAGGTCTACCAGTAATGTTAAACCAGGAAATGCACAACAATACATGGGTGTTCCACATGCACCACCCATGGTACATCTCCCTGGGGCAGCCTAACGCATTTCAATGATTTGCGCTTTGCTGAGCTACTCCAGATTTATCAAGCCACCCAAGGCCACACAAGAATGTTCCATTGTAATTTAAAGCAGAAAGGGCCAGATGTATCAAAGGGTTTTACCCATTCTGTGTCTATGAGAAATGTGTACGTACATAAGGTCCAAAGACTCTGGGATTTTATGTGTCCCAGTTAAGGAAGCAGCGGAGTGGCAATTTGAGTTGAAATGGTCCTGCTGGACCAATATGCCTATGATTTATCCCCGCTTGGAACAGAACCAGGTGCAAAAAAATTAAAAAACTGTAATGTGTCCCAGCAATTGCCAGTGGCTATGATTTTGCAAGCATTTCACTGACCACATTTTGTTGTTATTATTATTATTATTATTATTATATTTATTTTTATAGAGCGCAACAGCTACCCTAAGGTTTCCCGGCGCTAGGAAAAAATTAAAACAAAGTAATAATGGAGAAAAAAAAATGAGCAGGTGGAAACTGTTTATAGGTTGAACAACCATGTTTTCAGGTATTTACGGAATTGCAGATGGCATTCATTTTTACGGAGTTGAAGTGGGAGCGAGTTCCATAATGAGGGGGCCAAATAGGAAAAAGAACGCCCTCCCTATCTAACTCGTTTAATCCTAGGTACCTGGAACTTGTGTTGAGTCGAGGAACGTAGGGTTCTGGAGGGGACGTATTTCTTAACCAAGGAGTTCAGATAGGCAGGAGCCTTATCAGCTTTGATTCTATGCATGAAACACAGAGCTTTAAATTTTGCTCTTTGTTCGATCCGGAGCCAATGGAGATTCCGGAGACCAGATGATGTGGGGGATCTTTTTGGTAACATGCATATCAGTCTCACAGCTTCATTTTGCACTGTTTGTAGTTTCTTAATAACATCCTTGCGAGCTCCCAGGTATAAGATGTTACCGTAGTCCAGCCTGGACGTAATTAAAGCTTGGACCACGGTTTTTAATGTGTCCTGGGGGAGCATCCACCTGATTTTTCTAAGCCACTTGAGTATGTTAAAACACGTGGCTGCCACTCTAACCGTCTGTTGTTTCATGGACAGGTCTTCATCAAAAATTATGCCCAGGTTGCGGGCGGTGCTAGAGGGGGTGGGTGTGTGCCCCATCTGAGAGGGCCAATGTTGTGGGCCCCACAAAGAGGCTTGTTTTCCAAACAGAAGTAGTTCCGTCTTTCCTCCATTGAGTTTTACCTTATTCTCATGTATCCAGCTGGCAATATTGGTAAGGCCCAAATGGAGGGAGGACGGGTTAGAATGTGCATTTGCTGAGAGAGAGTACACAATCTGGGTATCGTCAGCATATGAGTAGATTGTCAACCCAGATTGTTCGGCTAGGAAGGCAAGGGGACTGATATATAAATTGAATAACAGAGGACTAAGTATTGATCCCTGAGGCACTCCATAAGGTTGATTGTGGGTTTTAGATGAGGTTGTGGCAGAAAAGACTTGAAAAGTTCTGTCGGAAAGAAAGCTTTCAAGCCATGCCAGTGCCGGTCCTGTGATGCCACAGGTTTGCAAGATGTTAAGGAGGATGGTGTGGGAGACCTTGTCAAATGTGGCACTTAGATCGAGTAGTATAAGTGCCACGGTCTCCCTATCATCAACTTGCCGACGTATGGTTTCAGAAACCCCAAGAAGGGTGGATTCCGTTGAGAATCCTGTCCTAAAACCAGATTGGGATGCGTGAAGGAGATGGTTGGATTCTGTAAAGTTTGTAAGTTGGGGGACAATATGTTTCTCCAAAATTTTGGAGAATAAGGGTATCAATGAAATTGGACGGAAACTAGATGGATCCTGTGGATCTGCAGTGGATTTCTTTAAAAGGGGTGAGACCATGGCATGTTTCTATGATTTGGTGACAACAGCCTCTCTCAAGGAGGTATTTAACAGCTCTAAAATGAGCGTTAGTGAAGGAGTGTCCAGTGAAGGGAGGATTTGGGGAGGGAAGGGGTCAAGGGGAGAGCCGGATTTAATGGTTGTTATAATTTTTTGTAGTGAATGCAGGTTGAGGGGAGCCCAGTTGGTTAGAAGCTGGGAATTGGCATCTGGGACAGGAGTTGTTGTAACTTTTTCAGATTTGGACAGGCATACCGAGGAGTCCGCAGCTGATGGAAAAATAGCTGGGTCTTTGAATTCCTCATAAATTTTGTCAATTTTATTCCTAAAGAATTCCGCCAAAGCATCACACTGTGCAGAGTCCAGGGAGGGTGCTTTTGGTTGACAGGATGAACCAGAGAGTTCCTGGACTATTTTGAAAAGTGCTTTAGGGCGATTTTGAGCATTTTCAATAGTTGTTTTAGCTAATTCAGCTCTAGCTGATGCACAGTTAGCATGATAGTTCAGAAGGGCTGCTTTATAAATTGATTTTTGTACGGAATCATAGTGGGCACGCCATCTAGGCTCTAAATTTTTACACACCGTTTTTTCAAGTCTGAGGGCGTCTGTAAACCAAAGAGCTGGGGGGTGAAGAGGCGTTTGTGTTTTATTTTTCAGTGGAAGGCATGTATTAATGGCGGAACTAAGCCAATTTTGAATAACTATAGCTTCACCTATATTTGTTATATTGGTGAGGGGCCTAGTGTCCCCAAGACAGGTGTTAAGCTTAGTAGAATCCAGCTTTTTCCAATTTCTTAAAACTCTGGGTCCGGATGGAGCTCTGCAAGAAGTGGTCAGTTGCGGCATTGCTATCGTAAATTCCACTAAGTGGTGGTCGGACCACGGGATAGGTTACGTTTTTTATAAGAACACTAGTGCATGCTGTTTAGCAGTTACAGTGGTATGGGTACTAACTCAAAAGAGGATAGAAAATCCTGCTGTGCATCTCTGTTTCCTTGACCATCAGAATCTCTGTGTGATGTGCGTTTCCCAATTGTTTACTGATAGATTTGGGGAGACTCTAGTTGACACAGGAAGGTACTTGTGGCAAATAGAGACCCTTGCCGCTAGTCAGGGTAAGGGGTACACTCCTAAAATAACCCCTGCTCACCCCCTTGGTAGCTTGGCATGAGCAGACAGGCTTATCTCAGAGGCAGTGTGTAAAGCATTTGTGAACACATACAGTAATCAAGTGACAACACTACAGATGGACACCACACAAGTTGTATATTAAAAATAAGTATTCTTTAGATATATTTAACACAAGAACACAAACAACAAAAATCCACAATACTGTCCTTAAA
The DNA here is from genome assembly GCF_964263255.1 of Lissotriton vulgaris. Classification (NCBI taxonomy): domain Eukaryota; kingdom Metazoa; phylum Chordata; class Amphibia; order Caudata; family Salamandridae; genus Lissotriton; species Lissotriton vulgaris. Next base: position 994,922,676 of record NC_141698.1, read on the forward strand.
ATGGCAACCACTGCAGGCCAATCCCCTTAGCAGCACTTCAGCTTAGGGATAGTCTATCCTCAGTTTCTTCAGGTTCCTCTCCTCAGCAAAGGTTTTTTCTTGTAGTACAAAAGTGATCTAAATTCTTGGGATCAGGGTCCCAATACTTATACCCCAAAATACTTTGTCCTCTGAAGGAAGAGAGGCCTTTGCCTAGTCCAAACCAGTTCTGGTCAGTCCTGGAGCACTCTGTTTACATGACTCCTTCTTTCCTTTCACAGTGCAGGGCAGGGACATCAGACGCACCACAGGGGGTGGAGCCGGCATTGTGGAAGGAAGGCACAGTCCTATTCAGGTCCCAGGTGCAACTCCTCCCTCCTATCTAGATGCAGGTCTTTCTATTCACCACTGGGCTGACTCACCCTGTCTCCTGGATTCCCCCAGTCCCTGTCACTCAAACTCCAGACAAGGAATACTCACCCTAGCAAAGGCAGGCTTGGATAGTTAGACAAGAAAATACCTACTTTCTAAAAGTTGTATTTTCAAACACAGAATGTTAAAACCAACTTCACTAAAATATGCATTTTATCATTCTGAGTTCAGGCATACTAAACACTAATTTCTACCTTGGTTCCCTGAGTCAGTTAGGATTATAAGATGCAAAAATCTAACTGCCCATTCTGGCCTGTGAGGAATAGGTAGCCTTGCAATAGTGAAAAACGAAAATGGCTGTATTCACTATTAGGACATGCCACACACACCAGGGCATGTCCTACCTTATACGCACAATGCACCCTGCCCTTGGGCCTTCCATAAGGGTGTCTGATATGAAGAAAAGGGAAGGCGTATGGCTTCCCAAGTGGGTGCATGTGCCCAGTCAACATGGCAGTACCAGACTGCACACAGGCTCTTCTATGGCAGACCTGAGACACACTTTACAAGGCTGATTCTGTGGGTAGAACAATCAGTGCTGCAAGCCCACCAGCAGCATTTGGTTTACAAGCCCTGGGCACACTCAGTGCACTGTACTAAGGTCTGACAAGTAAACCAAATCAGCCAATCATGGAATCACTAATGAATACATTAATTTACAATAGGGAGAGCATATGCACTTTAGCACTGATCAGCAGTGGTAAAGTGCCCAGAGTCATAAAACCAACAAAAACGGGTCAGACAAAATATAGGCAGAAGGCAAAAAGTTCAGGGATGACCCTGCAAAAAGGGCCAAGCCCAACATTTACCATATGTTACAGTAGTTGGGGGTACATTTGATTCTACTTGTTCTCGCTTTTATTAACAGCAAGTTACTATTTTGTTTTCGTAAGGAGAAAGGACCAGCTGCACTAGCAACAAGAATACCGATTTCCTAATTGCGAATGTCTCCAAATCACAATTGGGAAATTGTTATTCCTAATGTATGAAACTCTTTTGAATCTCATTAGCGATTCCTAGTGGGTCAAAATTAGATCAACCTCATGCATATTAATGAGAAAGATCGCAATCTGTGACCCATTAAGTATCACAGCCATCACAGGGATGGTAGCCAGCTGAGGTCAGCAGACCACCATGTCTGTGATTGCTATTTAATAAAGCAATCTTTTTTTTAATGCAACCCATTGTCCTTGAAATAAAATGGGATGCATTTAAAAAGAAAAAGTGAAACTTAACTATTGCATTTTTAAGAGTCTGCGCGACCATTGCCTACTCTTATAAAATATTTTTTTTCCATTTTCAAAGGATGAGGTGTCCCTTGGGGACCTCTTCCCATTTGCAAATGGGTTACGACCTTCTTGAAGGAGTCGGTAAAATGTGAATGTTTCGGGACAGTAATTTGGTTGCAAAACACTCAGAAATCCCATTGAGATTCTTTATTTGAAAAGGAATGCATTAAACACGCCCCTTCCAATTACCAAATCACAAACACAAATTGTGATTCAGTAACGTGTTATCAAATTGCAATTTGTGTTTTTGTATATATGTGAAAGCATTTTTGCTCTCGGAAACGGCCCGATCGCCATTGCTTACCACAAAAATGCTTTGTTCATGTGGCCCTAAACTCATTATGCATAATTTAAAAAACTTTTAAAAGCAAAGCTAACATAGACTACTGATTCTCTGTGACATGATGCTTGCAGTTCATGCTTCACCATCGAGGGTTAAAAAATACCTTCCAAGCTTTCTCTAATTCCCTTTAAAGCCAAGCGTAGGGAAGTACCAAAAGGACCCTCAAGTTTTATGTTATAGAAAGGCTATGCAAGTTGTGTTTCAGATAGGAAGGGCAAACAATGCCAGAAATTAAACACATGCCCCAGCCAATGTTGACCCTATAGAGACAGAACCATACCACATTTTAGGGCTAATCCCATACAATGTAAGTTATTTCAATTTACATTCTTTGACTGTATGCTTATTTCAAGTGCCTATCCTGTACAACCCTTTGTACATTATCAGTGTTAAGGTGAATGCACTAACACAGCTTGATTCAGAAGATACAGCTTGAAGGCAGTGCAATTTAATATCAATCTACCCACCCCTCTGTTTCTACAGATCATGTCACCCTAAATGCCACTTCATGTTTTTCAGTTTAGATTGACCTTCCTAGTAATGTTCTAAATTATACTGTTTTGGGATTTCGACATTGTTAAAAGGACACAGGCTGTATACATGAACTCTCCCTGTTGTCGGGGATTCTCCTACGCGATATGACATTTCTGAGGGTGGTCTTCTGCATTTTAGAAGTTGTCAGAATTCAAGAGCTTCTGATCATGAGTACCCTCATCCCATAGACAAGGTCGGCGAAAGAAGACCCTTTTATAAATATTTTACATGCCCCCTGCGGTGAGTGCAATGACAGTGGTTGACAGTCATCCCTTGGCAAAGATTGCTGAACAACATAATTAGATCAGTGTCAAAGTCGGGCTACACTGGGAGACATGAACACTTTCTGACTGCATTGTAGGCGTCAAAAACGTCACCCACTGTCCTTAAACGGCAGAATATTCATTGCGATGCATGGTGTTCTGCACCGATGAACACCGCTTTGAGCTACACAAAATGGTGGTCTCTGTGAAATGTGTTCCAATAACCTACTAAATATGAATTTCAATATATTTTCATCAGGCTACCTTAAGTGAAAATACAATTTATAATTGGATCAGTCTGGACTGCCAGTAGTTTGTGCTCGCAGGCTTTATTAATCCGACAAAGGGATACACATGGTGTAACAGTGCAGTGAGTGATTCCTTTTTACACATGTTCTGCTTTTAGATGATTCATTTTGAAGTTATAGATCACGTTTTGATGTTTGTCCTCAACCCTCACTCAGGGTTTGCAACAGAAAAGGCACAGCATTGTGCCTTAAGAGACTACTGTCGATATCAGCAGCTCTTAGTCAACCGAAACAGAGATCAAAGGATCCTTACAGTAAGCTTTACTCACTTTTTGGTAGCAAAGCTGGGCACAAGGCTTCCCTTGGAAAGTGAAAGGGAAGCAACTTAAATAAAGAATTGAATAGGTACTGTCCAGAAATATGCATTCAAGAAAAATAAGGATGTTGTTAGACCTTGCATCTTTGGCGTGGTTTCCCCCTATCTTTTTGCCTCTACCTCCTGTATTTTTGATGCTGTGCTGGATTTCGTTTTTTCTGGTTTAGATGCTTTGAGCACTTTGCCACTGCTGTTCAGTGTCAAAGTGCATGTGCTCCCTGTGTAAATTATTATTGATATTGGTTATCCATGTTTGGCATATTTGTGTCACCAAGAAGTCCCTAGTAAAGTGCACTGAGTGTGCCAGGGCTGGTGATAACAAATGCTACTAGTGGGCCTGCAGCACTGGTTGTGCCACCCACATGAGTAGCCCTAAAATGGTGTCTCAGGCCTGCCACCGCAGTGCCTGTGTGCAGTCTGTGAACTGCCATGTCCTCCTGGTCAGTTTCCCCACTGGCCAGGCCTAACCCTTCCCTTTCTGTACACATTGGTCACCCCTATGGAAGGCCCAATTTACTCCCTTGGGCAGGGTGCAGTGTATGTGAAAGGTAGAGCATGTACTTGTGCAGATGACACGCTGTGGTAGTGAATTACAGCCATTTTCGTTGTTCACTATTGTAAGACTATCTTGTCCCATAGGCTATCATAGGGGATGCTGGCTACAGTGGCTACCAGCATATCTTCCCATAGGAGCAAGATAGGACATAAAAGTCTGGTATCCCTGAACTCAGAATTAAATAGAACATCTTTTAGGAAAGGTAGTTTTTAAATCCTGTGTTTGAGAACAGCACTTTTAGAAAGTTGCTGTTCTCTTATCTGACCTTTCTGTGTGCCTTGGCCTGTTTGTGAATTGACTGTCTGGTTTGTGAGTGAGTGACAGGGGCTGGGTGGCTCCCAGAGTCTGAGTGGGCCATCGCTGGGCTGAATAGCTCTATCTGCATCTAGAGTGGTGGGAGGGGGTAGCACCTAGGCCTGAATAGGGCTGTGCCTGCCTTCCACAATGCTGGCTCCACCTCCTGCTGGGTGGCTGACGACCCTGCCCCTCTCTCTGAAAGGAAAAGCCAGTGTTAGAACCAGGGTCTCTAGTTGGCAGGGGTATGCACCCTAGTCCAAGTAGGGACCACCGCTTCCGACCCGGTAGCTTGGCGCAGAGCAGCAAAGGCGTAACTTTAGAGGTAATGTGTAAAGTACTTGTGCAACACACCAACAGTTCCCAGTAAAACACGCACAAAAGAAAAATACACTACACCAATTTGTATATAAAAATATAAAGATCTTTATCTGAGAATTATGCAAGATCCAAGAATGACACACTCAATAATCCGGGGACTCCAGATGCATATAAAGCATGTCAAGCATCAAATAAATCCCACTTCAGCGCAAAGTCAATAATTAATAGAAACAAATCCACTTCCCAGGCAAGATCAATCATCAAGAATCATGATTCCTGTTCCCCGGCAAGGTCAATCATTAATCCAAATGCACCCAAAAGCTCATGTGTGCCAAGGGCTCCTACTGGTACTGTCTTTCTCCCAGTGTCCTCAGTGTGGGAAACAATATGACACTCTCGGGCAGGTCTTTTAGGGGTTCCCAGTTACTGAAGTCAGCACATTAGCCTTAGCACCACGGGAGTTAACTTCCCGGCGTTCATGCGCTCAGTGAGGATGTGGCCGCCAATGAGGGGATCGCGCTGTCTGAGGTACTTTTGAGATGCCCCAACACAAAGCAAGTTCGCAACCTTGGCCCGCGTTCACTCTAATGACCACAATCAAGTTTTCAGGACAGTCCTGGGTGGCCCGCTAGCAAGCTACACAGCCCCCGCATCCCGCTTCCCAGTGGAGCAGCTTCCCCAAGAGGCCTCCCGCCCAAGACAATTATAGGCGCGGGAGGCTCTGCACATACACGGGCTTTACCTGGGAGCCGGATGGGGGCTGGCGGCAGTTCGGTTCTTCTCCGGTCCTCGGTGCAACTCTCCCTGTTCCGGCCGGCGCTGGTGAAGTCCTTAGGGCAATCACCAATGCTTTATATGCATCCGGAGCCCCCGGATTATTGAGTGTGTCATTCTTAGATCTATGACGAGCAGGGAATCCTGGAGGCTCAGGGCCAATCGCAGCGCGGCCTGGGGCTGACGTCGCACCAATCCCAGTGCGGCTTCTCCTGATGCCTGGGATGATGCGCCCCAGGCTCCCGAAGCTCCTGAGCCGCGGCGGTGTGTTCAGGGGGATTCTTGAAGGAGTTTCGGGTGCGCTTTTGCTCGGGCCCGCGGGGGTGACGTTGGGGACAGTTTAACTTGCCAAATCGGCTCAGGGCCGAGGCGGTGATAAGAGCCCACAGCGCTTCTAGCTCCCAGCGCCTGGATCACGGCGACACAGCGTTACTTTGTAACAGCGCTTCGAGTCACCAACACAGCGCTTCTTCTCCCCCGGTGCCTTGTAGCGCAGTCAGGGTCACCCATATTCTTGAACTGTGTATGTTGGATTTTTGTCATTTTGCTCTTGTGTAGTTTAGATTAAATACCTTTATTTTTCTAAACTGTGGTGGAGTCTTTTTGTGGTGTTTTCACTTTGTTACTGTGAGTGTTGGTGCAAATACTTTACACATTGCCTGCGATAAGCCTTGCCTGCTCGTGCCAAGCTACCCAGGGGGTGAGCAGAGGTTATATAAGAGTGTTTCCTCCTTACCCTGAATAGAAGCAAGGGTCCCTATTTGGACAGTGGTACCTACCTCTGCCAACTAGAGTCCCCGAGTTCTAACAGATGTGATATACCAAAGACAAAAAAAAGAAAACATTAAGGGGCAGATTTACAAGTCCCATGCGCCACATTTACGCTGCCGTTGCGCTACTTCTGTGATGCAGCCTCGGCCTAAACGTTGTAAAGCCCTGCGCCACATTAAACCTGCGTTAGGTTTCATGTGGATATTCCAGCTCAGGGTGGGAGTTCCGTCACAGGAAAGCCTCGTAAAAGTGACACAGTGAAATCAATCAGATGAAGCAGGCTTAAGGACCTACGCAGCATGTTAGGCATAGGGTGCCCCTGAGCATTGCTTGTGACACAACTGCAGCAATGCGCCGCCCTTACGACACAAGATGCGACATGCATCACCCTATCCTTGCACCACGGTGCACCGCATTGTAAATACGACGCATTCGTGGTGGTGCAGGGAGGAAATTACGTGTTGTATCTTTTCTGGCGCATCCTTGCTGATTCGCAGAGATTTGCCAGAACTCGTAAATCTGCCCCTAAGTCCTTTGATAAACCAAAGTGTTCAAATAGTTAAGAAACAGACTTTGCATGAAGAGACAGGAAGCAGTTAATGAAAAAGAGTCCAGGTGTTGATGGAACTGTTCTGTGGAATATAAAATGCTAACCAAATACCAGTGCCAATATGTGCTATCAACTTGCCCACATTCACCCAACTGGAGCGCTCCTGGTGGATGCAGTTAACCCCTGCGCTGCATTTGTCGGCCAACGGCCATCGCGAGCACTACCTCCGTAGTGCTGCGAACATTCATTGGCCAACACGGCCCTGCCCACTTCGCTTAACCGCCGCACCACAGCAGAATTGCTGCCGCAGTTAAGCGGTTAAAAAAAAACCTGAAAGTGACCCATTTCCAAGCCAATAGAAGCACATGTTGGCCGCTGGATTCCCTTATTAAATATTTTAAATGGTATTTCCATTACTGGTTCTCTGGCAACGTATGCGGGCAAGTGTGTGACGTCATATAGGGCTAAGTGCAAGTTCAGGCTTCAGGACATGCAATTTGTGAATTTCGTGTAAATAGTCATCGATACGCCTTTTTTCAAGCCTGTGAAAATGCAATATATCAAGGTGAGTTTTTTTGTATTTTATCTTGCCTTGCAATATTTTAGGACCCAGTTTAATAATTACACAATGTGACCACGCAGAAACCCCTTAAAACACTGTAACGGTGACATCCATTTAAATATTATAATTGCCTATCAATCATTGCTCTAATACTATTGATGAGAAGCATATAATTTCACAACCTGTATTTAGTTGAGGATATATATGATTTGCATTTGATAAGATGAAATATTTGTATTTGGACCAGTTTCCCAAATTTACAATCCCAATGTGTCTCGTACAAGTCAGACTGCACTGAACACACTGCACAGCACACATAACCTCAACCTAGTAGAGAGAGGAGTCTGGTCTTGACATTTGGAAAGTACCACCAGTGTTACAGGACTGCAAGATTTTTATTTTTTTTCACCAAAACTTGGATGAAAATTTCTGGTACTTTGCGAAGTTTTTAAACTTTACTCTGACATTATATAATAATGCTTGCAACAATTTATGGTGATCGGAAACAAAAAGAGAAAAACTTTTTTACTTGCATTTATACCTGCATAGAAAACCTGTGAAGCTTGTATGCGTTTTCCATTTTGCAAAACTGAAAAGTACAGAGGTGAGAAATATCTCATAAAACATGAATGTCTTCAATCACGAATCTTTGTGAAAGCCAAAAATCAACAACATCCTAAAACTTTGCAAGAAAAACAACAAAACTTTAGACACCTGTATGAGAAATTTGCAAGGGATGGTGTAAATAACTTGCTCATTTAATTAAGAATGGCCTATGTATTACACGTTTGTTAATCATGCATTTGATGTACACGTCTATAGTACATTTCCAGGCCTCATCCCTAAGTAAACTAGGTTCTCCTTAATCTGGCCATGCATGTACTGACAATGAAACCAAAGTCCCTGAGTCCGACCCTCTTCAACAGCTACATGATGCCCCTTGAAGTCACCAATAGATCACTTGGACTCAACATCATCTACTACGCTGATGACACACAGCTCATCCTCTCACTGTCCGAATGCCCCTCTACCTCAAAAGGTAACTTCCACAGATGCATGATGAACATCGCAGACTGGATGAAGGACAAATGTCACAAACTCAACACTGAAAAAATAGAAGTCCTAATCTTTGGAACAACACTGCGCCTTGGAATGACACATGATGGCCTGTGGAGCTCAGCACACACCCTGCTCCAACAGACCACATCTGCAACCTCGGCATCATGCTGGATAGCAAACTATCCAAGAAGAAACAGGTAAACGAAGTCTCAACCACCTGCTTCCACACGCTTTGCATGCTCCACAAGTTCTTCAGGTGGCTCCCTTTAAACATCATGCAGGCCCTTATCACCAGCAGACAAGACTACGAAAACACGATCTACGTAGGAATCGTGTAGCAGTGTGTTTAGGAATTACTGCACGCCTCCTGACGAGACCTCAGACAATACAGAGATCCGCTGCAAGACTCATTCTCAACTTCCCCAGAAGGAATCACATCACACCCCATCTCAAGAAACTACACTGATTCCAGATTCAGAAGAGATGCCAGTTCATGATGCTGACTCATGCCTACAAGAGCCTGCTCAATGATGGACCAGCATACATTAACAAATGCCTGACCTTCCACCAACTGACCAGACACCTTCAATCAGATTCCCTCTCCCTCTCAAACACCGCATGGTTTCGTTGAGCCAACAGCAGAGGACGCTCCTTTTCGCACATGGAGCCACGGCCTGGACTAACCTCCCCCTGCAACTCGGGACCACACTGTCGATCCAGCAATTTAGAAGAGAACTAAAGACCTGAATGCTAGAATGATCAAACCTCGATGCAGCAGCAAACAGCTGCCGCACCTCAAGACCCTCACAGGTGATTAAACTGTGCTCTGTAAATGTTTAGTTAATTGATTGATTGAGTGGTGCGTTTTGCTTTGTAGGAATACCAGGAGGCACCATTTCAGACTTCCCTACAATTAGACCTCTGCGAAATGTAAACTATGGTGGTGTAATTCGCATAATTTCAGGATCTTTGCATTATGATTGTTGTGCTAAATTACTGAAATTATGTCAATTTGAGTACTTATGCACAATTTTCCACACAAAAATTACCACGAATGGCACCATTTGTTGTAAAAAATTGGCACAAACACAGGAATAACAAAATGTGAGCAACTGTTGTTCGTAGAACTTTGTTTAAATGCACCAAAATGGACGCGAGGATGCATTTCTTGCTAAAACAACAGATTTGCATTTCGCATAATTACGCATAATTTCATGTAACATGGCCAAAATTTGCCTCATTACACAAAAGAAAATTATGCAAAATTTGCACAACCCTACCTATTTTGTGTAAGATGAGCACGCCCTAGGTAGCATTCATGCATAGCTTTTATGCTGCAACCACAGTCACTTTTCACGTCAGAACACTTCTCTTCAGTAAAGCCAGCGAATGCGCTCTTGAACACTTGTGTGGCGATCTGCAAAGTATGTATATGCATCTGTTAGTAAGCTCACTGCTTGAAGTACTGTGCTGAGGACCTATCTCCACAGCACTGAAACAATATTGAAGAGATTTTAAAGCAGAGCAAAGGACAACAGGGAAAAGCCAAGAGATAACTAGGCTCAACAGTACTTAAGTGTAAGCTGCGGAAGAAGATTAGGCGTGCTAAGGATTTGGCAGGATGTTTTAGTGATCTGAAGCAGAAAGTCCCAGTAGGTTCAACAGAAGGAGAAAGTAATATGAAGTGTGACTGTGGTTCATACAAAGACTTCTTATTACTCCATGAGGACAAAATCTCTAAACTGTCTGCTTCTGGAGGTGAAAAGGAAATTGGGAAAAAAGTGATAACCTTCTACAGTGGTTCTCTCCTCCTCACACGGGTGATGGAAATCATTCCCTCGGACTTTGACAAACATAACTGCAAGAGCCCACCGCTGCACATGCATTTATACACATAGGACCAAATTTGAGGTATGCAATTTGCACCAAAATCCTCATTGCACACCTAAGAACTGGGAATGACAGGTATAGTGTGCATTGTTCACCTGGGGTCGGGGTGGGGGGGCAGCATTTCATACTATTTGCCCCACGATTTTTGCCAGGGTGTAAACTGGAAAAAAAATATTATGGCAACAAGCACACGCTTTGTGCAAAATGTGTACCTTACTTGTAATTCTGTAATAGATGGGAGCTTAATGCCAGGGAAATTGTGCATTATATATTGAAATTATGTTTATTATAACGCCCCTTCCTACAAAACACTGTTTGTGATAGCTGGGCAGAGTGATGCATTCTTCCACACTTTTGTATTACTTATGCCTGTAGCATTTGGATGTTGGTTAGCTCAACTAAGAGTTGGAAGTGACTAGTGCACTACTTTTAATTTCCAAATCCGCTATTCTAATTCCCCTCCCTCCAGCTGTGTACACTTTTTTGGCCTAAGTTAAAATGTACATGTGAACGTGAATTATACTATTGTGAATTATGAGTAAAGTATGCATATATAGCTGCAGTTTTTTTAATTGAGTGAATGAGTTGTGCCTAAACAAACTGCATTTGATGCGTAAATTATGCCAGTAAGACTGTTGTTTGAGTTATGGATTGCGCAGCTAACAATAATGTGCAGTTTAGAGTGTTTTTCCTATTTTAGTCCATAACCACAACTGTTACTGTGTTAGGTAAGTGGATTCTTTATGTGTTTTTAAACATATGTTAACGTGTTACCAACAAAGCTAGGCCTTACGTCACTATACCCATGGTGTTTTTAGTGACTTTCTGGAGTTTTTTAATCATATACTGCATCCAACTTCTATACAAGTGTACTCTACTATGAGACACGTGGTCTTTGGCAGTACACATTAGGAGTTGGTCACGGGGCCTGAACCCTGCGCACAGTCTTTGATTGTGCACAACTGGGTGTAGCTGCAGGGCCTGGGCTGTGGCCAGGTCCTTCGCTCAACCCACCACAGGCATTCAAGCCCCATTGCAATGGCTTTTGGCTCTGTGCAACAGGCATTGAACCCTGGCCATGACTTGTGGACAGGCCCTACACCCTTTCTAAGGGCAGTCAAACCCCTCTGTGCATGGGCGTTGGCCCATGTGCAAGCCTTGCACCGAACCTATACTGTACATGGCCTTCATCCATGCACATAAAGAGTCTAATGATGGATCTGACGGTCCACGGACCACCAGACTCGTGGGGGAGTGGTGGTCTCCAAACCGCCCTATTACTTTTAGGGCGGTCGGACCACCATTGCCCTGCCGCAGCCGCCAGGGAACCGCCATTCCCTGGAGGTGTTGCGGCAGTCAGGAGGCATCAATATGCTTGGCGGGATCACCGAGGTCCCGCCAAGCATAGTAGGAGTTTCCTCTCTGCCACGGTTTTCATGGCAGTTCTTACAATTGGAAAAACCTGGTGGTGATGAAATAAAGGGACACTATAGGGCCCACTTGTGCCTTTGCACCTTGGCATGCATGCAGGGGAGCACAACATGTGCCCCCTGTGTGCATGCACCCCAGTTCCTGCACGGCATGGACTCTAAGTGCAGGAACTGTTTTATGAGTTCCCGTTGCGTTGCCCATTTTTAGAGTCACTGCCATGGGAACATCAGAAAAAGAATGCCAGACATGAGTTACACTTGTAATCTGGCAGGCGGCCCGGGCACGAGTTTGCCGGTGGGGCGGACACAGGGCAGACCCGGCACCGCACCACCAAACTTGCAATCAGGCCCAAAGAGTGTGCTGTGGTCCTGGCCTTCAGCCAGCCTCTGCTTCCAATCTACTGTGGGGGCCAAACCCCACTGTTCATGGCCTTCCCCCTTCCTTGATTTAACTGAATGAAGCTTGTCATACCGAATCCAAAGCAGGTGAAAACATTTTCTTGGAAAGTTTTGTGCAGATTTGGTGAATGGCAGAAACATTTGTGTAAAAATTAAAAATGGCTCATCAGTGGAAACTTTGGCCTGCCCGCTACCACCAACTTCGTAATATGCACGTGTACGATTTGTTTCAAGGGTACAGTTCTGACTTCTGGAGAAAGCTGTAGCAGCAGACAATGCCAGAATCACAGTGAGCAGAGCATTATTCACTCAAATCCCCTGTCAGGCAAAGGGCCTGGCCGTATACTCTCTGAAAGCAACGGAGTATGGAGTGAGACATTGGGTGTACTTTTGGGAGATGCGTAGATTTCTGGGGTGTTTTTATAACCTTCAAACAAAGGATCCAACCTAGGGAGGCATTCTTTCAGAAAATTGCTGAAAGCATATTTTTTAGTATCATCTATTGCGACTTTCTGTAAACTTTCTGTAAAGCTGCTGAAAACGCACCTTTTCCCCTGACCTTTTCCCCTGACCTTTTCCCCTGATCTGACTTCCCCCTTCGCCCCAGTGTCCCTCAGATGTATGGATCTTAGCGCTGGGATACTTACGGGTGACTACGCTCTTTATAAAATCTAATAATAATAATAATAATAATAATACCTGTTAATGTTGTCGTTATATATTGGTTACAAAGCATTACTCTGCAGGTACTGTTGGAAATACTTAGAACATAGAACAGGATTATTGGGCTTTGGTGCTGCAAACTTATAGTCCTATTTTTGAATGACAACCGAACCAATCTGATTTTCAAAGTAAAATATTAGCCACTTGCTTCTCAAATAACGATTTGCGTTCATTTATACAGAAAAAACAACAAACAAAAGGGCAACGGAAGGTACACCTTTTTAAATGTATCAAGTCTCACAATCACCCAAAAAACAAGTTCCTCTTTCCAGTGACAGAAAGCTGGAGCATCCAAAAGAGGTCATAGTGGGCTGAAACTTTGCCAGATTTTCAGGATAACTGCTGACCAAGTAATGATATCCATTTACTTTAATTGTACGCTAGTTTATTTCATGTGGCTATGCTAAACATCTGGCATGTATCCCACCCACAACGTTAGACACCTTCTGTACAGAGAACTATGATTTTGTTATGTATATGACATAGTGTGGCCTGAATTTCAAGTATCATTAAAATTGAGACCCATAACTTTGTATGTCAATTCATAAGAATGAAAGAATGATCCATACCTCAACTGTGATAGTTCTATACATTCCAATAATAGGGGCTCTAACAATTTATATTTCCCACTAAATCATTTGCACAGTCATTTGGAGTGACTTAACCTCAAAGGCTACCACAACTCCTGAGAATGGCAGGTGTTTCTGAACAGGAGCATCTTGACCATCGGGTGCTGTAGATAGAACTGCCTGATTCATGAGAGCCAGGTGAGAATACATTATAAAATATATACTATGAAGTGAATGGTGGTAGGAATATGCAACTGGAACAGTACTACACATCACACCCTACAGTTTTACACATTTCCATTACACATATTGTACAGTTTGTATGTCATTTTGGATTTAATGAATGAATGCATATGAATTAAAACATATTCGAATGGCACAGGTCGATAACATGATTTGCGCTGTATCTCACTATATTCTTGTTCAGGAGCCAAACTGGGATTAGACCCTGGAATCCAGTTTCCAGGTCAGTAACCTAGCCTCAGTACTTCACTTCTGCTTACAGCGAGGCCCTATAAATTAATTTGCAAATTCGGAGAAGGATTGTGTCTAAGCAGCTTTGGCAATGATGTTCTACTTAAGTATTCAATGTATTTTCTGACTTTGTGTTACATATGTTTACAGAGATGGCTCTGCACTGCTCCCTCTCCCAGCACAACACAGGGCGGGAACTTTTTGGGACTATTTTATTTAGTAAATCTACTCCATAGATTCCTATCTTTTCCCTCTTTCACACCCCATCTCCAAATCAAAATTACTTACTGTCTTACTACCATCTGCCACTTGATGACAAATCAATCCCTGTATAATTCATCAATGATAGAGGTGATCTAATTCCCACCAAACTATGCCCTCACCTTACCATCCATTTCCATAGGCTGCCCCCTCTTGCACTGTTTGCCATAAGCTAGTGGCATGAAACCTCAGAGAGCAGTTCATTCATCTACAAGCCTAAAATCCTCTATTCGATCCAAATCCTCACCTTTAAAGAATCTAGTAGAGAACATTAGAAAAATCCACCCACTCCTCCAATTCCCCCTTGTTCTGCCAACTTCCAAATGGTGAAACATACCCCTTCTCCCCAACACCCAGCCCCTGCAGTCAACACCCAGTTCTGCAGAACCAAGGACTGTGTGCAGTGGGTGTTGAGTGCAGGCCCTGTGACCAACTTCTAATGTGCACTGACAAAGACCAGGAGCCTTATGGTAGGGTGCACTTGTATAGAAGTTGGATGTAGTATATGATTAAAAAACTCCTGAAAGTCACTAAAAAACAAGGTTATAGGTAAGATCGTCTGTTAGAGAGGCAGTGAATGCTGCACTTACAAAGAGAAAGAGGGGCATCCCCTCGAAGGAAAATGATTTATCCTTGTCTGAGGGGGACTCTCCTTCTACCTCTAACGCCTGTAAGAAGGTCAAGGCCTCCCAGAAGAGGAAACATCTTGAGAAGGTGAGAACCGAGGCAGTGTCAGGACAAAGTCCTTGATATGCTGGGTCCTTTGACTCACATATTTGATATGGCCAATGAGGCCACAAGCAAGAATACCAGGGTCAATGTGGACCTTTTGAGAGGCTGGGCACAGCATGCCATTTGCATGCCAGGAAATGCAAATGCAGGCCTGATTACTGAGAGGAAAAAAACAGTCCCAATGAGGATGAAATGAAATGAAATGAACTAAGGGTTTTTATAGAGCGCGTGTATGCCATGGCGTCTTAGCGCTGGACTATCAGAATACAGAGTAGAGGGAGTGAAACGGATTAGTACAGCTAAATGCTAAAACTGCCAGGTTTTGAGATCCCTCCTAAATTGGAGTAGATTATTTTGGGTTCTGAGATGTGAGGGCATAGAATTCCACAACTTCGGGGATAAGTATCGGAAACTTCGGCCTCCCTACTTCAGCGTCCTTATCCTGGGGACTCTTAACAGGGATGCCGAGGCAGAATGGAGGTTTCTTGATGGAGCATTGCACTCGACATATTGTCTGATCTGTCTTTGTCCATTTTCGTGCAGAGCCTTATGTAAAATACACATGGACTTCAATTTAATCCTGGCAATGATCGGGAGCCAATGCAATTGCTCTCTAATCGCCAGGCTGATGGAACTAAATTTAGGTAGATTCAATAGTAATCGCGCAGCTGCGTTCTGTAGAATCTGCAATTTGTGCATCACACTTTTTTTGGCTCCAAGATATAATGAATTACAATAGTCGATTTTCGATAGAATCAGCGCTGTAACTACCCTTTTCCTGGGAGGCATCGGAATAAAGGGAAGGATTTTCCTAAGAATTTTGAGCGTATAAAAACAGGAAGAGGTAATGCTATCGACCTGGTCAGATAGGGAAAGCTGGTCATCCACTATGATCCCAAGGTTTATTACCTGTCTTACAGGATGAGGGCACAGTCCTGCAGTGTCAGGCCACCAGGCGGTATTCCAGAGAGAGGAGTCCCTGCCAAAGGTTACTACCTCCGTCTTCCCGGTATTAAGCTTTAAGCAATTGCTTTGCATCCAGTTATTTATATGGCTCATGCATAAATTGAAACATGCTGCCACATCCTCCGATGGATCCGCGCGGAAGACGACGATTTGTGTGTCGTCAGCATAACAAATTGCTGTGAAGCCAAAGGAGCGAATAAGCTTTGCCAGCGGGGCTACATATATATTAAACAGGGTGGGTGAAAGTGCCGACCCCTGAGGTACCCCACATGGTATAAGAAAGGAGGGAGATTTGTGTTCATCTAATATCACTGTTTGTTGTCAATCTGCTAAGTATGTTTTAATGGTATCTGCAGCCCTGTCTGTGATGCCTATTTCTGCCAGCCGTTGAAGAAGTATACGGTGATCCACCATATCAAATGCGGCAGATAAATCAAGCAATATCAATATTGCCTTCCTACCCTGATCCAATTGCACACGTAGGCTTTCAGTGGCTGCAACCAATGCAGATTCAGCGCTATGGCCTGGCCTAAAACCGTGTTGTGCTTGATCTAGTATACCGTGTGATTCTATAAAATTTAGTAGCTCTTCATTTATTGCTCTTTCCAACACTTTAGAAGGAAATTGTAAAGAAGTGATAGGCCGATAATTTGCAACTTCTGTAGGATCTAAAGTCGGCTTCTTCAAAATGGGTTTTATAAATGAATTTTTCCAATGCGTCTGAAAATGTCATTGTTCTAGAATATTGTTTAAAAGAGATGTCGGGACCTTAGCAATGGCTTCTGGTGCCATATGAAAAACTGTGGCTGGACAGGGATCCAGAGGGTAGCCTGAATGAGTTGTCAGGATGAGATTCTCCACTTTCTCCTGAGTAAGGTGACTGAACTTTTTTAGTAACATTTGAGTATTTAGTACTGCCAATTTACATTCAGCTGGTCTAGACTCATTGGCGTCGGTGGAGAATTCATCATATACCTTTACAACTTTCTGCCGACAGAAATTAGCAAGTTTGACACAAAACTGATTAGTAGATTTACAATGTTTAGTGTTAGCAAGCTCAGAAAGCTTAAGGACTGTCTTAAAAAGTTCTCGAGAGGTGTTTTTAGCAGCCATAATTGTATCCGTAAAGTAAATAGATTTTGCCTCGTTTATAGCTTCCTGATATTTGGCTAGGGCTATACCATGGAGCTTTTTTTCCTTTCCATAGTATTACTTTCTCCAAAGCCTTTCTTTGGCTCTACAGATTTTTTTAAGAACTTTTAACTCAGTATCATACCATGGGGCTGAGGACAGTTTATTTTTATTTCTGGCTCCTATACTAATATCCGGAGCTAGGCTTACAGCAGCTTGTTCCAACCAACAGTTGAGACTTATCGCAGCTTGGTCTAGATCAGAATCCAGAATTACAGAGTGCGATTGCAGCATATTCTGGAGATCAGAAGAATTTATATGAGACCAGGAGCGTTGGGTCTTCAAAGTGCTGGTATCAAAGCTTCTAATTAAAGGGCCAGTTGATTGGACCTTAAAAAAGACCGCACTATGATCGGTCCATGGTAGAGGTAGTGTCATCGTAAAATGTAATTGTAAACAATTTGTAAAAATGCCATCCAAAGTATGTTTGCCAGTATGTGTAAGCTCCGTTACTATTTGAGTTAGGCCTAGACTTAGGAATAGGTCAATAAGCTGTTTGGTGTCCCTGTTTTCAACATCCTCGAGATAGAAATTAAAGTCCCCTACCACGGTGAAATTTGTATTTGCCATGCAGGATTCCATTATAGTTGAATGGTCTCAATAAACGTATTTCTAGGTCCCGGTGGTCTATATACTAAGAGTCCATTGAAGGACTCTGTGTTAGTAGCTTTGAAAGAGAATAGGATAGCCTTATCTTTGGTAAGGGATGTTTCAGAGAAGGTTGCTTTAATATATGATCGATAGACAATTGCAACCCCACCCCCTCTATGATGGGTGAAACCCCAAGTTAGGCAATTTGTTCACCGGAGATGGACTCCCCTTTAGTGAGAGCTTTGTCAAAGCCCTGGGAAAGTATGTTCCAAACTTAACCGCCGTTAGCAAGGCTCAGAATATTATGAGATGCGTATTCGGCTCAAGGGCTGTTTTTGGACGGGCTGACAGGAGGGGATTATTTAGGTGCCAATACTACTCCCATGATCCCAACACCTTCACCACCCAACGGCAGTGTTTTGTTTAAGGAGAAGCAATTCCTTGAATGGTCCCGACCCTGCCTGGATAGGAGGTCCACCATCAGTTCCAGTATCATCTCTGGAATTGGAACCAGGTGAGTGCATGGCACCTAGCAAGACTTTTGGGACTACTGTCATCTTCCATCCAGGCCATTTCCTGAGGTCCTTTACTGTACAGGGGCCTTCAGAGGCTGAAGGCTTTCGTTCTAAAGAAGGGCGTATGGTATGGAGACTCACCATCCTTGTCAGTGGATGACCAAGAGGATCTGGAATGGTGTTTGAAAAATCTAGAGGACTGGAATGGCAAAGCTATCTTTTGAAATGTTTCCAATTGGGTTTGGATTCAGATGCCAGCAATTTGGGCTGGGGGCATGTTTGAACAGTTTAGAGACAAGAGGAAGATGGTCCAGGGATGAACAGTCATTTCACATAAATTGTTTCGAAATGTTGGCAGGCCTGAATGCCTTGATGAGCTTCAAGGATCTTTTGATGGACACAGTGGCATTGATTAGTTTAAACAATTTTACAGCTGCTTCCTATATAAACCACTTGGCTGGATCAAGATCCAAGGTTCTGGCAAAATGAATTCGATATTTCTGTTGGAATCACAAAATATTTTTGAGAGCAGAATACATTCTTGGTCAGCAGAATGATAGGGAGGATTGGAACTCCAGGTACCTCAATGGCTTCAACGACTGGAAACTGAATCCAGAGGTTCTCGGTCTGATTCAGAGACTATGGGGTCCTGTTCAGGTGGACTTGCTTGTGAACAGGTTAAGATATAAGGTACCCAATTGCTACATTTGGAAACCAAACACTGGGGCCATGGTGGTAGATGCCTTTGTACAAGATTGGAGTAGAGAGGGAGGCTATGCCTTTCCCTGCTTCTAGATGATCCAGAAAGTGGGACACCCTTTTGGAAGTCTCAGGTTTGGTTCCCATAGTTGATGGAACTCACGGTTCCATCACCCTTCTGGTTCCATTGTCTTTAGGTCTTCTGGTGAATTCAGAGGGAGAGGAGCACCCTTTGGTTTTAGAAGGGAAAATTAACCTTCTTGTCCGTAAGATTTCAGGGGCACCAGTAGATATTCAGAACTTTCAGGAAAGGCTAAAGATCCATTGGATGAATTGTGGGCCCAGGACACTAGAGAGAAATACAAAGAGGAAGAATTGATGTAGTTGGTGCATGGAAAGCGGTTTTGATCCAGTGGAAGCTCCTGTAGCAGAGTTGGCAAACTATCTAGGGAATTTGTTTAACTCTGCCTCTCAAATAGGACTATTAACTGTTATAGATCAGCTGTCTCTGCCGGACATGCGATAGGTAATCATTTTTAAATTCAGAGTGACCCTTTGATAGAGAGAGTTATGAAGGGTGTAAGATTAAGGAGACCCCCTAAGGCTTGTTACAAATCATTATGGGACATTAGTCTTATTATCATGGTTATTTACTTCATGGCCAGGGAATAATTACCTTTATCTTAGTCAGATCTCTTTGAAGTTAGCAACTTTACCATGCCTAACTTCTTTTAGAAGGATTTTGTATATTAAAGCATTGGCCATTTTGAATAGATTCTATTCTCCTGAAAGGGTACATTTTGATATTTGGAAAATGAAAGATGTCTGAGACAGTTTTTTACCCCTTTGTTCATGAGTGTGAGAAGCTATTGGTGGTGAAATGTATGAGATAATATGAGAGCAATATGCTGGAGTTTAGGGCGGATGGTGAAAAGCAGTTTTCACTGTCATGTCAAACCCTATAAAGCAGTCTCAAAAGCTTCGTTAGCTAGGTTGGTGAGAGTAGTAATGAGTGAAACATTAGTAGATCTTTCTAGATTTGGTACCCATTCTTCAACAGTTGTGATGGCTAGTAAGGTTTTCTGGGCCGGCGGTTTGCTATCAAATATTTTAAAAGCAGCAGATTGATCTAATGTAAATACTTTCTCAAAATGTTATTTAAGAGCCGTGGGGCAGATGAGTTGTGTGGAGTTGGATGGCTTTAAACATGCATAATGGTAGCCTCTGGGCTTGTGAAGAAATGGAAATCCTTCAATTAACATTCAAAGAGAATCTTTATTTCATTAAAGACAGTGGAGGCTAACATTATCCCACCCTCCTCACCCTATGAGGAGAGAAAAAGAAAGAAAAAGAAAAAACGTAATGGAAAAAAAGGAATAAGATAAAGATTTTAGTTATGTTTGTTAATAGGTTTATAATGGATAGTGTTATAGCATCAACTGCTTGCGGATTAATATTGAAGTTCTATTTGCCAACAAGCTATTATTAAGTTTGGCAGAAGATGAAGATTGTATCCTGTTTATTTGCAGCTTAAAGAAGAAAATGACTGTGTGCCCTTGATATTTATATTGTCTGGACATTTTAATGCTTTAGGATGTATTATTTTTTTTAAAGGGCTGCATGTTGGGGCAGCAGTAAAAGGTTGCTGCATAATGTTTGCCTCCATTGACTTTAATTAAATCAAGATGTGCTTTGCACGTTAGTTGGAGAATCGCCATTATTAGCAGTAGCTGCTTGCATCTTTCATCACAATTCACAAAGTCACCAATTTACCAATAGCAGTTGACCAAAATCTGCCACACACTGCTTTCTGACAAAAGTGATTTGGGCTTCTTGAGATTGAAACAGCAGCTACTTACCTGGACAATACTGACTTTGATGAACAGAATGTCCTCCTGGAGTTTTAGGTCAAAAATATGGCATCTTGCAAGTTCTGGCCTCTTTGAAAAAGTGATGTTGGACTCAAAATTAGGTTGGAACTGGAAACTGGAATTCCTAATAGAGAAAGATGTCTGTTGATGTTATTTTCAGTTCCTACTCAACTGTCTTTCAGTGGGTGGATGGTGAACAAAAGTAGCTTTGTTTTGGGTTGAAGATATAATAAGGTCATTCTCATTATTTCTATCATCTCAATGCCACCAGTTATCATGAACAATAGTTTTGTGGTCAGGTATTGTCAATATTCACTCTTCTTAGTTTGAGGTCAGACCTTGTAGAAGCACTCAGAGAGCTTGAAAAGCAAGCTGAGGACAGCGAAAGAACCTGTTACATTACGTGGTCACTGCTTATGCCTTAGCAGCATATGGCATGTTGTATATTCTGGGAATAATCTTTTCCAGTGTGATTTAGAGCATAGCCCTGCAACAGTATTCTTATATGCCATGCACCTGACGTACTGGGCCACCTGGTGTGTTTGTTCCTATACGTGTCACAGTACAGCGATGCTCAGATGTGAAGAATGTTCATCTCGGCAGGTGCCCAACATAATCAAGATTTTGCTATGAAGCAGCACTTTGAAATATTCACTAACTGAATATATTTGATATTTTATATTTGTATTTGCCATAACCCTATCCCCAGCCCAAAACGCTGCACTGCTAGTCCCTTAAAAAAGCCTTTTCCCCATTCAGTATACCTGTATTATAACTGCTGAATGTATGGTCTTTTCTAACAATAAGTAAGTATTTCCAAGCCATTGCTAACTTTTATGAAGAAGATATATTAACAAATCTGTTGCAACTTTATGCATGTTTGACTGTAGTGCCTGGTGCCCTAAATTGTCCAAAAGGTGGTATTTGTACATATTAGAAAACACCAAAATGATTAAATGAATTGCATTATTATGTGTCATAACACTCCTGAACATTGATCTTACTTTATGTTTGCTCAAAATGTAGGCTCAGTCTTTTTCTACTGACAGCCTCCTACTCATGACTGAGCAGAAGATGCAGGTTGTAGATTATATTATTGCATGGTGCTCCATGCCTGAATTACCATTCACATCTTTAAAATGGTGAATAAAATGTATTGAAATAGTGGATTGACACAGGTGTGACCTTCCCACGTCTTCCTTTGCCACCACAACTCATGCAGAGAAGCCAACCATTGCACCCACTCAAGGGGCTAGTTTGGCAGCTGCCATTTTTGCACATGCGTCTTTTTGATTTGAGGCATCTGTTTCTACGGGTGATATCTGCTTTGACCTGCGCATTGGTTTAACTTCAGTGAGCAAAAAGCACCTTGGGGGATATTGCAGAATTGGCCGGCTCTTGGCCGGCTGGCCTTTCCCGCAGAATGGTATTTTTTGATGAAAGGACAGGGTCTTTGAACTATCTGGCTTGCTCCTGGACATGACCCTTTGCATGCCTGTGTCTCAGCTCTGCTTGGTAGACTGCCTTTAACCTTCACATCTTACGTGTCCTGTACATTTGTGATGAGACGCGGCGCGCCTCTCTGATGCACGCATTAATTGCGACGCCATTCAGTCATTCTGCTGTTTGACAATGACCGCTGATTGCAGATCCTCCTCCTGCAGCTCAGCCTCCCACTCGACTAAATGAGGCTGCGCGCAGATTATGGTGCATTATAAGCCTGAGGTGGGGGGGTAGAGGGGGAGGGTAAAGGCGGGAGGAGGGAGGTTAGCCTAGCGCAATGGAAAGAATGTATCCCATTCGAAGCCCGAAGACCAATTCCAGGATCATGACCTGCTAAAAAATGGGTAATAAAGCAACAAAGTGTTTAAAAAATAACATTCATGCATGTTATGTTCTTAAAATAGCAATAATTGCCTGGAAGAACCACATGTGCAGTGTGTGATTGCACTCATGCTCTTGGGGTAAATTTCAACAACCCTAATATCTTTAACACGAATAGAATCACTGAGGCATGTTAGTGCATGCACCTGGATTTGCAGGTACCGCCTACTGCATTTTGAATTAAATTAGAAATGGCAGTTGTGTTCGGTTGCCATGTGCTGATGAAATTTCATATTCATTTACAATGCGGAAGTGCGGCTCCCTGTCACCAAAAGCCATTTTTAATTTAGAATCCATGGTTTTATAATTTGTTCTCTTTTCTTCTACATTTTGAAGCAGGTTCACGAAAAGGCTGCAATGACGTCACAAAGCAATGTATATTTATTGTTAACGACTGACTCGGGAAAACAAAAGCCTTTGTCGTCAAATCACCAGCGTATCAGACATTAACAATGTCCACCGCTGGTGCCGCTCTCGCGAATGCTGCGAGACTGAACTGTCCAAGCAAGAACTGAAAATATGATTTTCAGGTTTGTGACAGTGATTTTCGGAGGCCTTCTTGAAGAGGCGGGATCCCTACGGAAGGAGCCGCAAGAAATGCGGCAAGGTTTTAAGCCAAGGCAGCACATCTGCTAAACAAAGCAAATAACCTCTCACTGCCCCGCTGCTCCCGGTGAGAGATGGCCCGGGCTGCAGCATCCATCGCTGGTAAATTACCTGAGCTGCCTCTTGTCTATTTGATGTCACTCAGAACCTCTCGATGAAAAACACCCCTGTTATTCACTGTGTATTATTCTACATATTTAGGCCCTAGAATAGTTGTGATTCAGACTTTAGTGGTGATATCTTTTTCATTCGCACTTCAACTTTTCGGGAGCGATTCACAAAGGTAAACTTACACTTTTGTGTAGGTTTCTTAATTTTTTTTGCTTACAAACTGCAAGTTGCTAGGCCTGTCCTGTCTTTTAATGTGCAGAGTTCTCCACCCCATCTGCGGAATCTCCTGTCGTAATCATTTCATTAACTCATAGTTTCTGAATTTAAAAAAAATAGTACATTTACACAAAAGTGTAGTTAATCTTTGTAGATTGGGCCCTAAGTGTTGGTCAAAGTACTAAGCCTGCTGTCTAGTTACCAGTTAATCATTTAACATTAGGTGTGTTTGGAGATAACACATTGTTCAGCATTTCTCGCCACTCAACCCTGGACCATTCATCTGCAGATCTAACCCCCTCCCCGCCCTCCTACTCAGCTTTACCTTCATCAGTGGCTCAAATGCTTTAGAGGACCAGATTACAGCATCTTTTCAAGCAACTGTACCTTTTCCTGAAGACACAGAAACAAACCACACCTACTTAAGCACGACCGTGATTGTGCTCGCTGAGACTTCGCATTCAGCACAATCAACACTGTGCCCTCCTGCACCTCCACTGACGCTCCTCGAGTACCCTGATGCTTTGTGAAAGATGCTTGACTTCTGTACGCACAAATGTAAAATATAAACAACACACATTCACAGACTGCTGCATCACCATTGGTGATATTAACTTTTAAGCTTAAGTGTAAAAGTATTAAAACTTTCCTATAGAGTAGCTCTCATATTTTTGCAGGTGCTAAAGCTATCCAGGACAAAAGCACTCCCGCGGTCCAGTGTCACTCTTCAAAAGCACACGTTTTTTGCCTTTTTTCTAGGTTTCTTTTTCGGGGTCTCGCCATGAAACCATCCTAGAGTTCCAGATACATGTATATAAAGGAGAGTCAATGTCCAAAGACAGATCTATCTTACTAGTTCTGAATATCTGTAAATGTGCCTGCCCAATTAAGCACTTTAAATGGTCCTCTGTGTATTTTAAGCACTCACAAATGTGCTATATCCGGGAGACAATTTAATCAAGAGCCTAGGGAAGCCTGGGTCAAAACTTGAATCATCAGATTTCACTGTCAAACTAGTCCACCTATTTGCAATGACTATCTGATCAATTCGTTTTGTGCAATGGTTTCCCTACTAGTGGTCATAATTTGTTACTAGACAAGATATCCAGTGGATTTTAGGGCAATTGCACTCCTAGTAAGATTAAGGTAAACCATGTGATAATGGTGGGTAGGTGCAATAAGGTTAACCCTCCTGAGGATGAGGGTGTAACTTAACCACAAGACTCGCCTTATCCCCATGGTGGGGATCCATCCTTTGAACACAGGCCGACTGAATTTCGAATATGTAAATGACGCAATTAATGTGAAGATGCTACATCATGTTGTTACATACCTAAATGTTTAGAACCACTTTTGAAATGTATTTAGCATCGGAACAAATTAAAATAAGGCCCCTGAAGAAGGGCACTGCCCGATATGCATTGGATATACTACTTGAAATATTTGTTGGGTATATAATTACCATTGAAGACAAAGATTTTAATAAACAAAGCTGAAGAAAACTCAAAAGACGTTTGTTTGAACATTTAATGAACTTTTTAATTTGAGTGCACCCTGGGGAAGTTTCTACCGTGGGGGATAACGCGATTCTTGTGCATAATTTGTTACTGCCTCATGTTGACGATGTCCTAGGCTGGTTTACGTCAGTGTCTGTTCCAAACTCACTGGCTTTGGAGGATGATGCAGATGTGAGTCTCACTCACAACGCTTCGGCAAGGACAGGGAATTAACTTAAACACAGATTCTATTATTGACAACACACCAGGGCAAAAGACTAGAGCATTTCACATCAACGTATCGCAAGAAGTGTGTGAACAGTGAAAGGACAGCTAATCCGTGAACATTGTGGTCTGTCCACGAACCTAGAAAGAGGACGGGCCCATCGTTGATCATTTGAGGGAACATTTCCAGTGTACCTCCATATACTGCACAGCAGAGTCTTCAACTAATGAGCAACACCATGTTAAGTACATGTATTATGTGAGATGGTGTACCAAGGCTGTTTGTGCTGTGCTAAAGGGTTCTAGAAACAGAGAGCTAAGTTCACTTTCCAATTCAGAGAACATTTCTACCTGACCAAGGTCAAAGTACAGTTAAGTACTCAAACCAGGTGGTTACCCAGCCCTACAGCCCTATCAATAAGGTGTTCAGTGACAATGTCACCCTTGAAAAGCCAACAAGAAATGTGTCATACATGCCACATAATGCTGGAAGTCCCTAAAGGCCATTAAAGACCCAGATGACAGCAATAATAATAATAATAGGGAGATTTGTAGAGCGCATGGTGACGCCGACGGCGTGTCCCCGCGCTGAGATCCTAGTGCAGGCTGGAGGGGAGGGAGGAGGAACACTATTGAGAGTAGAGGAGTGTTTTCAGTTTAGCTCTAAAGGTGGGCTCTGAGGGTTCCAGGCGGAGCGCCACAGGGAGTTCATTCCAACTGGACGCTGCTAGGTACCTAAAGGACCTGCCGCCCATCCTGGCTTTGGACACCTTAGGAATGGCCAGGCGACGCGTGCCAGATGATCTGAGGGAACGCACGGGCTCATATTGTGTCAGAAGATCTTGCAAGGGGAGGGGTGCCCTGCCGTTGATGATCCGGTGGCACGTGCAGAGTGCTTTAAATTTCACCCTGTTTCTCACCGGGAGCCAGTGGAGTGCTTGAAGCGCGGATTTTGAGGCTGATCTTCTAGGCCGTCTGAGGACCAGCCGGGCTGCGGCATTTTGTAAAACCTGCAGACGGTTTAAGTTCTTCTCGAGGGTCCCCAAGTAAAGCAGGTTGCCATAGTCCATTTTGGAGGTGACTAAGGCGTGCACAAGTGTTTGGCGGGCTTTGATGGGGAGGAACTCCAAGACCTTCCTCAGGGTCTTGAGGGTCCCAAAGCATGAGCCAATCACACGGTTGACCTGAGGTCCGAAAGTGAGTTTAGAGTCGAACCAAACACCGAGATTCCTCGCCTCCTGGCATGGGACTGGTGTGGGTCCTAGGCAGGGTGGCCACCACTCTGATGTCCAGGCTGCTTGGTCTCCCCCCACCACCAGCACCTCGGTCTTGCCTCCATTGAGCTTGAGACAGTTGGTAGACATCCAGGCAGCAAGATCTTGCATGCATGCTCTGAAGATGTCTGCCGACAGACCGGGCGCTCGCGATAGGGAGATGACGAGCTGTGTATCGTCAGCGTACGATACCATGCGCAGGCCGTGACTTTCCACTATGGTGGCAACCGGCGCAACATAAAGATTAAAAAGTGTCGGGCTCAGAGACGAGCCCTGCGGGACCCCCTGATCGAGGGCCACTCGCTCTGAGTAACAGTCACCCAGTCTGACTTGGAAACCACGTCCGGATAGAAACGACTGGATCCATTTTAGAGCTGCGCCTCCTACCCCTCCATTGTTCAGACACTGTAGCAGGATGGAATGAGCTACAGTGTCGAACGCGGCGCTCAGGTCTAATAGGATCAGGGCCATGGTGTGGCCCTCGTCAACACCCTGCCTGATGGTTTCGGTTGCCATGAGAAGAGCCGACTCCGTTGAGTGTCGGGCCGGAATCCAAACTGGGTAGGGTGTAGGAGACTCGTGTTCTCCACAAATTGCATTAATTGCAAGTTGGCCACCTTCTCTGCCACTTTGGAGAAATAGGGTAGAAGGGAGATGGGACGCAGATTCTCCAGCTTATCGAAGCTGATATTGGGCTTCTTGCGGAGGGGAAGCACCACAGCTTGTTTCCATTCCATAGGCAAACTGCTGGAGTTGAAAGAAGTATCCAGCAGATGCCTAATGTATGGTTCGAGTGTCATCAAGCTGTCGGCCAACCGTTTGGGAGATGATGGGTCCCGTGGGGAACCTGACTTTACTGATTTGCAGATTTTGATCAGGTCTTCTCCTGGTGGAGTGGAGAATTTAAGCAACAAATTTTGTCCCTCATCCTCTCTATCCTGGATTTTAATCTCCCTTCCTGCCACCGGTTGGATAGGGAATGCTGAATAGATTTTGGAAACTTTGTCGCTGAAATACTCAGCAATGCGATTGCATGCTGTGACTGATCGGTCCTCTAGTCCTGTCGAGGATTGAGGGACAGCCAGGGATTTGTAGACACAAAATAATTCCTTGGTTGAGTTTTCAGCATCCATAATTCTAGTGGCATAGTAGTCCGTTTTAGCTTTTTTGATTAGATTGTGGTACAGCCGTCTGTTAGTGAGATATTTTTCTCTTACTAGGCTGTCATAGGCTAACCGCCACTGCCTTTCTGCCCGTTTACAGTTCTTCTTGGCACTCCGTAGTTCCTTATTGAACCAGGGTGCCGTTCTTTGTTTGCGACCACCCCCCTTTGAATGGCCCAAGGGGGCCGTGAGGTCAAGGGCCGCAGTAATACGAGCGTTGAGCAGTGTGTTTGCCGTATCCGCGTCGTCACCCCCAGGGGGGCCCTCTGCTATAAGGGCTTCGTTGAAGTTAGGTAGAGAGAACCTGGCCCAATTACGCCTGGGGTAGTTGAGGGGGGAGGGATCTAGCACCTTCTGTTTTGGGAGGGAGATTGCAAAGGAAAGCAGTAACTTGGGTGACACAACATGTTTTATATTTTTGGGGGGCAATGCTAAGACGAAATCAAGGGGCCGAATTACAAACAAGTATTGGCAAAGACAATAGGTCTCACCTATGTGAGAGCTATTGACTTTACTGATGTCTTTTATCTCTGTTGTAGAGCAGCGTGTCTGCTGAGCAGCATGGAAAAAGCATTTTTTAAAACACTTGGACAGGAGGACAGGAATTGAAAATAAAAACCGATGATACTGCCAGAACTTGCCACGTCATAGTGCATTTATTTCTCATGGTGAATGTGGGTTGAGGGTAACAGGCAGTGGGAGAGTGGAGGGAACAGACAACAGGAGCATGGGTGTGGGAGGGAAGAAGCAACATGGATAACGGGAGGGTGGGAGGATAAGAGGTTAAGAAGAAACACATCAACAGGGGCTGAGAGAGAAGAAGCAACTAAGATCACAAGGCTTTAAAGATTGTATTGTATTGTAATTGCATTTATATAGAGCTTTCACCCCCTGATGAGGCATCAAAGTGCTTTTTCAGGACGTAGCACGCCACTCTAGAACTCATAAAGGATTAGTGGTGAATTAGTATAGTGAAATATGAAAGTAATTTGAGTGGTGGATATGTTAGTCAGTTATTTGGATTGAGAAGGGTAGTGGAGGGATAGAAGAGAGAAAAAGATTTACCTTTATATAGCGCTTGCTACCCCTGATGAGGTGTTAAAGCGCTTTTTCGGTGAGTAGCATGCTACCCTGGAACCCATAAGGATTACTGGTGAATTAGTATAGTGAAAAATGAAAGTAATTTAAGTGATGGATATGTTAGTCCGTTATTAAGATTGAGAAGGATAGTGGAGGGATAGAAGAGGGAAAAAGGTTTGCATTTATATAGCGCTTGCTACCCCTGATGAGTTGTGTATTGCCCGGATGCACTCTGCCAAGCCCTTACTTAGATTGATCCATCTGGTTTTACATTAGGCTCACGGTGCCCCATAGCATTGCACCAGGATGCTCAATTATAAGTGACAGTGCAGTTTAGAAATGCAAAATTCATTCATTCATCATTAAACACCAACACTAGAGTTGAACAGTGGCCTGGCATCTGTCGCATTGGCTCTAACTCAAATGTGGCAAATGCCTCCCTGCCTCATGTTTGGGTAGTAAAAACATCCATAATCGGGGGGTGGGGGGTCTTTATACCCCCAGCCTCAATGCTCACGCACCTGCTGCAGTAGGCAGCATTGCCCCTGAAAATGACAGGGTGACCAAGGTCAAAGCTGAGAGCTAGGGTGGGAAACAGATGTTCGAGTTCATAAAGACATCATGGTTCCGAAACATCCCTTACACAGTGGGCTCGAACCTAGATGGGGGAGGGGGACACCTCATAAAAACCTGTGCTGTCATAGAGGGGCAAAGAATGCATTTGCTTTATTTGTAAATCCATGACTTTTAGGAAAAGTATGATTTTTTAATCATTGCTTGTATTTTTATTCTGTTGCATGTTTGTTGTGCTTTTATGGTCATTATTCTTTATGAACCGAATAAAGCTTCATGAACTGAACTGAACTGCATTTATCTTAGTGGGGAAATCTGTCTTGCCCATCCCAAATGACAAGATGGAAAGGAAACGAGATGTATAGAGAACGCTTGACACCAGCCTCCCTCTCATGCGGATAGAGGCAAGTATACAACCTCAACCTTGAACTCTGACCTCCACAGTTGAGCGGGTTTGAGGCTAAACCATTCCAAACAACCATTGGAGGAGGAGAAAAAGTCCTTGCTGGAAAAAATAGAATCTTATAATATTCAATAGTTATAAAGCGCTACAGAAACCACAGCTTCTTTGCACTATCGAACCAACGTAGCCACAGAAAAAGAGAAAGAATAAAGGGCTCCATGGGCTCAAGAAACTAACAGATACGTAATAATTAAAAACAAGAGCCTTCAGTTGTGTGCGGAGAGCGATGATGGAGAAAAGTAACAGGGGCTTGGGGGGGAGATAGCGCCAAGACTCTACTGTCGCTGCGCACATTCCAGTGGCTGCAGCAAGCTGACTGAATGCACCAGTGACGTCCCGCAATATGTCACCTGCACTCATGCATCGCATTCCCCAAACCCGCTGCCATTCCTTCAGAGGAGCTTGTCAGGAATCACGCCGCGAGTCGGCGTAGAAGTCAAGATTCCGAGTCAGGGGCGCCTGACTGTCCGCCCTGCAGCGCGCCGCCCGCTGTTCCAGACCACCATTTAACAAATTACAGACATGCACCGATAACTGCATTTTTCCCCGGGCCTGCGCCCGGGAGGCTGCCTGGCGGAGCGTGCCGCGCGGGCGATCGATACCTCTCTGGAGGTAAGTGGCATAAATTATGCCCGAACGTATGGACCACGGGAGCTCCGGTGTGTGTTGTATACAGTAATTGTGTTTTATAGATGGCTGTGGAAGGCTTCAGTCCTCATTGATTCCGACCATAAACTAAAAGGCGACAAGATGAAAAGACCCGCGCTTTATGGGAGGGAGTCAGTCAGCTGAACACTTGGCATGCAGAACGTAATCAATCTATGTTCGGGGAAAATGGATGCGGGCCCGGAGAGCTTTTCATTTCCTGCCTCGAGCAAGGCTTTAAACGTGCCATAAAAGCCTCCACTCACCTGATCGTCAGCAGACGCGCCCATCAGCAGAATTTAAAGGCTCCGCGAAGCCATCCTAAATTAGAGGCCGTTTCATATTTCCAACACCACAGGTTATCACCCAGACGGATTACAGACCCAAGAAATATCTTCTGATTTACAACTCATAGCTTAATAATTTATTTTTTAAAGGAGTGCAATAAAATTAATATAGTCATTTTGATATTGTCTAGGATTGGATCCCTGGATATTCAATTTCCAAAGTCCTATTAGGGAAGCAGTAAATTTTGGATAGATTCCACCTTGTTCGCGCCCTTCGTCGCCTGCGGTTCTGTAGGGATGCTGGTGCCGCAGAGCATCTCTTTACCCTTTTCAAGGCCAATTCTATCAGTCTGGGCAAAGGGCTGGAAGCAGCGCCCGGCAACAAGCCGAAACCATCTGTCACGGGCACGGTTTAGAAGATCCGCGCGGCTTCGCGGCCAAGGATGGGGATAAATTATGCCTGGCTGGAAACGGCCACAGCATGCAGGGTGCTATTCCAGCTTATTAGGATGAATTACACATTTTCAGCACTCATTACCTCCATAAGACAATCTTTTCAAATGATGACTAATAAGCCCTCCAGAGGGGGATACAAAAAACCCAAGAGGGAGTTGGTAACAGTTAAAAAGTATCCTGGTAGAATGGCAGCCGGCACAGGGTGCTGCTGTGGTGGTCCCTGCACAGGGTGCTGCTGTGGTGGTTCCTGCACAGGGTACTGCTGTGGTTGTTCCTTCACAAGGTGCTGCTTGGTTCCTGCACAGGGTGCTGCTGTGGTGGTTCTGGCACAGGGTGCTGTTGTGGTGATTCCTGCACAAGGTGGTGCTGTGGTGATTCCCGCACAGGGTGCTGCTGTGGTGAATCCTTCACAAGGTGCTGCTGAGGTGATTCCTGCAGATGGTGCTTCTTTTGTGTTTCCTGCACAGGATGCTGCTGTGGTGGTTCCTGCACAGGGTGCTGCTGTGATGGTTCCTTCACAGGGTGCTGCTTGGTTCCTGCACAGGGTGCTGCTGTGGTGGTTCCTGGACAGAGTGCTGCTGTGGTGATTCCTGCACAAGGTGGTGCTGTGGTGATTCCTGCACAGGGTGCTGCTGTGGTAAATCCTGCACAAGGTGCTGCTGAGGTGATTCCAGCAGATGGTGCTTCTGTGGCGTTTCCTGCACAGGATGCTGCTGTGGTGGTTCCTGCACATGGTGCTGTTGTGGTGACTCCTGCACAGGGTGCTGCTGTTGTGACTCCTGCATAGTGTCCTGCTGTGGTGGTTCCTGCACAGGGTGCTGCTGTGGTGGTGGTTCCTGCAAAGGGTGCTGCTGTGGCGGTTCCGGTACAGGGTGCTGCTGCGGCGGTTCCGCCACAGGGTGCTGCTGTGGTGGTTCTGGTACAGGGTGCTTGTTGGAAATTGCCCTTTTTGCAGGATTACACCCAATTTTTTTGCTACTTCCTCCCTTGTTTTTCCTGACCTGTGGTTGTAAGCAATAGGACTCTGGGCACTTTACCACTGCTGATCAGTGCTAAAGTGCATATGCTCTCTGTATTTGGTATTGTGATTGGTTATCCATGATTGGCAGATTTGTTTCATCAGTAGGTCCCTAGTAAAGTGCACTGAGTGTGCCAGGGCTGGTGATTCAAATGCTTCTAGTGGGCCTGCAGCACTGATTGTGCCACCCACACGAGTAGCCCTAAAATGGTGTCTCAGGCCTGCCACCACAGTGCCTGTGTGCAATTGCTAACTGCCATGCTGACCTGACCAGTGTTCACACTGGCCAGGCCTAACTCTTCCCTTTTTGTACACACTGGGCACCCCTATAGATGGCCCTAGGTACTCCCCTGGGCAGGGTGCAGTGCATGTGAAATCTATAACATGTACTAGTCTGTGTCACATGCTCTGGTAGTGAATTTCAGGCATTTTCGTTTTTCACTATTGTAAGACTATCTTGCCCGTAGGCTATAATGGGGAATGCTGTGTATAATGTTTACCTGCATATCTTCCCATAGGAACATGATAGAAAATTAAAGTCTGGTATCCCTGAACTCAGAATTTAATAACCCATCTTTTAGGAAGGATGGTTTTTAAATCCTGTGTTTGAGAACAGCACTTTTAGAAAGTGACTGCTCTCTTGTCTGACCTTTCTGTGAGCCTTGGCCTGTTTGTGAATTGACTGTCTAGTTTGTAAGTGACAGTGGCTGGGGGGCCACCAGGAGGCTGGATGAGTCAGCCCTAGGCTGAATAGCTGCATCTGCATCTTGTGTGGTGGGAGGGGAGGGGAATAGCACCTGGGCCTGAATAGGGCTGTGCCTGCAGGGCCGGACTGAGACCAGCAACCAGCCCTGGCAGGTTGCTTCTCCACCGGCCCTGGTAACGGGAGGGAAGGAGGTTGTTAACCGCAAAGCACTGCTACCGCTTTTCTTACAGAGGGCCGATTTTGCAGCGCTGCTACAAAACCGTCACTCTGTAAGAAAAGCGGCCCCCTGCGGCCACATAACCGGCCCCCACTCCTCCAGCCCACCAGGGAAATGCCCGGTGCCCGCAAATGCCAGTCCGGCCCTGTGTGCCTGCCTTCCACAATGTTGGCTCCATTTCCTGCTGGGCGGCTGAAGGAGAGCTGGCCTCCTGTTAAGAAGTCGCAGGAACAAAATGATTTCACCCCCAGCTTCCCCCCTGAACTCTGCTGAGTGAGTTCTGCCCTTCCTAGAGTGCTTGATCCAATTGTGGGGTCTCTGGAAGTTGTTGCCTGCTATTTGGGAAGCTGGACAAGGAGAAAATAAGACAATCTGCAATTTTCACTCATCGCTCGCTTGCGGAGTGCATCGTTGACAGTGCGAGAAAATTCCCATCGCCGTGAAGAATGAGATTGACCCAGCGCCTGTTGCCGCTGCAGGAACCGACGCATTGTTCACTTGCGGAACGCATCGCCCCGGTGCGGGAAGTTACCTGTCGCTGCGAGTATCGTCGCAGAGCCTGTCGCACCTGGGTGAGATCGTCGCACCACTTGCTTGGGGACCGCATCACGTCGCTACAAACATCATCGCAGAGCCATCGCATCAAGGGGCCGCGAGAGGAGAAGATCGACACATCGCCCACGCACCTGAGATCGTAGCCATCCCAAAGATCGTCGCATCATGCCTGTGTGAGATGCTTCCTACTGAACCTGCGCATCGGAATCTATACAAGGTATCGCATCCCTCCCCATACCCATACAGACCGGATTCATCGCAAAGCGCCCGCTGCATGCAGCGGGGCTGTCACATCGCCTCCCCAGAGTCTCAGGAGTGATGCATCGCTTGTTTTTCAACGCTGCAGCTTCCACTTGGAACTTTTGTCTCATCTACAGGTACTTTGGGCTAAACGTGACGCAACTGTGGATTATTTTGACGCAAACCATAGAACTTTTTAAAATCATATTCTTGAACTGTGTATGTTGAATTTTTGTCGTTTTGGTCTTGTGTAGTTTAGATAAAGATACTTTATTTTTCTAAACTGGTGTGGAGTCCATTTGTGGTGTTTTCACTGTGTTACTGTGAGTGTTGGTACAAATACTTTACACATTGCCATTGGTAAGCCTGTCTGCTCATGCCAAGCTACCAAGGGGGAGAGCAGGGGTTATCTAAAGAGTGTATCCCCCTTGCCCTGACTAGAAGCAAGGGTCCCTATTTGGACAGTGGTACCTACCTTTGCCAACTAGAGACCCCAGATCTAACAGTACTGCTCTGGTGGGTCCGACATAGTGTGCTGTTGTTGTGGTGGTCCCGACATAGGGTGTTGTTGTGGTGGTGGTTCTGACATGGTGTGCTGCTGTGGTGGTTCCAACATAAGGTGCTGCTTTGGTGGTTCTGGTACAGGATGCTCTGGTGGGTCCGACATAGGGTGCTGTTGTGGTGATGGTTTGGACATATGGGGCTGCTGTGGTGCTGGTTCGGACATAGGGTGCTTCTGTGGTGGTTACAACCTAGGATGGTGCTGTGGTGGTTCCGGCACAGGGTGATGTTGTGGTGATTCCTGCACAGGGTGCTGCCGTGGTGAATCCTGCCCAAGGTGCTACTGTGGTGATTCCTGCACATGGTGCTTCTGTGCTGATCCCTGCACAGGATGCTGCTGTGGTGGTTTTTTCACAGGGTGCTGATGTGGGGGTTCCTGCACAGAGTGCTGCTGTGGTGAGTCCTGCACAGGGTGCTGCTGTGGTGGTTCCTGCACAGGGTGCTGCTGTGGTGATTTCTGCACATGGTGCTTCTGTACAGGTTCCTGCATAGAATGCTGCTATAGTGGTTCCTTCACTGGGTGCTGCTGTGGTGATTCCTGCACAGGGTGCTGCTGTGGTGATTCCTGCACAGGGTGCTGCTGTTGTGAGCCCTGCACAGGGTGCTGCTGTGGTGGTTCCTGCACAGGGTACTGCTGTGGTTGTTCCTGCACGGGGTGCTCTTGTGGTGTTCCCTGGACAGGGTGCAGCTGTGGTGGTCCCTGCACAGGATGCTGCTGTAATGGTTCTGGTACAGGGTACTGCTCTGGTGGGTCAGACATAGGGTGCTGCTGTGGGGGTGGTTCTGACATAGGGTCCTGCTGTGGTGGTTCCAACATAAGGTGCAGCTTTGGTGGTTCTAGTATAGGATGCTCTGGTGGGTCCGACATAGGGTGCTGTTGTGGTGATGGTTTGGACATAGGGGGCTGCTGTGGTGCTGGTTCGGACATAGGGTGCTGCTGGCGTGGTTACAAACTAGGATGATGCTGTGGTGGTTCCAGCACAGGGTGATGTTGTGGTGATTCCTGCACAGGGTGCTGCTGTGGTGAATTCTGCACAAGGTGCTGCTGTGTTGATTCCTGCACAGGGTGCTTCTATGGTGGTTACTGCCAGGATGCTGCTGTGGTGGTTCCTTCACAGGGTGCTGCTGTTTGGTTCCTGCACAGGGTGCTGCTGTGGTGATTCTGGCACAGGGTGCTGCTGTGGTGGTTCCTTCAGAAGATGCTGCTGTGGTGGTTCCTTCACAGGGTGCTGCTGGATGTATGACGTTACAACGCATACCATTACAACTACCTACCATTACAACGCGACCATTACAACGCATACCATTACAACGCATAGCGCTTAGAGGTATTGGATAGTGGTAAGTATAATTTACTATTCCAACTCCAGTCCCCGTGGACACTAGGGAAGGTGTTGGATAGTAAATTAAACTTATTCCCTATCCTAGAGCGCCCCCCAGCGCAATGCGTTGTAATGGTATGCGTTGTAAAAGTTGCGTTGTAATAGTAGGTAGTTGTAAAAGTTGCGTTGTAACAGGTGTATACCGGTGCTGCTATTTGGTTCCTGCACAGGGTGCTGCTCTGGTGCTTCTGGCACAGGGTGCTGCACTGGTGGTTCCCTCAGAGGGTGCTGCTTTGGTTGTTCTTTCACAGGGTGCTGCTGTAGTGGTGCCGGCACAGGGTGATGTTATGGTGGTACCTTTAAGTGGCAGTTTCTGCACCAGGAAGTTGTTGTTTCACGTGAAGGAAAAAATAAACCTGGTTCTTTCAAGGGAAGATCTTAGCTTGTTTCAAGCATGATGCTGTACATATATTTTAATACAATACATTCTTTAAAATGTAAACCTTTGTTTGTTGGCATGACTTGAGAAAATTATTTTTCATGCATTGCATTGCTATTTCAAGCAATACACTGGAGTGTGTTAAAGGTAGTACATGAGATAATGCACCCCAAATGGAGAAAATCATGCTCTTAGAAGGTAGCAAGAAATGTAAGGACCATTTGACTGTTATATCTACACTTTTCTTTGCCTTCTGTCTCTCTAGTCCTCCACATTCTTTCTGGCCTAAATTTCCCACTCACCTACGATGTTGTATCTAAAACTTGTTTCTATGTAAGATCCTGACAACACTTGTAGTGCATTTACACTATATAAAACGTAAAATAAATAATAAATACATTAAAGTGGTTATGAGTGTGCTTATAGTATAATGAAATTCCACGTAGAAATCAAATATGATGCACCGTTCGATTTTTTTTCTGTTTCATGTAATATATGGGTATTACTTCCGCACTTTAAAGAATATAAGACAGTATTCACTTTGGTTTCTTTTTCTGTATTTTCTTCTGACTTTCGCCTTTTCTTTTAGGTCCATTTAAGGTCTTTTCTGCATTTTCTTTTCTACCCTTGTCTCATTTTGAACCTTGTCTCTCTGCCTTTTCGTCTAATTTTCCCCGTTGTTGTTCCCTTTTCGGGATTACTTTATTTGTTTGTGCTTTTAATCTTTTTAGATCATTATCTCTTCATGTGTTCATTTTTCCACCTCCACCCTTATTCGTACAAGACACCTCTCCTTTATCTAACTCCTTATCGTTTCTCCTGCTATGCATTCTTTGTTCGGTTGCTCCTGGCCTGTTCTGTGCACACACATCCATGTGTGAAGATAAACTCTCCAAACGATTGACATTCCCAGGATCACCAATCCACCTTGGAAAATGCCCTTCTTGTCTCTAAAAATTGAATGCCCTCTTTGTTATTCCCACGATTTCATAGTTTCCCTTTTACCACCTGTGTATCCTCTTTCTTCCCATATCCCATATTCTTCCTCTTTACAATGCTCTTCCTACACCATGAGATACTTGGCCACTTCTCCACCTTCTCCCTCAACTACTTTATCTTTACCCATGTATGTAGCTCCTACCCATAGCCCTATAACTTTACCCCCAGCTATATACGTTTACCACGACCCCTTCTTCAAGCTCTACTTAAACCCTAATTTCTATATCCCTTACATATAGCTTGTTCCTATAGCCCTAGCTATAACCAATGCCTCTACCCCGCCTTTACATGTGTAACTTTTCAATGGTCCACACAGCGGTGGCTCCTCCTAAATGGCGGAGGAGTGTCGCCCCACCTGATGCGAGTGCAGCAGGAACACACATTGTAATAAAATGGTGCTTTTTACAGTTTTATTATAATGTGTCCCAGGCTGGCGCTGTTACAGTGCGAGGGCAGGGGGAGGGGCTGGATAGGGCAATTACACTATAATGAAGCCCCCTTCCAGGATGCATGTCAGATTGGCCGGCTGTCTAGAGCCGGCCAATCTGACATGCGCACTTCAGAGCTAGCACTTCCAGGGCTGAGAAACAGCCGAGGGATTGCAGTCGCAGGACCCCAGATTCAAAATGAGTGTGGGTTAGCGGCTCCAACTGATCCTGGTTGGTTTAATTTTTCATAAGGGAGGTCCTGCCCTTTCCGCCGGACCGCCTCTAGTCACCGCCTATGAGAGCAGAGAGACCACAACAAGACCCTGTGTGCCAGAGCAACAAATATGGTGAGTTGTTTGGGCATCGCGCCCCACTTTATTTTAATGTTGCCGGCCGCTACTCTGTCTACACCCTAGTACCTCCACCCCTACCTTTATCTTAGTACCTCAATACTTAACTTTACATAGTACTTCTATCCGCCTGATGTGGCCTCTGTGAAGGTCAAAAACCTTGGTGTGGAATGTGATGACAGCCTCTCTATCGGACCCCAGATCATCGGTCTGTCTGGGAAATGCTTTGGCATTTTGAAAATGCTTCAGAAGTTTCTTCCTTTGCTGTCTCTGCAGCACAAAAAAATCATAGTGCAGTCTCTAATTGGCTCGCGTCTGGATTACGCGAATGCCCTGTATATCGGGCTGCCTAAATATCTGTTGGCCCGGTTGCAGATTGTGCAGAACTCGGCTGCAAGAGCCATTTTCGGTCTCCCACGCAGGGCAAAAGCCTCGGAACTACTAAAGAGATTGCATTGGCTGCCTATTGCTAAAAGAATCACCTTTAAGGTGTTGACCTTGGCTTTTAAGGCCCTCCACTCAATTGGCCCAAAGTATCTGGAGAAGCGCTTGGCTTTCTATGTCCCGAGGAGGACGCTCCGGTCGGCCTTGTTGG
The DNA here is from genome assembly GCF_964263255.1 of Lissotriton vulgaris. NCBI lineage: Eukaryota > Metazoa > Chordata > Amphibia > Caudata > Salamandridae > Lissotriton > Lissotriton vulgaris. The sequence goes on from NC_141698.1 coordinate 994,961,247, forward strand.
CCAAAGCCGTTGTTCCCCCGGTTAAACTTGTCCGGATCAGAGGGCGTTCCTTCCGATACTGGGCCTCGCGCTGCTGAAATAAGCTACCTGTCTCCTTAAGAAAGTCAAATAGTCTTCTTGCTTTCAGAAAGGAGCTGAAAACTTGGCTCTATTTAGTATGATCTTCTTGTTGGCCCTCTGTGAGCTGCTGTGTTGTGTTCTCTCCTATACAGTTCTCTTTTCCAAAGCGCAGGGACACCCCCAGGGGTAGCCGTGCGCTATAAAAGAGACCCAAACATAACATAACATAACATATCTCTTTGTAGCCTGCAGTACCTGAGTCCCAGTCTAAGCTCTATCACCATTACTCCTACCTACTTTAACTTCTACCCATTCCTATATCATTGCACATCAAAGCCTGCCTTATCTTTATCATCATATTTCCACCCCCACCAATACCAGAGCCATCTCTTCCCTGCCTATTCCCTTTTACTTGTCCATCAACTTTACTCTACTGCTCTACACCTACTATAGTCTGTACCTATTCACCTGTTTATAAACTCTTGTACCTCAGCCCTAACTTTATGTTTGTTCCCCTAGCCCTCCATAAACCCAATTATATCTTATTTATACCCTACATTCTCTACGCCATCTCTGCCCAAGTGTCTCCAGCCCAGCCCTAGCACATCTTCCACTGCAATATTGTGAATACCCTTCCCCTATAAATACTATTGTACCTCTAACTATGCCTATACCCTAACACTCCTAGCACTATTTAGCCCCGCCTGTGTACTAGTCCTGCTACCAGTACGTATGACATAGCACCTCTACAATTACCTATACCAATGTTCTACTCCCTCCACCCTAGACTTCAGATCTACTTACATCTAAATATCAATACCTCTCCATTAATTCCACTACGTTTTTCCCTTTGCCTGTTTTCTTGTGCCCCTTTATTGAGGAGGGTTTCTTATAATGAAACTTCAGATTTTTTCCACAGGAATATGGATTTTCTCATTTTGGGAATTGTATTTTACAAAATAGAGTTTAATTGGTCTGGGCTAGTTAGGGTGGCATACTTTAATCTGGAGTTCTTCTGAAATTAGGTACAGCCGCGTAAACAGCAGAGGTACAGCACTGAGATATCGCCAGACATTGTATTACCAATCAATGGCCGATAGAAGCAGTTGTCGCCTCTGTGCCAGAGATTTCCAGGTTCTTACAATGACTTTTGATATTTAGTTACTCATGATATCATTGGTAGGATTTAGCAAGAACGTTTGTAACTCGTTTTCATATGGGAACAATGCTCCATGATGATTTTGAATTAACACAATTTTAATCATATTCCCAAAGGTATTTTGGAGTACCTAAAGTAGTGCTCTTGTCCAATCTTTTACATATTTTTACATGCCTTTGTGAATTAGGCTCAAAATATCTAAATAATTACATAATTCATGTAGTTTTGTTCATCAAGTCTTGAAGCACTTCCGCCTATAGTGCTTGCACCAAAATATCTTCACTAGTATATATTGCTTCTGCTGCTTATCACTTAGTTTTTAATATCACATTCCCTCCATGTTGACATATTAACATTCTTATTATATTTATATATGTACTTAAAACTGTTCATTTCTCTCAGTCAGTTTTCTTCTACACTATCTTTCATAATTCTTTTCAGCCCAATTATCTGTTAAACATTGGAGTCCCTAGGAGTCTCTTCGAGTTATTGTTTCTTAGGTTTTCCGAGAGGGTCTTGTGGTGAGTCCCTTTAATTATGTCTCGTTGTAACTTTGAGAGAGGGCTTGCCTCATTTATTCATATCATGCTTCTTGTTTAATTACATATGGAAGTACACAATATTTAACTGTAATTAGTTGAAACTGCTCTATAATTAGTACCATGGCACACATTTAATTATGTAATTGGTTCATGAAATTTGCAATTGATGGAACATCTATGCATTGAAAATATTTTACTAGGGCTTTAGCTTTTTCATCATTGAACAGAATAAAATATGTACCTATATAAAATGAATTGATGAGATTAGTATGCATGCAAGATTTCAAACAATATAGACATCTACTACATAGTTTAGATACCAAGATAAAGGGTTTGAGTACAGTTGTAATCTAGGTAAGATTACCCATTACATTTGAAAGCTAAATCACAGACAAAATGGTACAAAAAAGAGACTGTTATTTGCTAACGCTAATATGGCGTGTCAGGATAAAATTAAAACCTGGAAATCAATAGAGGTACATTGCATCCAAAGCAATCATCGAGTGTCTTTGAAGCACTATATTCGTCTAATTTATAATTCAAGGGCAAAATTTAATTTTAAAGTTCCAAAAATATTTTGAAGGGAAAATTATATGCAATTTACTTTAAATAGGGGTGAGCATAACTCGCATAATTACATGTAGAGTAGTCATGCGGAATGACCTAAGAATTCCGCAAGATTACAGTTGTGTTACATTAGAAAAGCAATTCTATGTTTAACAGTATTTCTTGGTGTAAAAATGCCCTCTAGCGCCCAAAATGGATGCAAGGATGTATTTTGTGCTAAGAATTATCACTAACTGTAACAGAACATGAACAGCAAATGGCCGCTTACACTCTCTAAATTTGCTCATGTGGTAGGATTTTTCTCCAACTTAATACTGACATTTAGCGCTATGTTCTTAATGTAAAATGCCCTTCACATCGAAAATGATGCAATGATGCATTTTGCACCAAGAAACAGCGATAGATGCAGTAAAACACAAATTGCTAGCACTTGCAGCCACTCGCACATGCTAAATGTGCTCCTGCACCAGTATTTGTCAAAGAGTAACTCAGAATTACAGAAATTACTCCAATGGCTCAGTTATAATGGAAATTACGCCCAGGCCTAGTTCTACAGTGAGAAAAAATTCTCATGTTTGGAATACATTTTATTTATTTATTCAAGAAGTTATATAGACCGCTAGCCTGACCGAAAGGTATCGGAGCGCTTCTCAACAAGTACAGAGCAGTGCAAAGAAAGCAAACATAATACAGTCCGCAAGACATTCAGGGTACGAGTCATAGTAGAGAGGGTGCTGACGAGTTCCAAAAACAAGGTCTTGACAAACCGCATCAGAGAGGAGAGCAGTGGTGTTTTAAACACTCCGAGCTGTTCCTATCTGTTCGATAGGGAGCGGTCAAGGAAAAGGATTTTGAGCTGGTTTTTGAATTTAGGGAAGGAAGGACTAGTTCTGATGTGGGGGGGGATAGAGTTCCATATTTTGGGAGAATTTCTGGCAAAGGACCTGACCACAGTTTTTGTTTTCGTGCATTTAGCGCGATAAGAAGTAGGGTGTTAGAGCTTCTGAGAGTCCTGTTCTGACCCGCTTTTCTGACTTTGGATGCCAGATATTCGGGCTTGCCTGTGTGAAGGGCTTTGTGTGTGAGGCAGGCTGTTCTAAAGTTTGCCCGCATTTCTATTGGTAGCCACTTGAGTTCTTTTAGTGCCGGAGAGATGTGATCACATTTTTTCATTCCAGTGACCATTCTGGCGGCCGCGTTGAGGGTTGTTTTCAGAGGAGCAATGTGAGTTTTGGCTATTCCCGAGAGGATTACATTTCCATAGTTCAGTCGTGACAACACCAATGCTTGGGTGGCTTGTTTGAGATCTTTGGATGGAATGAAAGGTTTAATTTTGTTTAGTAGTTTCAATTTAAGGAAGGTACTCTTTGCCGAGATCGTGATGTGTTTGGTCAAGTCAAGTTTGGTGTCTAGCGTGATGCCTAATGATTTAACGAAGTCAGCCAAGGTGAAGTTCCTATCTTTTATCCATTTGATCATTTGTGGCTTCTCTTCTTTGTGCGAGATGAGGAGTAGTTCGGTTTTGTCCGGGTTAAGCTTTAAATAGTTGCTTGACAGCCAACGTTGAACATCCTTTAGTGTTTCATTGAGTCCATGGTTGTCTTTAGAAGAGGAGATTTCCAAGTAGAGTTGTGAATCATCAGTGTAGAGGTGAAAGGGCATGTTCGCTTTTCTGAGTAGGGTGGTGAGGCGTTCAATGTAGATGTTAAAGAGTTGGGGGAGAGCACTGAACCTTGGGGTACTGCCCTCTTGACTGGGTGGAGGTCGGATTCAAAGCTTCTGATTTTGATTTTTTGGGAGCGGTTGTGCAAGAATGAGGAGAACCAGTTGAGGCCCACGTAGTCGATTCTGGCCCTTTCCTTCAGAGCTTTGAGGAGACGATTGTGATCGACCATGTCAAATGCCGCCAATAGATCTAGGAGAATAAGAAGGCTACAATGTTCTGAGTCCAGTGATTTGTATAAGTCACCAAATACGTTGAGGATTGCAGTTTCTGTGCTGCACCCTTTCCTGAATCCCGATTGATGTGAGTCGAGTAGGCTGGTACTGTCCAGGTGCCGAGTTAGTTGGTGGAGAACACATCTTTCTAGGATTTTGGAGAGAAGAGGAAGATTAGAGATGGGTCTGAAGTTATTTAAGTCACTTCTGTCCAGGCCTGTTTTTTTTAGTAGTGGGGTGACTTGTCCCACGTTCAGACAGTCTGGGACTACTCCAGTTTTTAGGGAGCTGTTGATAATCCTGCACCACAGTGGGGCAAGGGAGAGTTTCAGTTTTTTTGGTGAGTTGAGCCGGAAGGGGGTCAAGGGTGTGAGATGAAGGTTTAGAGGTGGCGATAAGTTTGACTATCTCTTCTTCTAGAATGGGCTGAAAGAGTGACCAGGGTTTAGTAGTGGGAGGGGGGCACTACTAAGCAATCCACCGTGTCTGCTGTAGGGGGAGGAGCAGTTGGTGACCAGAGAGTCCTCGATCTTGAAGATCTTATCATCAAAGAAGTTGGCGAAGTTGTCGCATCATTCTTTGGAGGCCTGCTCCAGGGAAGTATCTGGTTTGGAGGTTTGCTGTCTAATAATACTGAAGAGTTCCTTAGGTCTGTTTTTTGCCCTCTCCAGAGCAGAGCGGAAGAACATAGATTTTTTGTTCTAGATGTGATTATTGTATTTCTTCTGGATAGTTCTGAGTTTGTTGCGATGGCAGGTAGTGGGCAAGCTCCTCCAGGTTCTTTCTGCGGCTCTTAGTTGTCTCCTTTCTTCATTAATGTCAGAGTCGAACCAAGATCTGGACGGAATGGCTTGCTTTTTTCTTAGTTTCAAGGGTGCTAGTTGGTCAAGAAGGGATCCCATTTTCGCGTTATAGAGCGAGGTGAGGTTATTTGTGGAGAGATCTTTGTCACTTGGTAGGAGCAACTTGAGTCTATCCTCTATGATGTCCAGGGGGATCTGGTTGAGATTTCTTGACTGTTTGGGGGGATCTTGAGCAGGAGGCAGGGATAGGACTCTTTGGTTGATGTGGAATAAGATCATGTGAGGATCCGACCAGTCCACTGGGAGGATGTTATCGATCGTGATTGCGCCTTGATGGGCAATGATGGCATCCAGGGTCGCTCCTTTGTTGTGAGTTTCTTCAGAGCAGTGTTGGGAAAGGTTATAGACACAAAGGAGATTATTGAGAGATTGAATAAGTGTGTTGTTGGCTTCATTCCAGCGTAAGTTGAGATCATCCAGGATTATGAAGTTAGTGTCTTTGAGAGCGCAGTGGGCAATCAGGGCGATAGGTGTTCACCAAAAGTGGAGGAGTTGTCAGGTGGGTGATAGACCATCAAAAGTTTATAAGATAATTTAAAGATAAATGCAACATAGTCAAGGGTGAAAAGTATTGGTCGGGCATCTTCTCTTGCCGCATCTCCAAAAAGAGCAGGATGCTAGCCTGGAAGGCTTTATAGTGGCCTGAAGTCTTGAAGGAGATGGGTATTTGTTCTTCAAAGTATTATCTTAAATATGAATATAATCACCTCTGATGTTGGCAATGTTTTTAAAAAGTGACTAAAAGTGATAATGATGGGAAGAGCCAGGAATAAAAGAGTCCACCTCGCCCTGAAATTTAAAGACAAAAACAAGGCACTGTGAGAAATGATAAGAGAGTAAACTGTACTGCTACGTTGAGACCATAAAAAATACAGAAAAGCATGTTCTGCCACCAGGATCCCGACCTAATGGAGATAAAGGAACCACAGATGTGTGCCATTTGGATAAATGAATCGGAAGATGCGCATTGCTGGACAATAATAGCGCCGCATGCTGAGTATTGAATTTAATGGTAGCTGTGTGCTTAACTGTGCCCACGGAAGTATTTTAATTTGCATTAGCTTTATTTTATTTACGTGTGCCCCAATATCGGCGTGTTAGCCTTTGTTTTCTATTTACTGCTTGTTGCCATTTGGTTGTGCCTCCAGCCCGTCCTTCCCCCCACGCTCCCGCCTCCCAGCCGCCCCGCCCACGCTCCACCCCCTCCACCCTCCATTAATGACAGCTGGACAATCGTGCAGCGTTTACGCGATGCGGTCGCGACCCATGCGCGCCGAAGGTGCACCAAAGGAAAGCCCGTCTACGCCCGTCCGCGCCTGGACCGCGCCCAGCGCCATACCCCCTGGTCCCCGCCGATCTCCCTACCCACTAGAATCACATATGATGCCGCTACTCTCCTCGCCCTCAACCCCGGACGTACACCACTATGCTGCGAAACTACTCCTGGACGTACTCACGGCCCATTCGCTTGCCTCTCCTGCAAGTTCAACTGCTTCAGGACTCTCACCAAATCCACGTCCTCCAATCACAGTTCCGACTCTAACCGCCTAAAGTGCATCCTGCTCAACACCCGCTCGGTCCACAGACACGCAACTGAACTCTGGGACCTACTCGACACTGCGTCACCGGACATCGCCTTCCTTACAGAAACATGGATGAACACATCATCAGCACCCGACATCGCCATAGACATACCGGACACATACAAGATTATCCGAAAAGACCGCACCTATCAAACAGGAGGTGGCATCGCCATCGTCCACAGAAACACCATCAAAATCACAACCAACTCCGACGACAATCTTGCAACCGCCGAACATCTCCACTTTTAGATCCACACCGACCACAGGACCACACTTAGAGGCACCCTCATTTACAGGCCTCCAGGTACCCGCTCTCAATTCAGCGATGACATCACGGACTTCGTCAGCCCACACGCCCTCGCCTCCGAGAACTACATTCTTCTAGGAGACCTCAACTACCACCTTGATAACAAACACGACAGCAACACCACCACCCTTCTGGACAACCTGGCCAATCTCGGACTCAAACAACTTGTGGACACCCCCACCCATGTAGCCGGACACACGCTCGACCCCATCTTCACCTCCAGCAAACACATCTCCTTCGATCACACCACAGCTCTCCATTGGACGGATCACAGCTGTATTCACTTCAGCTACAAAACCACCCTGACCCTTAACCGTCCACAGCCTATCCCTCGGAGAAACTGGAACAAAATCACCTCCGACCAACTCCTCACATCACTCAACCAAAACCCTCCCACCATCTCAATGAACCCAAACCAAGCGGCCATCAACCTCAGGCAATGGATTACCCACAGTGATGACGAATTAGCACCCCTGAAAAAGCACCAGATGAGATCAGCCAGCAAAAAGGCTCCCTGGTTCAATGACGAACTTAAAAAATCCAAGAAGCTATGCCGCACCCTGGAAAAAATATGGAGAAAAAACCCAACCTCCGACAACATGGCCTCCCTCAAGTCAGCCACCCGCAAACACCACCAATTGATTCGATCTGCCAAGAAATAGGCATTCAAGGATCGTCTCGACAACAACTCTCATAACAGCAAAGAACTCTTCAACATCGTTAAAGAATTCACCAACCCCACCACAGCATCCAACGACATCACTCCCTCCCAAGACCTCTGCGATGCGTTATCCTCCTTCTTCTACAACAAAATTGCCGACATCCACAACAGCTTCGAGAATACTCCCAGCGATCTACCTTCCCCTTCCCCCTCAGTTCCTACTCCGCCAACTAACAACCTCAGCACCTGGAACCCAATCACCACTGAAGACACCATTCGCCTGATGAACTCAATCCACTCTGGCTGGCCCACCGACCCCTGCCCCCACCACATCTTCAACAAAGCTGACTCCGTCATCGCACCCCATCTCCGTGATGTCATCAACTGCTCGTTCAACTCTGCCACCTTCCCAGAAAGCTGGAAACACGCCGAACTCAGCGCCCTTCTAAAGAAACCCACAGCAGACCCTTCTGAACTTAAAACTACCGACCCATATCCCTCCTCCCTTTCCCGGCCAAAGTAATCGAGAAAGCCGTCAACAGCCAACTCGCTGCCTTCCTCGAATTCAACAACTCCCTTGATCCATCCCAATCCGGGTTTTGAGCCAAACACAGCACCGAAACCGCCCTCATTGCAGCGACCTACGACATCCGAACACTCCTGGACAACCGAGAAACGGTGGCCCTCATCCTACTCGACCTTTCCGCCGCTTCCGACACAGTCTGCCACAGTACCCTTATACATCGCCTCAGCAACATCGGCATACAAGAAAAAGCCTTGGACTGGATCATCTCATTACTCGCTGGAAGAACTCAAAGAGTCCGACTTCCACCATTGTACTCAAAGGCCACCGAAGTCATCTGCGGCGTACCACAAGGATCATCACTCAGCCCAACCCTCTTCAACGTCTACATGAGTCCTCTCGCTTCCATCGCGCGTCAACACAACCTTAACATCCTCTCTTATGCCGACGACACCCAGTTAATCCTTTCCCTCACCAAAGACCCCAACACCGCCAAAACCAACCTTCACGAAGGCATGAAAGAAGTAGCTGAATGGATGAAACATAGCTGCCTTAAACTCAACTCAGACAAAACGGAAGTGCTCATCCTAGGATCTTCCCCCTCAGCCTGGGACGACTCTTCGTGGCCTTCCACTCTGGGCGCAGCACCCACACCCACAGACCATGCACGTAACCTTGGCTTCATCCTAGACTCCTCTCTCTCGATGTCCAGACAAGTCAACGCCGTCTCGTCCTCCTGCTTCAACGTACTTCGCATTCTCAAAAAGATCTTCCGCTGGATCCCCCTTGAGACAAGAAAGACTGTCACCCACGCCTTGGTCACAAGTCGACTGGACTATGGTAACACACTATACGCCGGAATCTCAGCAAAACTACAGAAAAAACTCCAGCGCATCCAAAACGCATCAGCAAGACTCATATTAGACATCCCTCGCCAAGATCACATCTCCGGACATCTAAAAGACCTCCACTGGCTACCCGTCAACAAAAGAATTACTTTCCGGCTTCTCACCCACGCACACAAAGCCCTCTACAACCTAGGACCCGAATGCCTCAACACTCGACTGTCCTTCTACAAACCCACCCGTCAACTAAGATCGTCCAATCAAGCCCTCGCCGCAATCCCGCGCATCCGGAAATCCACCATGGGTGGCAGATCCTTCTCCTTCCTGGCTGCCAAGACCTGGAACTCTCTCCCCACTCACCTCCGCCTTACTCAGAACCACATCTCCTTCAGAAAAGAACTCAAAACCTGGCTATTCGACAAATATTGAACCCTTCCCCCAGCGCCTTGAGACCTTCTGAGTGAGTAGTGCGCTATACAAATGCTCGAACTTGAACTTGAACCCATGATAAAAAATATTGAAAGCGTTAGAGTATCATGTTATCTGCAGCACAAGTAAGCTGTTCCTCCCCAACCAGAATTTACAACTGTAAACATCATTTGCCATGTCATTGATTACCTTTGCTGTTTTGCCAGAAGTACATTTCAGACTTTATTTTTAAATGTCTGCAAGTATGCATGTATTTACATTATGTTAAAATTGCACTAAGGGCAAGGGGAGGGTTCCATTTAACAGAGCACACAATTGTAGTGGAAATATCCTGAGAACCCAATGTTGTTTCTGCTATCGTAGCAAGATCTTTTGAGACCAACCTAAGAAGAAGAAGGAGATCTTCAGGAGGGTAGAGATATGGGGCCCGATGTAGGTAATCCCAGATTACAGATTCTTAAATACCGAATCATACTGATTCGGTATTTAAGAACTGGCAATCCGGATGTAGGTAATTTTACCGATTTAATTACCGAATCGGTATGATTCTGTAATTACCGAATCGGTATTTACCGATTCGGTAATTGCCATTCATTCCTAAACGGAATGAATGTCAATTACCGAATCGGTAAAAAACGATTTGGTAATTGGGGGAAACATAGAAGGGTGGCAGGGTGTCACTTTGACACCCTGTTGCACCCCTCAATTGTGCATGGGTGCACATGTTGCAGACATACATGCCCTTAGGGCATGTATGTCTGCAACATGGCACTGTTTTAAAAGCAAAACAAATGCTTTTTAAAGGGTTTTCAATATTTACCACCAACTTCTAGTTGGTGGTAAACAACGAATTCTTAAACCCCAAAATCGCCCAAAATCGACCGTTACTGACCAGTACTTGCCTTGCTACATCGTGCCTAGAGCTGCTTATTTTGGAACTGGAACTGGGGAACCAGATTTAAATCCCTTAGTTCAACATCCTGTGAATCTGGGAAAATCACGTAATCCCATTGTGTAACATATTCTGATGCTTATGTTAAGTGCTCTAATGCCCTTGGTCAAAGTTTGCGCTATATACAAACACAAAATAAGAGGGTCAAATAAAGGTGGTTGGGGATTATAATGCTGTATGCACCATGCATCTTCAGATAAAACCGCTGAGACCAAAATAGGTCCAACAGTTGCTGACAGCCGACAAGCAGCAATGGAATGTGAGTTTAGCATAAGCCCTTTAATGCTTCCAAGACATCAAAATGCAGTGAAGCATTTAAGCGGTGTGAGGCAGGGTTGGGCTGTGAGTTTTTCTTGTTAGTAAAAGTGACGTTGGTGAGCAACAAATCTACAGAGGACGATACAATGTTTTTCATTGGTCACATTGAAAAACATTTGTTCAATTAAGATCTGAGATTAAGGTACCAAGGACATAAGTTTTTAAACGCCCTCAAACTAGAGGTCATTATAGCTTTGCCCTTGTTAGCTATATACGGGATACAGAAACAGCTGCTGCCTTCAAATGGACAACCAGACTGTAGTACACTGGCTCAAGAGTGGAACTGAGCAACTATGCACCACAACCTAAATGCTTGGAGGTACCCTGTTCAGGAATTCGCAGGTCAGAATTTTGAATACAGGTATGGCAAACGAAGCCATTCACCCTTAAGATGTCGCTAGAGTATTTTTAAACTGGACTCAAAATGTCTCCCGATGAGGTAATCTAGTTGGAATATTGGTAAATACAATATCCAACCCCTAAGACAACCTAAAGTATATAGATTTTTTTCATCCCGGTTATGAATCAAACAAGGAAATGTAATAGGTGCACTGATTAATCTCCTAGTATAAAAATCTGATATACATGAATATATATATTGGATAGATGTTTAGGTGCGAGGCCACGCGCGCCATGAAGTCCCCTTCCTTAAGCTGTTCGGCGTAAGTAGTGGCAAAACTCTTTTGGACACTCTCAAAGTGCTTGGGATATACGCCGAACCGCCACCACTTACCTCCAGGCACATGCTGGGAAACCTGTGACTGCACAGACAGCTTGAACACTGAAGGCGCATGCTGTACAAATGAAATGCACGGACATTGAAAATAAAACACTACAGTGCGCAAAGGTGCCTTGTGGGAATTGGAGGCTGGATGATGGACACAGGATCACTCACAGTTCATCCGTTAATACCATCAAGGAGGGAGAAGTGAAGCTGCAGGCACGGCCCACTGGGGGAGCACTTGCGTACATGTACCTGCAGCAGCTGAGCACGGAGCACCGAGGTGAGGAGCAACGAGTTCAGAGTCCTTCCCCACCCTTCATAATGCCTGCACCAATCGAAGTGGGGCATTTGGATTAAAAACGGACAGCAGGAAAAGGAGTAGGTGAAAGGCATTTGATAAAGGCATGGAAGCCGAAACCGGTCATGCCGACCCTGCGCTGCTGAAATAAATTGAAGGTTTTTCCTGTGACCTGCGTGGGCTGAATTCCTTTTGCAAAGAAGGTTTTGGATAGATGTTTAGGTGCGAGGCCACGCGCGCCATGAAGTCCCCTTCCTTAAGCTGTTCGGCGTAAGTAGTGGCAAAACTCTTTTGGACACTCTCAAAGTGCTTGGGATATACGCCGAACCGCCACCACTTACCTCCAGGCACATGCTGGGAAACCTGTGACTGCACAGACAGCTTGAACACTGAAGGCGCATGCTGTACAAATGAAATGCACGGACATTGAAAATAAAACACTACAGTGCGCAAAGGTGCCTTGTGGGAATTGGAGGCTGGATGATGGACACAGGATCACTCACAGTTCATCCGTTAATACCATCAAGGAGGGAGAAGTGAAGCTGCAGGCACGGCCCACTGGGGGAGCACTTGCGTACATGTACCTGCAGCAGCTGAGCACGGAGCACCGAGGTGAGGAGCAACGAGTTCAGAGTCCTTCCCCACCCTTCATAATGCCTGCACCAATCGAAGTGGGGCATTTGGATTAAAAACGGACAGCAGGAAAAGGAGTAGGTGAAAGGCATTTGATAAAGGCATGGAAGCCGAAACCGGTCATGCCGACCCTGCGCTGCTGAAATAAATTGAAGGTTTTTCCTGTGACCTGCGTGGGCTGAATTCCTTTTGCAAAGAAGGTTTTGGATAGATGTTTAGGTGCGAGGCCACGCGCGCCATGAAGTCCCCTTCCTTAAGCTGTTCGGCGTAAGTAGTGGCAAAACTCTTTTGGACACTCTCAAAGTGCTTGGGATATACGCCGAACCGCCACCACTTACCTCCAGGCACATGCTGGGAAACCTGTGACTGCACAGACAGCTTGAACACTGAAGGCGCATGCTGTACAAATGAAATGCACGGACATTGAAAATAAAACACTACAGTGCGCAAAGGTGCCTTGTGGGAATTGGAGGCTGGATGATGGACACAGGATCACTCACAGTTCATCCGTTAATACCATCAAGGAGGGAGAAGTGAAGCTGCAGGCACGGCCCACTGGGGGAGCACTTGCGTACATGTACCTGCAGCAGCTGAGCACGGAGCACCGAGGTGAGGAGCAACGAGTTCAGAGTCCTTCCCCACCCTTCATAATGCCTGCACCAATCGAAGTGGGGCATTTGGATTAAAAACGGACAGCAGGAAAAGGAGTAGGTGAAAGGCATTTGATAAAGGCATGGAAGCCGAAACCGGTCATGCCGACCCTGCGCTGCTGAAATAAATTGAAGGTTTTTCCTGTGACCTGCGTGGGCTGAATTCCTTTTGCAAAGAAGGTTTTGGATAGATGTTTAGGTGCGAGGCCACGCGCGCCATGAAGTCCCCTTCCTTAAGCTGTTCGGCGTAAGTAGTGGCAAAACTCTTTTGGACACTCTCAAAGTGCTTGGGATATACGCCGAACCGCCACCACTTACCTCCAGGCACATGCTGGGAAACCTGTGACTGCACAGACAGCTTGAACACTGAAGGCGCATGCTGTACAAATGAAATGCACGGACATTGAAAATAAAACACTACAGTGCGCAAAGGTGCCTTGTGGGAATTGGAGGCTGGATGATGGACACAGGATCACTCACAGTTCATCCGTTAATACCATCAAGGAGGGAGAAGTGAAGCTGCAGGCACGGCCCACTGGGGGAGCACTTGCGTACATGTACCTGCAGCAGCTGAGCACGGAGCACCGAGGTGAGGAGCAACGAGTTCAGAGTCCTTCCCCACCCTTCATAATGCCTGCACCAATCGAAGTGGGGCATTTGGATTAAAAACGGACAGCAGGAAAAGGAGTAGGTGAAAGGCATTTGATAAAGGCATGGAAGCCGAAACCGGTCATGCCGACCCTGCGCTGCTGAAATAAATTGAAGGTTTTTCCTGTGACCTGCGTGGGCTGAATTCCTTTTGCAAAGAAGGTTTTGGATAGATGTTTAGGTGCGAGGCCACGCGCGCCATGAAGTCCCCTTCCTTAAGCTGTTCGGCGTAAGTAGTGGCAAAACTCTTTTGGACACTCTCAAAGTGCTTGGGATATACGCCGAACCGCCACCACTTACCTCCAGGCACATGCTGGGAAACCTGTGACTGCACAGACAGCTTGAACACTGAAGGCGCATGCTGTACAAATGAAATGCACGGACATTGAAAATAAAACACTACAGTGCGCAAAGGTGCCTTGTGGGAATTGGAGGCTGGATGATGGACACAGGATCACTCACAGTTCATCCGTTAATACCATCAAGGAGGGAGAAGTGAAGCTGCAGGCACGGCCCACTGGGGGAGCACTTGCGTACATGTACCTGCAGCAGCTGAGCACGGAGCACCGAGGTGAGGAGCAACGAGTTCAGAGTCCTTCCCCACCCTTCATAATGCCTGCACCAATCGAAGTGGGGCATTTGGATTAAAAACGGACAGCAGGAAAAGGAGTAGGTGAAAGGCATTTGATAAAGGCATGGAAGCCGAAACCGGTCATGCCGACCCTGCGCTGCTGAAATAAATTGAAGGTTTTTCCTGTGACCTGCGTGGGCTGAATTCCTTTTGCAAAGAAGGTTTTGGATAGATATATATATATATATATATATATATATATATATATATATATATATATATATATATATATATATATTCATGTATATCAGATTTTTATACTAGGAGATTAATATATATATATATATATATATATATATATATATATATATATATATATATATATATATATATATATATAACGACAGTACATCGTTTTTTTCGAGTCAAATACACCAGCACCTCGTCACAGATGTTCACAAAGATGCACCCAGTCCAAGTCGTGACCATAAACAATGTGGGTGACTCAACAGATTGTGATAGTTCCTGAAACCCACTTAGAGTCCATTTGTTACATACTGGTCGATAGTCAATTATCCAGCACTTGCAGTTGTCAGTACTTTGACGTTTCAGTCTCCAGATGTCTAATTAACTACTTGACACCATCCTCAGGAAAAAGAGTAGGAAATAACTGTTGTTAAAGACCCCTCAATGAAACTTATCCTGGAGAATCAGGATACAGAACAAAACAAAATAAAAGTTACACAAAATAGAGTTAAAAGGATAAGTATGAAGCACACCAACAGTGATATCATGATGTGAATCACCACTCACCAAAACAACATGCTAATTCAACTGTGCAAACAACACATTAATCCACATACCAAGCAGCAAAGATAGACCCTGTGATTGAACCACTCCAGTGAAGCCTAAAAAAAAAGATTATTCCTTTCTCTGCAATGAAACAGCAAATGGGCACACCTAAATTAGGAAATCACCAATGAAGCCTCAAACAAGTGAACCACCTCAGTGAAGTCACAATAAAAGAAAGATTATCCTTACTTGGCAATGGTACCAATCCTTAGTAAAAAATGAAATAACAAATGGAGAGACTTACAAAAGGAAATCAGCAATGAAGCCTATAATAATGTGCATAAAGCACAATAATTTGGTCTGGTCAACCACATCAGTACGTAAAGAATTCTTGATTGTGTAACTCACAGATAATGTTTAAAAGATAGAGTGAAATCTAAAATTTATAAATAAACAAATGAATGCACATAGTAGTATGTATCTACCCAAACCACTCGTAAATTAAGCTACAGGGCATACTACATATGGGAATCACTGCCAGCCATATTGATCAGGAGGTAAAAACGAAAACATACTTGTATTTTATGGTTGCGTCCTGAACAATCGCCTTGTGAGCCCAAAAATCTTTTTAAAATGGTAGCCGGAAGCACCGTCATCTTGGAGTATAACGGATATTGAACTTACCATTGGAGAAAGGGTGCACTGAGCAAGGAGAGGTACTTGAGTTATGGTCACAAAACTGGCAAATCTCAGGCCTTTATTGGTTTGGTGTTCACCGAACCATAACTAACATTGAACTGTGTTTTTGATTCAATAAATCTATGTTGAGGTACATTCACCAGCCTTGTACCTATGCTATGCTGCACACAGTTTTGGACCAGCGCCTTTCAACTGTTTGCAGTGGCGGTTGGTTACACTGCCTGCCTTAATTTGAACTGTGCTACTATTTCCAGTCTGACGCATTTCAAGCAGATTCATCAGTCTGTCCCAAAGTTATTAGTGAATGACATTTTTATTGCCCCATTTTGTTATTTCACCCTCTTGGTGGATCAGATCAAAACTTGGCAAAAACAGAAAGATAAACCTGCTAAATGTATGCCAAATTGTAAGCAGATGAATCAAATGGTGCCTAATTTGTTACCAGATGAACACTTCTTTGACCCGCGTTTAATCTGCCCCTTTAAGAGACCTGCGTGTAATTGAGAAGACAATTAGTTGGCAAAATATATGGTCTCTTCCAAATTTCATGTTGGTCTATTAAACAGTGGCAAATTTATAAATAAATCGAAAGCGTTTTAACCCCCCCCAACCTTGCCCCCACCGGGATCTGCATGAAACCCAAAGTATCTTCACTTGGTGTATCTTGCTAACCAGCTGTCACAGTTGATGCAGATGAAACATGCAACAAAGTTATAAGCCAAAGAAAATGTTTTTGCCCCTCTTTAACTGTTCCCCCTTAATAGATTGGAATACAACTTGACAACTACTCCTTTGACGTTTCTGCCACATCTTCTGTAAATGTGTGTCCCGATGTCAAACGTTAACACTTTTTACCCCCTCTGAAACTGACCCCTTGATGGATCTGCTTACATT
Organism: Lissotriton vulgaris; assembly: GCF_964263255.1. Taxonomy (NCBI): domain Eukaryota; kingdom Metazoa; phylum Chordata; class Amphibia; order Caudata; family Salamandridae; genus Lissotriton; species Lissotriton vulgaris. The sequence goes on from NC_141698.1 coordinate 994,977,903, forward strand.
TGAAAATACAAAGAGTAATCTCAAGATAGAAACTGTTTGTCAAATGTTATGCATATTCAACAAACCTTGCAAAACCTGTAAGCAACTCAAAACATGCTTTTCACCTGACAATATATACAAACCCTTTCAAGCCCACGGGTCACCTTTTTCAAATGTTAACATCTGAAAAACTACTGAACAGATTCACACCAATGCAAGGGGAAAACACGTTCTTCAGAATGTATTTCTTTCATGCCTAGTTTGATATTAATCCATTCAGGAGTTTTTCTGTAGCTGCACATTTTCAATGGAAGCTAAAATAACAGTAATCATAATCCTATTGAAATTTATGCTATTTCTCCCTTATTGAAGAAAATTTAGGAGAGACTTTGGAGCTTCTAACCTTCAGCCCACTACTGATAACCCGAGAGTGACATGGAGATTGAAAAACGCTGGCCAGTTTTTAATACACTAACTGGGGCAAACCAAGAGCTAATGCTTACCTTTTTGACTGAGTAGACATATAGCTAATGGGCAATGTCACCATTCACAAAACTGTGCCATAAGATTAGGGAGGGTCTGCTTAAACCTGCTAAACCAGTCCTTAATACCTCAAGGTGGTTTAATACTGAGTTTTCAGTAGCAAATAGGGTCCTTCACACATCACGAATTGCGAAACCCAGGGACCCCAGCTTGATGCATTGTTTGCGTAAGCAACATAAACAAATAACTATTAAACGGCAGCAGGAAGTTGTAATATCACACTGGGAAATACTCTTGCAGGTATTGCAGCAAGGTAATAGCAGGATATTTTGGTCCACTGTTTATCACATATTTTTCAACCCCTTCCCCACCCTTTATCTGTTTATATGAACTTCTCCCTTTAGTACAAAAAGGAATACAGATCGGCTCTTAGGGCATACAAGAATCAATTAAAATCGGCACAATAATCCTATTATCAAGTTAAGATTTCTGAGACTGCGAATTCCCCTAGGGAAATTTATAAAAATTTTAAATCCTTGGTTACTCCCCCTTGTCCCCCGAATGAAGCTTCGGACCCCCAGAAACGCTGCGAGGAGCTAGCCAATTTCTTTGCCTCAAAGGTGTCAAATATTTATTCTGCATTCTGTACTAATGACAACACTGACACGGCCTCCCCGCTTATTGTGCCTGTTCCGCCCACAACTCTTGATGCTCTGCCGCTGATTGATCTTCCCACGGTAGAAAGACTCCTCGACAATCTTAAATCTGGGTCCCCTTCAGATATCGCTCCGCCATCTGTACTCAAACAGGTTTCGGAGATCGTTGCCCCAGTCATTAGGGACGTTGTTAACATCTCTCTGGCTGCAGGTGTGGTTCCATCTTTAGGGAAGCAGGCCAGAGTTAAGGCTCTTTTAAAAAAAAAACAGCCTTGACCCAGAGGACTGGGCCAATTATCGCCCAATCTCCTTGCTGCTGGGGCTTAGTAAAATTGCAGAGAAGCATGTCAACCTGGCTCTATCTGCCTTCATTGAGAACGAGGGAGCCCTTTACCCCACTCAAACGGGGTTTAGAACTAATCAGGGTACAGAGACCGCTCTGGTTGCGGTGGTGGAGGAAACAAGGAAAATTGTGGATGCCTGAGGCTGCGCTGCGGTGGTCCTGTTGGACCTCAGCGCAGCCTTCGATACAGTAAATCACACACTGCTGATCCGGCGCCTGCGGGAGGCTGGTATATCAGGGGTGGCCCTAAAATGGCTCCAATCCTTTCTTTCAGAAAGAACCTTTTCAGTTTTTGAAGAGGAATCAGCATCTAAACAACTTCCACTGCATTACGGCGTTCCCCAGGGATCATCACTGAGTCCAACAATGTTTAACATCTACATGAGGCCTCTGGCTGAGGTGGTTCTTCCCTGGGGAATCAAGTTAGTCACCTACGCCGATGACACGCATCTGGTTGTCTCCCTTGCTAGGTCGGAGATGTGGTCTCCGGTACAGACAATCTGTCCTCCTGTCTTACAAGGGTCCTTGAATGGATGGCCTCCTCATTTTTAAAACTTAACAGTTCAAAAACCGAGATTATGCTCTTGGTATTTAAGGCCCCCATTATTCTCAATCCTTGGTGGCCGAGGTGTCTGGATCCTCCCCCTGTTCCTAATGACCATAACAAGAGTCTGGGAGTCTAGCTCGATCCCTCTCTGGCCTTTCAGGTGCAGGCCCGAAAGTTTGCCTCGACTTGTTATGGCCTCCTCAGGCTGCTAAGGAAGGTTCTGACCCTTCTGCCATTTGAGGCCAGACGGCTCCTGGTCCAGTCCCTTATTCTCTCCCGACTGGACTATGCCAATGCGGTCTATCTCGGAGCTCCTGTGGGCACTATTAAAATACTACAGTCGGTTCAGAACTGCGCAGCTCGGCTGCTACTCGAGGTACCGAGACACTGCTCTGCGAAGGCTGCAGTGCGCTCCCTCCATTGGCTGCCGATGCAGGAGAGGATCCGATTTAAGGCTATGTGTATGGCTCACAAGTCAACAATGAACAATGGCCCGGCTATCCTTCGCCCTCTGATTTGCCATTATCAATCTTCCAGAGTCCTTAGGTCCAACCATCTTAATCTTCTGACCGTCCCGAGGGTTAAGAGGTCATGAATGGGGGGGCCGTCTGTTCTCTCTTCACGCAGCCAAATGCTGGAACCTACTTCCCGAGAACATTCAACTCGAACCCAACCACCTCATTTTTAGGAAACAACTAAAGACTCTCCTGTTTCGCTGAGTTGTGGTTTCATGCCTGGGTCTAAAAGCGCTGGGATGCCTTCAGGTAGGCATGTGCTATACCAAGTTTGTAATCATTCATTCATTCATATGCTGAATTGAAGTACATGAAAATGGAGTTATAGTTAAGACCTAGGTATCATAGAAAGAGTGTTTTTTGGTTTGCTATTAAGTGTGGCACCCTTTGATGAATCTTCACTAAACTTTCCAAAAAACGTTCATCCACTTCACCTCCTCCCTTGAAAGTTTCAGGGTGATCCCTAAAGAAGGGGCCATGAAAAAACATGGGTCTGAAAATGCAAATTCCCCAGACAAGTTCCATTGGGATATTTGAACTGCAGTACAACCCAAACAGCTGAACGGAATTACACCAAAGTTGGTAGAAATCTAGATCTTTGCACAATAGGTGTGCTTTTTGTGATTTGGTGTAATTCCGTTCAGAAATTCTTCAGAAATTAAGGTTTGAAAATTATATATATATGGACTGTTGGACTGAAATTCAAAGATGTAAGCCTTCTTATTGTCTGTGCGGAGTTCTCATAGTGAGCATTCTGATTGACTGGCCACAACATGTAAAGAAATGTTGTGGTGCTCATTACTGGACACAGGGACATGGTCTGCATATCCTGAAAAGAGTTTTAAAAAAAAGCATACGGGGGAATGGTAGAGATGCCTTGACGCCCCAGGCCATGTGGAGGAAACCCAAAGAGAACCCCCACATGGACCCACATGGACCAGCTTGCAAATTCTAAAGAATGTGGAATGCCACATTTTTGCATTTTATCCCCTGAGATTGGCCGACGGCCCTTGGTTGAGTGCATCCACAATTATTAATTATTATAGGAGGGGTCATGCATGGGGTCTCATCCCTGAATTTTGACCCTGGGGAGCATATATATGTGTGAGTGGTTGTATGGGTGTGTGAGTGGTTGAGTGGGTCTGTGAGTGGGTGTGTAAGTGATTTTGGGGGTCTGTGATTTGGTATGTGAGTGACTGTATCGGTGTGTAATTGAGTGTGTGAGTTGCTATGGGGGTTGTGAGTGACTGTGAATGGATGTGTGAATGGGTGGGTGAGATGGCTGTATGGGTTTGTGAGTGGTTGTGTGGGTGAGTAAGTGGGTGTGTGAGTAGCTGTGTGGGTGTGTATGTGGGTGTGTGATTGGGTGGGTCAGTCAGTCCGTGAGTGGGTGTGTGAGGGGCTTTGTGGGTCTGTGAATGGGTGTGAGTGACTGTATTGGGTGTGTAAATGGTTGTGTGATTAGCTGTGTGGAAGTGGATAGGTGAATGCATGAGTGGATGTTTTAGTCTGTGAGTCGTGTGTGAGTGCTTTAATAGGTCTGTGAGTGGGCGTGTCAGTGACCATGTGGGTCTGTGAGTAGGTGTATGTGAGTAGGTGTATGAGATGGCTGTATGGGTGTTTAAGTAGGTGTTTGAGTGGGTGTGTGAGTGACTGTGTGGGTCTGTGAGTGGGTATGTGAGATGGCTGTATGGGTTTGTGAATGGTTGTGTGGTTGTTAAAGAGTGTGGGTGAGTGGGTGTGTATGTGGCTGTGTCAGTCTGTGAGTAGTTTTTTGGGTCTGGGAGTGGGTGTTTGAGTGACTGTATGGATGTGTAAGTGGTTGTGTGAGTATCTGTGTGGGTGTATAAGTGTGCAGGAGAGTGCAGGAGTGAGTGTTTGGGTCTGTAAGTGGATGTTTGAGTGCTTCAATAGGTTTGTGAATGGGTGTGTGAGTGACTTGTGGGTCTGTGAGTGTGTGTGTGATATGGCTGTATGGGTGTGTGAGTGGTTGGGTAAGTGAGTGTCTGTGCGGATGTGAAAGTTGGCATGTCAGTGGCTATGTAGGTCTGTGAGTGGGTGTGTGAGTAGTTTTATGGTTCTGTGAGTGGTTATGTGAGTGAATGTATATGTGTTTAAGTGGGTGTGTGACTGGCTATGTGGGTGTGTGAGTGACCTTGTGAGTCAGTGAGTGGTTTTATGAGTCTGTGAGTGGGTGTGTGAGTGGCTGTGTTGGTATGTGAGTAGGTGTGTGAGTGGGTGTGTGTGTGAATGAATGAATGTGTGAGTAGGTATGTGGATCTATTAGTGGGTGTATGTGTGTTTTTTAAATCAGGATCTGAATCCACTGCAGATGGATCCGCGGATCCGCGCGCATGAAAAAGAAAATGCTTTTGGACAATTTCTTGCCCATGAAGTGTATATATTCACTGAAAAAAACAAAGGTTACAGGGACGTTATAGTTAGACTCAGATTTCGCATGCACAAAACTATGGAAATTCAGCAGTGTATGAACCTGAGCTAACTTTAACGTACACCCCCACAATGCACTGCTATGACCTCAGATATTACATCACTTATTACATGGTCAGTGACATCACTAGTGATGCCATCACTGATGACATCTTAAGCCTGGGGGTAATGGGAATTAACATTGGAAATTTCTTTTTGAAATCCCCTTTTTCTCATCCCCCGTTCAACAAATCACCCTGAAACTTTCCATGCTAAACTAAACTGACCGGCACACTTTTTTGGGAAGATTTCATAAGGATTCGACAAATGGCACCAAAGATATAGGCAAGTGAATAAACTGCTTTTCCTATGGAAACTAGGTCCTAATTACTTACTGGCGACTCTGCCAGTAGGTAATGTATGTGTATATATATATACGGATTTCTTGGGACTTTTGTGCCTTAATACCTTTGCACCCATTTGGAGAATGTCCTAAAACTTTGCAGACCTGGTGCCCCCATTTCATTCTTGGAGTCCTAAATGTTTTGTGGTGTTTCATCAAGGAGGTGCAAAGAAAAAAGGAGGTCCTAAAACGGATATAAAATCTAATGCATTTTACATAGACTTTTGTATTTCACGTAGCCCATCAAGGAGTTGCAAAGAAAAGGGGGATCCTAAAACAGGTATAAAATCTAATGCATTTTACATAGACTTTTGTATTTCACATAGTCCGAAAACCGTCAGTCGGATTTTGATGAAATTCGGAAGGATTATATATTATGGAGTGCAGATAATTCTGTTGGGTATTGCAGGTAAGTAGGGTAAGTATTTCATATGTTTTAAGTGTTTTTAATTTAGTAATACTTATGGCCACATTTGTACCAAGGTATTTAGCGATGACAAGTCATTAGGTGAATAGCTAATGACTGCCTTTACAAAAGTTAACTGCAGCTGTCTTGTTTTCACCACGAGTTTCTCTGTGTTCTGCATTATGCTATTCAATCTGGGTAAGTATTAGGTTTGCTATTTTACCCATACCTATTACCACTATAGTAAAGTGGTAATAGGTAGCGAAAATTATTTCGAAGTTTATAAATATGTTAAATAAAAAAATATGAAGATTCAAGGGAGTACCACGGTACAAAACAATAATGTATAAAAAAACTAGAAATATGCTGTCAGACACTATATTTTATTAATATAGTGTGCTAAAGTGTTTTTTCAAATTTGTTATATTTAAATATGCACATATAAGTGTACAGAGTAGGACAGATTACTAAAAATGATACTGTTACTTTAAAAAAAGTCACTGTACTGTACAATGGCATACAAATGTTGAAAACATGATTAACATCTTGATTAAAATATTATTGGGGTACTGCAGTATTCCTGTGCTTCTCCATAGTTTAAAAAAACGATATAGAATGTTAGAACTATTTTGCTCTACCTATTACCACTTTACTGAAGTGATGAAGGGTAAAAAAAAAACTTTATACTTACCTACATCAGCAGACATAACACACAGTGCTAATTACCCTCACAATTTGTAAAACTACAGCGATTATAGATATCACTACATTTAAATACATTAAAACATTTTTAAAAATACATTATTTACCTCTACTACACAAAATAAACATCTGTGCACCATAATATCTAATCTGGATAAATGTAAACAAAATAACACTTAGAGAAGTGCTCCTAATAGATCATTAGTTGCATCCCCACAGGCACACTTTTGTTCCTCTGTCAAATAATGAGGATTCCACACTTTTTTCGAAAATTATGATGCTTTTTATTTTTATTTTAATGTCTTTTTGATTTCAAAGAATTTTCATTTTCATTCAATGATTTGGTTGTTCACACATCATTACTGAAGCATACTCCAATGCATTTCGGGCATATGGACCGCCCTTCTTCAGGGAGCAGTACTAAAAAAATGTATAATGAAACATTATGTAATCTCTATCGAATTGTGACAGATTTGACCATGTTATAGTGCAGTTCAGTAGTGAATAGTGCTCATTTGTGTCTAGTGAAAGCAATAATTGGTACAGTACTTAACGCCACTTATAACCAAGTGTTGGACACTTGGTTATAAGAGTCACCCAACCTTCTGGTCATGTGTGGAAGCTGAGATTCTTACAGATCTTTCCAGGTCTAGAGTCTGTAACCACTCCCTGCTGCCTCTTCTCCCAGGGTGGAATCCACAACCTTGTATTTCTTCACAAATCTGTTTTGCACTCTTGGTTTCAATATGAAGTTGTTAAAACCAACCAAGAGGGATTCTTATTTAACCCCCGAACTGTCCCACATTTAGACCCTAATGTGAGCAGCACTTTAATGGTCTCTATTACATATAAACCACACAAAACTCTTAGGGGCAATCAATGCACCGGATATTTATACCTGTGGTTTCTCGTGTTGAAGCTCTCTAGGGCTGGAAGCTAGCCAGTGTATTTTTTCATTTGTGTATTGATTTTAGAAAGCAAGCTGTGCGCTGGGAAAAGGCAGATCAAAGAAGCCGTACATGTACAACAATACTACTGGGAAAAGAGGACCTGGAAAGGGCGCGCGATCCTGAGACTACAGAACATGATTTGATATAACTGCACCCGGAGATACCAGCAAACCTTTTCATAAGAAGGTTTTATTTGCATTTCACTCAACAGCAAAAATGCAGCCGAAAACAACAAAAATGTGTATAACAATACAGTTTGATCTTAAGGGTGGGTGTGTTTGTTTCCCTGCTTTTAAAATGCATCACTTTTTCAAGATTTAATACTAAAGATTGTTTATTTTATTTTAGCATTCACATAGCACAAACCAGTCCCTGAGGGGTATCAAAGTGCTTTACATTGGTTATGCAACTAATTAGTTGCAGTTGGACAAAGTGAATGTAAAAGGTATGTCTTCAAACCATGGTGATAGAGGCAGGGTAGCATTTGCTTGAGGATTTTTAGTGCATCACAGTTCTACGGTGGAAGATGATGCTGCAGGAGAAGAATTTTTAGTGGCTTATTTATAAGCCCCTTGCGCCTTCGGTGCATCACATTTTGTGAGGCTCCGTTGGAGCAAGAGCCTGCTCCAGATTTACGTGGCAGCACAAGCCACTTTTTTTGCCTTAATGCTGCCTTGTAAATATAGTTCCCTTTAACACAGTTTTCTGCATTTAAGGAGCATGCGATGGGTGTTGCGGCGGGCATTCCCAGCAACAACCATTGCATTTAGACATTCCCCCAGATTTATGAGAAATCGTAACTCTAAGTCAGCCCAAAAAACCTACGCCTCCATACGGTAGGCATTCTGCAGCACTCATAGAAAGAGAAAAAAGACTCTTCTAATTGATTTTGCACAAAAATATTCATCTCTGCAATGAAGGCACTGAATAGGTCAGAAAGAATGAGAAAACAGAAGTCATGTATTATTTGTCGCGTTGTGGTCTCGGTGGTGCAGCCGGATCTGAAACCAGATAGGTGTGCATCAAAAAGGTTGTTTTTCTTCATGAGGTTGTTGAGCTGGTAAGACACACAACTTTCCAGAGGGTTGGCTACAGATGGGAGGTTGGAGATGTGGGGGGGTAAAGTTTTTGAGGTGAGACCTGCATCTGTCTTGTTTTTTAAGTTCAGGGGTGACCTGGCCCGATTTCAGGGAGTCGGGTACTATGCCTTGTCTGAAGTTGGCAATTTGGGTGAGGTAAGGCATGAGGCTTGGGTCAATGTTTTTAAACATATTCACCTCTATGGGTCAGCAAAGTGATAAAGAACTTAATTTCTGAGATTATTTCTTTCAGTTCATCTTCAGTTAGCAGTCTAAAGCGGGACCATTCCTCTTTGAATTTCCAAGGCAGCAATTCCAGAAAAGGAGACTGTGCAGCTTTTTCTCAAGCCCCTTGTGCTGCCGGGGCATCACTTCTAATATGGGAAAAAGTGACTTACCGGCGGTGCACGGGGCTTGTATATATGCCCGAGTGACTTTGGAATGGATAGGTCAATTTTGTCAATCGTGTCTACGAAGAGGTCAGAGAGGATGTCACAATTTACTTTGTTTGTTGTGAGATTGTGATGGGGTCAGTGAGGGGGGATGTCCTGTCAATGTCAAAGCCTTTCTTGGGTTTATTTCCTTTCTGAAGAATTCTGCCTTTGATTTAAAGATGTGTTGTTTGTGTATTTTTTATGCTTCCTTCTAAGATCTTCAAGGTATCTCTTTGAGGGGTTTCGTCTCAAAGTGCATTATGTGGTTCTGAGGATCTTTTTTTCCTCATTGAGTTGTTTGGAGAAACCAAGTGATTATGGGGTATTATGGAGTTTTTTGGAATTTGAGTGGGGCAAGATCATTAGCTACTTCAATCATCATGGCGATGCAGTTATCTGCAAGGCTTGTCATTAGGTAAATGAAAGGACGGGGGTTTTGAGGTTATTTTAGAGCTTAAAATGTTGATTGATGTTGTTAAAATCACTGATCTAAGCCCAAGGTTCCTTGGTTTCATTGCAAGAGGAGGTTTACCAGCAGAGAAGGGAACAAGTAAGTTATCAGACAAGTCAATAGGAATCGGGGAGGGGCATTCAATGAGATCGTGATTGGGCGATGATGAGGTCAAGGATTGAACCTTTCGTGTGAGTAGGGGTAATCAAAATTGTTCAAGATCACTGCTGCTTATGAACACAGTTAGCTGTGACACTGCTGAGTTAGATAAGTCTCTGCATTGTAAGTTGAAGTCCTTGAGGAAGATGTTGTTAGATTTGGTCGTGTATCTTTCAGCTGTAAGCTCAATCAGGTGTTTGACAAAGGGAAAGTCCTTCCCTGGAGGGTGATATACAGTGTGGAAAATAGAAAATTCTGGTGGAATGTCTTCTATTCAAAATAGAGGCACTCAAAACTAGGAGCCTGGGAAGACTTTTTTATTTTTTGCATTGAGGGAGGAACTGCGGACTACCGCACCCCCTCCTCCTGATTTACTGGTAGGGTCCAGGAGGATGATTGAGAATCCAGTGGGAATCAGGAGGTCAAGTTTGTGTTGGGAGGAGTCAGACAACACGGTCAAGGTTATGAGATTGGATTAGATCAGTCATTTTGCTGCAGTGACTGGCTGCTGGTCCGCGTTTGAGAAGGATGCATCTTTAAATGAGCTATTAGATGCAAACACAAGCATGCCCAAATGTTGTTCCAGGTGTTAGCGCCTTAAAGTCAGACCTATTGGCTTTGCCATTTCTTTTTGTATGTTCTGCCTCCATTTCAAAACATGTTTGGACCTCATAAAGGGAGCTAGCGATACCAGTTAGTAAGCAATGAAAAATGAATTCAGTGCAATGCTTCACTACCTGTTCAAAGGAATGTATGACGTTACAACGCATACTTTTACAACGCATACCTTTACAATGCATTTTTTATAACGCAACATCCATTAGAGCGCATTCCATTCCAACGCATGCCATTAAAACGAATTTTTAAAAACTACCTTTACAACGCATTCCATTACAACGCATACTACCTTTACAACGCATACCATTACATTGCATGTATGGTAAGTATTGGATAGTGTAGTGGTAAAAATTACTATTCTAACTCCAGGGGGGTGCAACAGTAGGGCAAGTGTTGGATAGTGTAGGGGTAAAAATTACTATTCTAACTACAGGGGTTGCAACAGAAGGGTAAGTGTTGGATAGTGTAGGGGTAAAAATTACTATTCTAAATCCAGGGGTTGCAACCGTAGGGTAAGTGTTGGATAGTGTAGGGGTAAAAATTACTATTCTAACTCCAGAGGGTGCAACAGTAGGGTAAGTGTTGGATAGTGTAAGGGTACTATGCGTTGTGATGGTATGCGTTGTAATAGTATGCGTTGTAATGACTGCGTTGTAATGACATGCGTTGTATGCGTTGTAGTGTCATGCGTTGTAATGGTTGCGTTGTAATGGCATGCGATGTAATAGATGTTGCATTGTAAACGTTTCGTTGTGATGGTAGTGCGTTGTAAAAGTTGCGTTGTAAAGGTTGTTTCCCGTTCAAAGAGCAGTCCATGTTGCAAGGCAACATCTCCCCTCTGCACCACCACCAGCCAAAAACCCAAACGGAAACCTCATTCTCTTGGCGTGTTCACTCATGCTCACTCCCACCACAGTGGTGGGCAGAAATAACTGTTTCTTATCAGCACCAAAAAAATACTATATGTTGTACAAGCGCCAAGTCAAACAAACGTTATGTGAACTTGAGCATCACACTTGAGCAGATGAGGTCGCTCAATTCCCTGTGATCATAAATATTTATTGAAATGCAGATTCACATTACTGGAGCCGATTCTGAATCTCCAGCGTTGTAGAATAATGTATGGAATATACAGGATCTAGTTTCATTTTTTTAAATACATATATCATAACTTTCCCATAAGCCCACGAATGCGACGTCCCTCGGTGGTTTCTTCGTTCATTCGTTTGTGTCTTAGTTGAACACCCTGAAGCTGCGAGGAAAATATGTAATCAGCTTGGAAATACATTCGCCATCTCGCTCACTTACATCCGTAAATATGAATGAAATTGTTTCTGCTGGCAGGTGCCCTTATCTGTCTCTCCTGCGCCTTGAGGGCTCCAGGCAGAAGAGGAAACGTATGTCACAGTTTCAAAATGCATTCACTGATTCCTCACACCTGTTGTTGCATCTCGTTGTGTTATCGGTTGTATAGTCAACACTGCAAGGGGAGAATTCTTTCTTGTTAACTTTACAGTTAGAATCTTTTCTTTTTCCTATATTATGATTGGTTGTTACAGCAGCTGGTTCCCAGAAGGCATTGCGCACTGTTTTATAGTTGGTATTGTTCAAACTGTGGCGATCAAGCGTTTCAAACAATGGCTCCTAAGTCACTAGAAAATCCCTAGTGGCTACGTCAAAGGCTAGTAGTGCCTCAACTAAAACACAGTCACAAAGCGGCGCTACAAAATAGGAAATTCCCTGCCACTAACGCCCAAGGACAAGGCATTTGGATTTAAGCATTGTTGTCCAAAACTGCAGGCATTAGCAGCTGTTAATTGCCCTCCTAGCAATTACAGAGAAATGGAAGAAGTGCTAAAGGAAATGGAAGAAGTGATAAAGGAAATGGAAGAAGTGATAAAGGAAATGGAAGAAGTGATAAAGGAAATGGAAGAAGTGATAAAGGAAATGGAAGAAGTGATAAAGGATTGGGAAGAGGAAGGAGAGAAGCAAAAGGTTTTTCAGAACATGAAATGGGGGTGGAGGGGTGCGGGGGGGGGGGACTTGTAACAGAAAATATAGCCATTGGGCATAAAAGAGAAAAGAGATGGAGGAACAGTAAAAGTATGGTAGATGAAAGGAAGCAGGGTTGGGACCCCACTCGGGTGTGCCCCACATCCAAAGAGAGGTACAAATAGAATAGGCAGGACACACATGAGGTGTGGTGCTAGGGTTTTTGCTGAGGCATAATTAATGGTGGGCTTCAGTGAAACACATGCAGCACCCTTTGAAGCATTAACCATTCCAAGACAATAGGGCAGCCTGTTACTTCACCTTTTGAATGGGTTCAGCACATTATAATCCATTGCTTAAGGGACTTTCTCGTCTGACTATCACTGCTGGTACCTTAAAGCCACTTCATCCCCACCCTAGATTAATTCCAAACCCCATACAAAGGGGTGTATCTTTAGCGAGGGGCAGTGGGTCAAATAAATAAATTCTTTGCTTTGTAGTCGGGTCCTGAATCAGGTCTGCTATGTCTGTGTTGGTTTTTCTCATCAACCTGATTTCACTAATCAATAAATCAGTGATTTGAAGCGAGGCTACTCACCTATGAGGGTTCAAGGCGCTGAGCGGGGGCTGCCGATCTGTCTGTGTATGGGGGTTCAGTCGAAGGGCTAGGTCTTGAGGTCCTTCCTGCACTGTGTCAATGACACAGATTGCCTGAGGTGTAGGGGTAGGGTGTTCCAGGTCTTGGCTGTAAGGTAGGAGAAGGATCATTAACTGGTTCTGGTTTTGTGGATCAGTGGGATGGAAGCCAGGGCGAGTTGAGTTGAGCGGAGTTTTCGGGCGGGTGTGTAGAAGGTGAGGAAGTTCTTCAGATATTCTGGTCCTACATCGTGGAGAGCTTTGTAGGCATGTGTGAGGAGCTTAAAAGTGATGCTCTTGTTGATAGGGAGCCAGTGGAGTTGTCCAAGGTGTTGTGTCTTGTGGTTGTAGCAGGGGATGTCAAGGACCAGTCTGGCTCTGGCATTTTTGACATTTGGTAGTTTTATAAGCTGTTTCTGGGTAACGCTGACTTAGAGTGCGTTGCTGTAATCAAGTCTACTGGTGATGAGTTTGTGGGTGACCGTCTTTCGGGATTCTGCAGGGAGCCATCTGAAAGTCTTATGAAGTAGGCAGAGCATGCAGAAGCAAGATGAGGATACTGTGTAGATTTGGCGGTTCATTGAGAGCAAAGAGTCCCGTATGATGCCAAGGGTTCGTGTGTGGTCTGTAGGGGTGGGAGGGGTTCCTAGGGTGGCAGGCCATCAGGTGGCATCCCAGGCTGAGGAATTGGGTCCCAGGATGAGTAATTCCGTTTTGTTCGAATTAAGCTTGAGGCAGCTGTCTTGCATTCAAGTCTGTTATGAAAGTTGGTTCTGGCAGTTGTGGGTTCATTGGTGAGGGAGATGATCAGCTTGGTGTCAGCGATGTAGGAGATTATGTAGAGCGCATGGCTTATGACGATAGCTGCATGGGGACCATGTAGATGTTGAAGAGTGTGGGGCTCAGGGAGGAGCCCTGGGTACTCCGCAGCTGATCTCTGTGGGTTCTGAGAGGAACTGGGGCAGTCCGACTCGCTGTGTACGACTGGTCTGGAAGGAGTGGATCCAGTCTAGTGCCTTGGTGCGGATGCTGGCATTCTGGAGTCGCGTGATTAGTGTGTAGTGGGAGACTGTGTTGAATGCAGCCGAGAGGTCTAGTAGGATGCGGTTTATCCCCAGTCAAGGAGGGAGCAGATGTAGTCAGTGACTGCGAGGAGTGTGATGTTATAACATCTTCATTTTTGGACCAGAAACTTCAATATATAATATAATATAAATTAATTTATAGTTTGCTACAATGACTTTTTTGGTAAACTGGTACCTATATATGTTTATATAGGCCCCGTTTACCAAAAAAGTAGCAAATTTGCGCCTATGAAAGTACTCCTTAAATGGATGAAAATGTACAACTTTTTAAGATTCACTTTCTTTTTTTTTACTGTCCCTCACCACCAGGATATACCTGGCAGGGACAGTCAGTAAAAAAACAATGCCATCCAACTGTACACTCTAAATAGGATGAACGATGTGATGGCTTCCCCCCAATGGCACCTACTCTGGTCTGCGTGAAAGTTGCAGTCCATCCGACACCGCTAAACTTGATATCTTCAGCCCCTTTCCAACCACCAACGCTTATCCACTTTTAACATTTTGATGGGGACCAACCACTAAAAAAACTACCACTTCTATGACACCTTTCCAGTCCTCCAGTCTTTTCTCTGACCTCTATGTCCCTTCTGCACAACCAAAGTGGAACATGCTCACCTACAAGACCATTGATCCACTGCCCCCATTTTACTAGCTTCAAGTACTCGGCCCATCTCTACCGCATTACAGATGCGTCAATCTTAATTGACTTACAAAATTCTTACTCACATACAGTATGGTGAGGAATTGGAATACCTTGCAACAATAGTGGTAAAGTGTTGTACATATTTCAAAATGCTCTCGAACAGCAATAGAACAGGGTTCCATTATAAAAGAAAGACCAAAGCAGGTACATTACACAGGGACACTAGGAGACTAAATAGGTCCTTATCACCCATTGCCTCTAGTGGACATCTGCCAATGTATCATTTGTTCTCTTCCTGACCTTATCTTTACTGCAGCCACTAGCTCTGCATTACTGTAAGAATCGCCCTTCTTCAGCGGTTTCTAAAGCCATTCTGGTAAAAAAAAATGAATCCACCTCTTCTACTGTGTCTGTTTACTCTCATACAACACTACACGTTCTACATGTTAATACTAACATTCCGTTTTATGAATAATGCTCAATATAAGCATACATGATAATAAAAATAGTTTGACAAGATTTGGGATACAACCACTATGCCAACTACGGGCTTGGTTAAGGTAAGTATATGATCTCAACGTGACGTTCCAATGAATTGGGCAATTGATACAGAATCGATTCGTTTTGCGGGACAGTCACGGCCAATGCGAGTAGAGACTGAGTGGGAGTAGGAAGAGGCCAGGAAGGGACTCAACCCCAGGAGAGGGAGTGTGGGAAGGTAGGGAGTGGGAGCATTGAGGAACTTGACGCTATTGCTCTGATCACAATTCTATTGCTATTGTTGACTGTGCGTATATGTTAAGAACATCAATAAAAATACTTTTTACAAAAGCATAAATGACAGGATATCCAAAATAATTCAAACTTACATATAGAAATAGGCTTGTAAATCTACTCTAGGATACAAGGAGACTGTCTCTGTAGTGTCCAGTGTGATATTAACAAAAATATTTTTCTATTTTCTGGATTTTTTTCTCTTTGCAACATTCATTAACACCTCAAAAAAGAAGCAAAAGAATTAGGTTCTGATTTTGAGTTTGGAGGACGGGTTACTCAATCACAAACTTGACAGAAATCCCATCTGCCGTATTGGGCCATATATGGAATTGCACTTGTAATATGGAGAATGGAATATCCGTACGTTTGTAACAGAGTAACCCATTTGTCGAACCCTATATCAAGTGCTAAGTTATTTCCAAAAAATGTTTAAAAAATGAGCCTTAATGGAAAGAGCAGTATTTTCCACACTAACCTGCAAAATGTATTTTTGAAGAAAGTAAGCTGTGGAATGGAGCTGCAGCCTACCCTTTTTTGTGTCTGGGTCGCAAGGGCTGGTGGGCCTCTGTGCAACGTCTCTAAATAGCCAATGATTCTGAGCTGGAGCTTCTGAAAACTTCCATCCTCATCAAAGTGCCAGCCCCCTGGATGGCACTGGATCGCGACTAAAATACGCACCTTGGCCCTTATGTATCAATGCATTTCCCTATAGACACAGAATGGATAAAACCCTTTGACAGAGCTGGCCCTTTGTTTTCATCGCTGGATGATAGAAGATTTGATACTCCAGACACTTGCCTATGGTTTAACCGGTAATTGAAGTGTCTGGAAGATAAAAGAATATGACCATGAAACAAAAAATTGTCCGTTCATGGTAGCCTTGATGCTCGCGTAATGATGGCGAAAACAAGGGGAAAACACTTGGTGAATCAGCAAAAAAATGGCCTTTCGTTTCCACAGCTGATTGAAAGTGCGCGTTCTGAAAAGAGCGGGATGTCCAAGGCAAGGATGCGTGGGGTTGGTGAGGGTCAGAGCCAAGATGGGCAGATTAAATAAAGATCAGCAGACAACCCTGCGCACAAAGGAAGGCTTGTGGAGGGCAGTCTCTGAAGGGGGAAGCGGAAGAAGTAATTTGTGGCTGTAATTTTAGCCTGATCCCTGGTTCAGATCCTTTGTACTCCTGTATATAGATGAAGGTTGAACTCCTATGGACTCTGCCACGTATCACAATAGTAATAGGGAGGAGGGTTACCGTCATTCCATACAAAACATGTGTCTTGTGATGCAACCATGCACAGGAAATGCAAGACACATTGGATTAAACAAACAAATACATTTATTGATTACACATTCAGAGATTAATGTAAGAGCAAACAGAAGGAAGGAGTATGAATGTATCTTGAATATAGCATGTAAATACATCTCTCAAATGTATAACAAAAGAACTGTAAAAACATGCTAGTCATTACAAGGACAACTTGTTAAAAGGGGCAGACACCCTTCCATTCTCATGTTCACATTCTCAAACAGTGATATGAAGAAATTAAAAACCACAGCCATATACCTCTGTGGTTCATTGTGTGTCACCTTCCTGAAACAATACAGGTTGTAAAGTTTAAGCTGTGACTCTAAACACCATATGCCTCGTCTCCCAAAAAATGACGCAGCACTGCCATTTAGCTGCTGCATCATTTTTAAAGCACAGGGATGTGTCGTATTAACAACAATACAACACATTTTGGTGCTTTCCCCTGTGCACAATTGGCTGCAATTTATACGTGCAGGCACCCTTGTAACATCGTTTTGCATTTTTGGGGGGTGATTTTGTTTTTACCTGAGTTTTATATATCGCAATCTTGACCCGGTATTGGGTATCAGAGCGTTTTACATAGCACCAGTTGCGTAACATGAGGACACATTATTTTTTGTTAGGCACAGGGAGATTAAGCAATTTGCCCAGAATCACTGGATGTTCAGTGTCATTGCTGAGACTCGAACCCGGTTCCCCAGATTTGAGGTCGACTGCCCAAGCCCTTGCGGGGATGATTGTTTTTGTGCAGGAAGGGACACCTTCCTGCACAAAACAATCCTTAATGGCATTTTCCTCTTTATATATGTGCTACAGAATGCAGCACACATAGAAAGAAGAAAACATAAGGAGAAATAAAAGTTTTTCTCCCTGTTGTGCCATTCCTACGCCTCCCCTGGGGAGGCATAAGATTCTGGTGCATTCCCAGTTTTACAAAATGTTGTAAATCTGGGAATGTGTCTAGTTCCATGGATGTTGCATGGGAATCCCCAACAGCAACACCAATGGAATGCCCCTTTCACGCAAAGTAAAACTTGAAAGGGGGCTCAAATTTACAAGGCCATGAAAACTCATGCAGCGTGACTTTACGTGGCCTTGTAAATATGGGCAAGTCCATTGCGCCGTTGGTGCATCAAAAAAAAGTGACGCTTAGGCAGTGCAATGGGTTTTAAATAAGCCCTCATGTAAGCAGCATGGTCATAAGAACAGTGCCAGGAGAAGGAGGCGGGGGGAACAATACCCCTCCCCCATTTTGAACTGAAAACTGAAGATTAAACAGTAGCAGACAGAACATGTCTCTCTGAAGTCCTACTTCACATCTCCTAAGCATCCTTGAAGTGCTCAAACCTGAGAAGCAAATTCTGTGGAGGTTCTATGAACTCTTTGTGTTATTATTTACTTAATTGCTGTCAATGAGGTGGTGAGCCTCTCCTAACAGAAATCTGCATTCCAGCCAGAGGAGCTAGCAGTCTAATGGAAGCCAAGAGATTCTAATATATGTTAATGCTGCTGCTGGCTTCGCTGACTTGAGAAACAGATGGATTTTAGGAGAGGTTCAACACCTCAATCACAACTGAAGAGGACTCTGAGCCCCCTTAGAACTTGCATCTTAAGTTACATCTCTTCAAAGAGAGCTGTGAAGTGCAGCATGAATTCTGTCAAGGTGTTTGATCTTCAGTGTCAGTGGGAACATTCCAAAAAGAAAAGCATACTTTAAAATTTTAATACTACATACAAAATGTGTGTGTGTGTGTGTGTGTGTGTGTGTGTGTGTGTGTGTGTGAGCGCACACACACACGCATGTGTGTCTGTGGTGTCAGTTTGATTTAAGGTGGGTTAAGTTTATTTATTAAAGTCCATATAATAAAACTAATTGAATAACAATAAATGAATAAGTGAAGACAAAACACAGATTTTTGATGCAAAAGAGAGTTGTAACCCTACAGTCTCTAAACTGCACAATATGCAATGCTGACCACAAACCCTGGCATAACCACTTGACCACATTGTGTGTTCCGTGGCCCATAGCTCTACATTGCCATATATAATTTAGACTAACTATACAGTTTGAAGGCACAATTACATACCTTTGGTGCTCTACAAAAATCTCACTTATATATTGCATATATAAAGTAATTGTGATCTTGTTTCACATTGAATAACTATATAGGGTATACAATATAGACCATAACAAACTGACAGCCTCTTAAAAAATATATATATATATTACTAGCTTACCTGTTGCGCGTTGCTGCGATCTCAGAAGAAGGAAATTCAAGGAAACTCGTTATGATAACATTCAATTTACATTGTGTCATTGTTATTGAAACTTATTAATTTTAAGATGGAAAACATTTCAAAGTGTGGCTTGAGCAGTGCGTACTCAATCGGCTTCCAATCTTGATTCTGGTTGCTCTCCTGTTTCATTCGAGCGGGCTTGAGCAGTGCATAATTGATCGTTTTCCAATCTTGATTCTCGTTGCTCTCCTGTTTCCTTCGAGCGGGCTTGAGCAGTGCGTAATCGATCTGTTTCCAATCTTGATTCTCGTTGCTTGTTTGTTTGAGAAGAACGGGCTTGAGCAGTGCGTACTCGATCAGCTTCCAATCTTGATTCTCGTTGCGCGTTCGTTTGAGAAGAACGGGCTTGAGCCATTTGTATTGGACCAGCTTCTAATCTTGCTTCCCGTTGCTTGTCTGTTTCTTTAGCTCGTAATGACTTTTTCTTTTGTGCTTCTGATGTAGATTGACCAATCGATTTCCATTTCGGGGCATAACTGTTGACGATGCTTGCAAATTCGCTGTTTATTTCAGTATTTGAAGATTATGAGGGCCCTGGGGGCCGATTTTTGGGCCCTTTTTGGCCGATATGTTAAAAAAAGTGTATGCCAGAAACCTTCGCGGGAGTGTACTCAACAACTTCCAAAAGGTTCATGGCGATCGGATGAATGGTGTAGTAATGCACTTTGGAAAAAAGGGGACCCCTATATACTAATAGTAATACACTTGCTATACATAGGGAAACTAATCAGTTTGGGAACGGTCTATAGTTAAGCAAATGTACAGGAACCATAAAACACTATATGAGGCAATCACCATTAAATGTTATGGTAATAGCATCCAGTAGTAAGTAAACTCACCACCCAAAGGGACAATGAAATTAAATTATTTTCTTTATTTATTCAAAAATTGATATAGGTATTTTATCTTTTTATAACAATTTTGTTATATATGTATATATCTTTTTTCATTTTGTGTATTCATTTATCATATGACTGATTTACAGTTCATAAACATAAAAAATGTTTAAAAACATTTACAAACAAACATTAGGCATAAGACAAGACAGATGATGTAGGCAATACGGCAAGGTAGTTCACTTTGAACTACCTTGCCGTATTGCCTACATCATCTGTCTTGTCTTATGCCTAATGTTTGTTTGTAAATGTTTTTTAACCCCTTCCATGCTCATGACGAGCTCAGCTCGTCATGAGGCACACTGGAGCTGTGCTTATGACAAGGTGAGCTCGTCATGAAATAAAGGGATTCATGGATCTGCACCACAGGAGGGAAAAAGCCATAGCAGCCAAGGTGTTAAAAATGTTTATGTTTATGAACTGTAAATCAGTCATATGATAAATGAATACACAAAATGGTGTAGTAATGCATAAAGGACAAACAGACAGACAGACATACATTTGTTTTTATATATATAGATTATTTCAAATGTTGCTCAATTCAATGAATTGCTGAGAAATGTTGAAAAATGAATTTTTTCATTATAAAGTCTTTATCATATTTTTTCATGACATTTGTTGCCAGAATTAAATCTTTTGATGGCTTGATAGGTCGTTTTCCTCTTAGAGCCAAGCCCTTGCCAGGCTTGGCTCTCCCCAAGGTTGTCTTCTATGCCTTCACTTGGCACAAACATTTACCATTAGAAATCACACCTTGTGAGATTTAGCTCCACCTCAATTTGGCCATCTTGTTTCCCTCTTTGATGACTCAGTTTCACTGTACAATGGACTTTATCTATATGCACACATAGGTGTATGGCTTGGGCACACTGTGAATTTACACAATGCCCAGCCAGTGTTTAATTTGTCAAAGAAAGAGTACTGAAGTCCACAGCTCTGCTCAGAAGTCTGCAGGCAAAGCAACTAAATATCTGTGCAACGAATACCAAGACTGGTAGTCTTAAATCCAGCTCAGGCCTCTTTAAATTTCTACCAGACACGCCCAACCCCTTTATCTCAC
The DNA here is from genome assembly GCF_964263255.1 of Lissotriton vulgaris. NCBI lineage: Eukaryota > Metazoa > Chordata > Amphibia > Caudata > Salamandridae > Lissotriton > Lissotriton vulgaris. The sequence goes on from NC_141698.1 coordinate 994,998,757, forward strand.
TCTTGCAGGTTCCTGCTTTCTCCCTTGGGATGGTTTTGTTGTCTTTATCTTCCTCTGTCCTTCCGATCTGTGTGTATTACCCTTTTTTGCAATTGATGAATATCCGATGAGAAGAAATAGGTGTCGGAAGACCCGAATGGCAACCACAAATTAACCGCTGTCAGTGCTTTAAAAGGGCATGGATATGTACAATATTTGCTGCAGCCAGTCCCAATGTCTTCTGTTTACTATCATAAAGTTGAATTCTTGTCATTAAGGGCACTGTAATTATGTGCACACTCACAGTAAAAATCTACACAGCACCCTATGTCTAAATCTCCTTGACTTCTTTGGCAGTTAAATGAATATTTTATTTATATGTCGGGCTGTGTGGTAAGCTTCTTTTTCCAGATGGGCTTTGCACTGAATATTGCGAGAAAAAGCATTTTCTCACTTGACATGATCAACTCATACACATCTTTTTCTATATAAGTCACAAAATATATGCACTTTAGTTAACTTTAAAAAAAATTAAAAATCATTTTAGAGAGAGAGAAACATGAGGGGGCAAGCATTCTTTTGTATGCAAGGCAGAGCAGTAACCAAAGATGCTGCATCTCGTTGAGTGAAAGAGCAGGACAGTGCCATATCTACAAAAACATGGCACTGCTGTTCTTTTCCTAAGTGATAGTGCATTTTCTGGCTGCCTTGCACCATCAACATACCTTTGTACCACTGTACAAAAGTGTGGATGTGACCATAGCATATGTTTCTACTGGAAGGGCATCCTTACAGTACAAAATGTTATGCTTAGACTAAGGGCAAGATTTATCAACACTTTACGCTAGTGCAAAGTCACCAAATGTGATGCAAAGTGGTGCAATATGCAGATTTGGGATTTACTTTCCTGTCCAAAACAACTTTTCTCACACAACCTCTATTACAACCCCTTAAGATGTTGATCATCGTTCTATGTATTTTCAAATCCTCCCCCCAAAAATCATGTCTATCACCATTTTAAAGATAGCTCCAGCTCCTCCACTCACACAACATCCCCTTTACCTCCTCGTCCAGTCAAACATCCCACTTCACCTTAACCACATGGCTGCTGGCCATTCCCTCCCCCCCCCCCCCCCCCTGTGCTGGAAAATGCCATTTTAGTGGCACCATGACGAGCTCAGCTCGTCATCAGCACACGACACCCGTGGGTGATGACGAGCTGAGCTCGTCATCAGCATCGAAAGGGTTAAAGCATGTTCTCCTCATCTGCAATTTGTCTTTCTGGTTTGGTTATCACTCTTCCGCACTTCACCCACACATCTTCTACACTCACAACCACTTGCTCAGGTTCAAATATAGAGTCATCCTTTTCCAGGACAAATGGGAAAGGCAAACCTCTTGTTTATTGCTTCATATGGGAATGTATTGTACCTTGTATCTGTACCCTTGCAAACAGGGCTGGTTATATCACTGGGGGGTACCCGATTCAACAATCTTTTTTGGCACCTCCCACATGACTACCTCATCGAATTTCCTCTTTACAAAGCAGCAAAAGGGTCTCTAATCTGTCCATATCTCCTCTCACAAATACATATAATTTGTCTTAAAGCGCTTTTAAAGGCTGGCTTTACTATTCTACTCAATTATCCACATAAAATACAGATCTGTTATGTGCACCAGGCATATAACTAGGGTGACCAACTGGCATGGGTGCAAATTCAGGACAGTGAGTGTAAAAATTCAGGACAAGGGGTCAAAATTCAGGACATAAATTCAGGACAGGGGTCAAAATTCAGGACAAAAGGTACGTTTTACAGACACATCAAAGGAGGTTGCGCAATAGAATATAAGTAAGTAAATAAAAAACCACTTAAGTACAAGTGAAAATAAATTGATATTAGGTTGAGACAATTGTGCACTTCGTGGTTTTTCAGTATGCATGCAGCTTTAAGCAAATGTGCAGGACTTTTTGTGGTAACAAAACCGCCACCCCCAAGCCACCTTTCCAGCTCCCAGAGAAAATGCCTGATGCACGGTCCGGCCAGTCTGGCCTTGCTACCACCCTCCAATGGGGCCCCTCATCTTTACATAGACTGTCTCTCATGTGTATTTAATTTATTTTATAGTGCTACTCATACCAGGTATGCAGGGCAGATTGTCGGAATGTGTTACATCACACACATATTACATAGAGACAATCACTCATATAAATGCGAAAGTCGATGTATAGGAAATGTTGCTGAAGATAATGGGGCTTACAGTGTGTAATCATACTTTCATCCATCATTCAGTCTTTCACCATTCATTCTGTCCTTCCATCGGTGTGCCCATCCTTGTCCATATTCAACCATTTACAAACCTATTCATCACCTATCCTTACATCCATCATTTCACTCATCCATTCCTCCATCCACCCTTTTACTCGTCCATCCATTATCCATCCATCCACCCTTTCACCCTATCCATCCGTACACTCATCCATCTAGCCATTTACCTATCCAGCCATTTTTTCACTTACTCATTCTTCTACCCATTCACCCGTTCAGTCAGCCATTCACCCATCCTCCCTTTCTCTCCATTCCCCTTTCACTTAGCCATCCATCCTTCCATCCACCCGCCCATCTACTCATCCACTCATGAATCCATCCATTGAACCTATCATTCATCTATCCTTTCACTCATCCATCCTTTCTCTCATCCATCCACCCTTTCACTTCACTCATCTATCCATCCTTTTGTCCATCTACCCACCCTTTCTCTCACTAATCAAGACTTACATTCACCCTTTCACTCATCCATTCATCCATTCACCCTTTCACTTATCAATTCATCAATCCACCCTTTCACTTATCAATTCATCAATCCATCCATCATTTCACTCATCCATCCATTCACTCGCCCATCATCCGCCCTTTTACTCACCCATCCATCCATCCATCCATCATTTCACTAATCCGTCCAGTCATCTACCCACCCATCCCTTCACTTACTTACTCACCTTTTCACATTATTTATGAGCTGAGTCTTTGTCTGCGGAGTTGCAGACAGAAGAGACCCATCAAGAACTCCACCCTTGCTGTAGTTCCTAAAGTGAGGGGTGGGATGGGGCAGGGTTCACTATGCCCCTGCACATAGACAATCTGAAAAAGTGGAAGGTATGAGTCATGCAAGATGCAGAGTGCCTGGACATGGGGCGATTGTGACATGGTGTTGTTTCCAGAGCTTTAAGTGGGATGAAAAAACGTAAGGGCTCTCTCCAAAAGGGTGTTTCATGTAATCAAGGGCATGGATTAAAACACCTAAGCTAAAAATCTGTGCCTACAAGAAGCAACATTACACCTAGAACAAGTAACGTTACACCTACAACAAGCCAGAACTATTGGCTTTGTCAATGGTTGTTAGTTGCATAAAATAAGAAGCAACAACCATGACTTCCTTGAATATAATATTGAAAAATGCCTCAGTTCTAAAATGATTGAGACTCTGAAAGAACTATAATCCTTTCCTTTGAACTTCTTTCACTGCCTTCCTTCGATTAACTGGATTCTCAGGTAGCAGCAACATGGGCGTTTTTTGCACTTCCAGGTGACAGAAAGCCCTGCCCTAGACCGAGGCTGGAGGAGGCCACCACATGCTGTGCCAGCCCAGACTGACCCATTGTCATTCTGTATGTACCAATCAGCCGCAAACAGAATGACAATGGGCAGGGTTGGGCTGCTCTTGTGCTCAGAGGAGCGCGAGGCGGCCCAATCAGGGAGCTGAGGCCTTTCGCAGGGGAACATCTCTGTTCCCCTGAAAGGCCCAAAATTACAGACAAAAGGCGTCCGTAAAAGGGATCCTCATGGACAACGGACGTGAGGTCCAATTTACGGACGGTCCGAGAAATTTACGGACGTTTGGTCACCCTACATATAACCCTCTGTGCTACTTTATAGTGAGTCAAAACTGTCACTGGACAAAACTGTGATCTCGCTTTCTAGCAGGAATATTAATCACAAGAGTTATCTTGACAATTTTATTGCTGCCTGAAAGCTTGACGCACAACCAATTCTACAGCAGGTGCTTTTAAATCGCACTTTATTTTAAACCCTTGACTGCGGCGAAAATTCTGCGGTGCTGGGTTTTTAATGAGTGGGCGGGGTTTGGGCGGCCGGGGGCCATGCTTTGCACACACCCACCGTGACGCATGACGGCTCCTGGCTGTCACGTGTATGCAAGGGGTTAAACACAGTACCCAGGACCCCCACCCCATTTAGGTCAGCGCCGGTGCAGCTGCACGGTCGCACTGCCCAAAAGCAGGCTCTGCCTGCAACTGGAAGACATGGCTAGATGGCCTTTGGTGTCCCTTGTCTTACAGCACCTTAAGAAGAGGCGTGTGATAGGTCCGTAGGATAAATTTTACCTTAGAGGTGTTCTAAAATGGTCCAATCCGCATGCTGCAGACAGGCCACACTTACAGAATAGTTCCTTTCTGAATCCATTAGAGAGCGCAAAGCAAACGCCACTGTTTCCTCCATACTCCACATCCCTATGACGCTTGCATCCACATGTGACACTAGGTCACGTGTTCAAAAATCAAGAACACTGGCATGCTTGCAATCAGGGATGGATTGGGATTAGAAATCGGCCCAGGCACGCAACAAAAATGTGGCCACTTTTGCATATTGCCTATCCACAAAACACTGCTCCGGCGAAGTTTTATATACACCTGAAAACAAGTGAGGCCACTTCTGTGCAGGCCCCCTGCCCCTGCTCAGCAATCACATTAATTGGCCGGCCCAGTGAGAGAAAGGGGGTGACACCTCTGCACGTTGATAAAAGGGAGGTAATGGACGCCCATCTGCCTCCAGAAAGGCCACTCCGGCACCCACTGGGCCGCTGGCGGCATCCCAACAACACAGACATCGCCCAAATCGGCCCCCAGCCTGCCAAAAAAGCAGCCCACAGCTGGAACTTGAATACTGGACCCTCGGCCATTGCCCGGGTACCCGCCTTACCACTCCGACACTGCTTCAATGGTTTATAGTGCTTTGAAGCATGAATGTGCATTACCTGCGCGAAACAAAAGTGCTACCCGCGCATATGCCTGGTTTAGCTGTCTATCGTTTTAGTTATGCAGGAAAGAAATGCAACACAGTGGAAGCAGTTCTCAATAAAACATGATTTGAAACGAACATGATTGATGGTCAGAAATTACGCAAGATATGGACTTACACCTCCCTGCTCATTACAAACACAATCGGCATAGTCGCCTAGTGGGAGCCCTGGTATCATGGCAAATTCCTTACATTTATTCCTTTTCCTTTAATGGGGGAGGGCAGGATAAATCATTGTTAGGTGTCAGGACGGATGCCGGCAGTGTCCATCTTCATTGCTCTGAAAGGTAAATTGGACTCCAGCCATGAAAGTAATACCGGAGCAGCTCCGTTCGCTCCATTTACAGGTCACACCATCGAAAAGCAATTGAAAGGCCGATCAATCACGCAAGATTAAAAGCTGCCACTGGCTGCAGACAAGACCAATTGAAGGCGGTCAAGACCAACCGGAGCGAAAAATGCATATTAAGAAAAGGAAAGGACTTTGTAGACAGTCTCTGACTGCCCCAATTTGTAATCATGCGTTGATATTCGATGTACCCGTTTGTGAGGAAAGTTGTGGGTTGTGTGTCCAAATGAAAAGTTCGCACTCAATTCACTGCTTTCACTTCCTGATTTCTGTAACGTGGTCCCAGCCAGATCCCACCTATAAAATATTCTGACTAAGGTGCCCAGTACACGCCAGGTCATTGCGACACTCTTTGCAGTCCTGAACTTTTCACCTATAAAGGCATTGTTTTCAAGATTGTGAGTTCAATGGAAGCACTACAATACCCAGAATGCTTTAGGCTATCAGACCAAAGTCTAGGACTGAAAGCAGTATCTGTAAACGACCCAGAGCGTGAGGTGGTCACCCAATTTCTGATATTAAATTCACAATGCCACTAGTGAGGTGTACACATCAATTCTCTAAATCCGGCCGTCCTAGCTCTTATACCACCGAACGCGTGTCTTCTTTTCTATATATTGGATTTAGTTTTATACCCTTCTGGTTGCTAGCAGCGAGCGCGTTATCATCACTAAACTATTCTTCTCTCCAATCTGTTAATCTGGGAGCCGAACAGGTTTACACTTTCACTCTTCTGCTGCAGTGCCACCTACTGGCTGCAGCCTGCAACAAAGCTAACAACGCTAACTAGCTCATCGACTGCCATTTCCACTCACAGAAGTAAGCTATAGGCCAGCAGGCTGGGCAGCCACCGTTGACAATTCTGCAGCGAACACTCTGTAAACAACATTATTTCCAATTTTCGTTACAATAGCGCCGGTTATAAATGTAATACATCTTCGAAATGTGACAGGTTAGTGCATAAAGAAAATGGCTAGAATTGAGGCACAATGGGGCATATGTACAAGCCCCAATCGCCACCACAACGTCACTTTTATGGATGTTGTGGTGGCGATAGGGGCAGAGCCTTATGTACAAGGCAGCGTTAAGCCACTTAAAGTGGCTTAACACTTCCTTGTACATAAGCCCCCTTTCACGCTATGGTTAGTGTGAAAGGGGCGTGCAGTGGCTGTTGTGGTGGGCGTTCCACCGCAACACCCATTGCATTTGACGCTGCACCTATGTACAAGGGTGGCGTACATAGGAGGCAGCGCCAAAATGAAGACCAGGAAAACGCAGGTCTTAAGTTGGCAAAACGAGAAAAAATGCATTATTTCTCCTCGTTTTTGCTTTTTCCATGTGTGCAGCAGACATGGAAAAAGCAAAGTGCCATGGCTTGTTTATGTACAGGAAGGTATTCCTGCCTGTATATAAACAAACCTTTATAAAAAATGCCGTTTTGTCACTTTCATTTGTGCTTCATGAAGCAGCATGCATGTAAGTGACAAAATGGCCTTTCAGGAGTGCTTATGTGCAGGAAGGGACACCTTCCCGACACATAAACAATCTTCCCCTGCACGCAGACACACTTGCATTCTGGTGCAAGGGTGCCTGCATTGGCGCTAAGTTGCAAAACTTAGTCCCATCGCAGGGGGAAACGCAAGGCTGTACCACATTTTTGTTAATATGGTGCTGCAAACCTGCAACAAAGCTAACGCCGCTAACAAGCTCATCGACTGCCATTTCCACTCACAGAAGTAAGTTATAGGCCAGCGGGCTGGGCAGTCACTGTTGACAATTTCGATCAGTAGCAGCTCCCCCCCCCCCCCCTCCCCCAGCTTGCTGTTCTAAATGCCTCCTTCTGGCTGTTTCGAAGAACAGAGCCATCCTTAAGGGAACTCTGCTAATTTTTCAATAAAACCCACTCAAAACAGGACTGTTGTTGAGGTCTTCCTAAACCTTTAATGAAACCCAGGAAATGTAGACAACATGGAAAACTCGATTCATAACTCCTCGCCCTGAAAATGTCGACTGAATGAGCAGCAACCAGGGCAGTAGCCCCCCTTTGCCCCTCCCCCGCAGAATGTGAAGCAGGCCTCTGAACCTCCCATATCTCACATACATGTAAATTGTCCTTTGGCTGAATAGTGATTCACTGAAGGGTTACACCTCTAAGCAAGGACTTTCTTGCTTTAGAGACAATGGGCCACATTTATGAAGTCTTTATGTTGTCCTTGTGTCACCCAAGGTTAAGCAAGGACAACACAAAGTCTTCAACACTATTCACAAACTCCATAAAGGGCGGTTTGTGCTGTGTTACATTGCATTTCCAGGTGGGAGCTGTTCCATGGTCGAATCTTGGACGTTCCCGTGCATTCACCCATGGGTTTTGCAGCATTCCCAGATTTACTAAAGGTAGTTACTGTGGGAATGTGCCAAAATGCTAGTGAAGCATATTGAGGGGGAATATATTTATGTCCCATCTAACTCCCTCTTTCATGCATGATGCATTTAGCATCATACACAGAAAGAGGAAAATGTCCCTAAAGATTGTTTTTGTTCAGGAAGGTATTCCTTCCTGCACAAAAATAATCCTGCCCGTAATGCATGCACCTTTGCACTATGGTGCAAGGATGCCTGCAGTGGCACTGGGCAGCCCACAGCGCACAGCACACAGTGCACCAACGCAAGGAGAGAACTGAAATGCTATATTTTTGTGAGGACAGAGCGGGTCTGTAGAGCTTGTTATGTCCCTGTAGCTCAGAACAGGAGCCCAGTTAGCGAACCCTTGGAGTCACTCTGGTAGTACTGGGTCCAGTCTTCCTTCCTCAGACAGCAAGGCATCAGGGCATTCCTTCTTGCAGTGGGACAGCATGACAGTAGCGGCTCCTTGAGGGAGTGCTGCCGGGAGGTGACACAGGGTGGGGGATGGCAGGGTGGAGGGTAATAAACTCTGGATTATGGCCGAACGGAGGTAAGTATACAAATACATTAAAAAAACTAGTTTCGTTGCGCGCCCTGCATCGCCAAATGCGATGCAGAGCGCGCAATTAAAATTGTTTTCTTTATTTATTTGTATACTTACCTCCGTTAGGCCATAATTCGGAGTTTACTACCCCCCTCCACCGCCCTGCGTCACCCTCGGCAGCACTCCCTCCAGGAGCCGCAACTGCAGCAGGACAGTCATTCCAGGAGCAGGACAGCAGAGTAGTCCTTCTTCTGAGTATTTCACAGGTCCAGAAGTGATCACAAGAGTGGGCCTGAGGGTCCCATTTTTATACCTAGTCCAAACTTTGGTGTGGAAGAAACTTTTAGAGTTTTACACCCCTCCCCTGTAGATGGTTGTATAATTTCCTGCCTCCTTTTCCAGGCTCCATTAGGTCTAGGGGTCACAAAGCCTAGTGTGAAGTTCTTTGTGTGTGTGTGCTGAGGCAGTTCCCTTGAAATGTAAGATGGGCTTTGCAAAGCTGTGTCCCTCCCATTCTGTCAGGATGGGCCATACTGCTAACACCTCCCCCCTTATGTTTGACTTTCTGGTAGGAATACACAAAGGCCACCTACCAACCCAGGATACAGGCTACATGCACCAACTGGTTAGGACGAAAAAATGCCTAGTGGCATTGAAAGAATGTAATACTATATAAAATATTAAACCAATTTATTAAGTTAAAATTACAGCAACACAGCAACAAGACTGCATCCTTGAGAGTAGTCAGCACAACTGACCAGAGCATAACTAAACATTCTTAATTAGGATTCCAATGGAACTGGAACCCTACTTACAAGTAAACCTATGTACAGATGAATTGGCAATGTAACACATCTCCCTTATATAAAAAGAAGAATGATCAGTGACAAAAAAACAACATGATAAATACCATAGAAACTTATCTAACATAATCTAAGAACCTTGCAGGTAGAGACCTAGACCGTGTTGAGTCTTTGACTCTATTTGCTACCGAATCCTGTTGTAGGTCATTAGTATTAGGATCTTGTAACAATAGATTATCGTTTATGTCAGGACTCTGAATCCCAACCCTAACCCTATCAAACATACAATTGTTCTTGAAGGTACCAGGATATCTGGCAACATGCCTGACATTCCACACTTTACCATCCTGTGTTATAACAGAATTTATGAAAACTCTTGTTATTTTAATGGGTTTATAGAACCTGCTGGCACACTTACTAAACCAAACCTGGTTTCTTAATTCTTACATATTCACCAACACAAAAATCATGTTCCTTAACATTCCACCTCTTGTCATACCAACATTTTGATTTCCTTTGTTTTTCCTTCACTTTTAACTCTGTCTCTTTTCTATTCCATTCGCAGTACACGTTTTCACCAGACTTTTCTTTAAGCCACCAAGGACAGATTTTTGAAGTCGGATCTCTGCCCTTTAGCAAACGAAAAGGGCTCACTTCAGTAATGGAATGCGGAGTTATTCTGTACATCCCTAATCTTTCCCTCAATAAACTTTTACAATCATCTCCTAACTTGGTGACCTCAGAAATGTAACCCTTTAAAACCCTATTGAATCTCTCCACCTGACCATTTTCATGGGGGGCATACAATGATGTAGTAACATGAGTAATACCCTGATTTTTGAAAAATTGTTCCATTTCGTTAGAAATAAGTTGCACCCCATTATCAGTGACAATGATGGCTGGTGAACCTTCCTTAGAACAAATTTCCCTAAAAAACTCCAGTACTTTACAAGAGGTGACCATGGGAACCATCTTCACCTCCGGCCATTTAGAGTGGTAGTCCACTAATACTAAAGCATAACGAGAATCAGGTGGTAAATTAAGAAAAGGACCCGAAATATCGAACGCCAATTTCTTCCAAGGCTCTTGTGGCCATTCCACTGGTTTAAGAGGAGGAACATTGAGTTTGAAAACTTTATCACTTGCATTACAGACATCACAATTTCTAACAACCCGATCAGCCATACGATCCATGCCAGGCCACCAAAAATAGCCCCTGATTAACCTTTTCATTGCCGACATACCAGGATGAGAATTATGAGCTATCCTAAGAATTTTTTCTCTCACTCCCAAAGGAGGAACACACTTACCAACCTTAAATATAAAATTGCCTAATTTTAATTCCTCTGACACCCTAAACAAAGGCATAATTTCTTCAGGAATTCTATGTTTCTGTGGCCATCCTTTTACCAGATATGTCTTAAGCAAATGCCATAACTCATCATTTCCTTCACATTCTTTCCACATTTCCTCAGATATCTCTGCAAAAGCACCCACCACAACATCCTGAATGGTGGTATTAACATCCAACTCATCATCCTTATCCTTAGAATCCGACTCATATGGATGCCTTGACATAAAATCTGCCGAAACATTTTTTTCCCAGGAACATATTCTGTTATGAAACAATATTCTTGCAATCTAGAAGTTAATCTAGCAATTCTTGCAGTCGAATTCCAACCACCACCAGGTGACAGAATATTAACTAACGGCTTGTGATCCGTCCTTAAAATAAACTTTGTACCCCAGATATAGTTCCTGTAATTCTCTATAGCCCAGACACAAGCTAAAAGTTCCCTCTCTATGACCGCATAACGCCTCTCTGTCTCATTCAATGTCCTTGACGCAAAGCATACATTCCACTCTTCAATCCCTCTCTTCTGAGACAAAACACCTCCAATACCATAGGGACTAGCATCAACCGTTATTATGCATTGCTTCTTCAAACAAAAAGGTCTTAGAGTGGGTGCATTAATTATGTCTTGTTTGATCTCATTAAAACCCTTTTCCTGTGAATCAGACCATACAAACTGTACATTATGTCTTAATAAACTTCTTAAAGGCTCCATCTTATTAGCAAAGTTGCTCACAAATTTTGAATAATATTCACACAATCCCGCAAAGCATAACAATTGGTCTTTGTTCTTTGGAGAAGGAGCTTTCATAATGCCCTCCACATTTGATTGTGTAGGAATTACACCATCACCTGTGAGGGTATGTCCTAAATATTCTACACTTTTCCTGAACATTTTGCATTCATGAGCTTTAAGTGTTAAGCCAGTTTCTCTAATCTAGTACAAACCTCAGAAAGGTGTTTAAGATGATCCTGATTGTTGCCAGAAAAGATCAGAATATCGTCAAGAAAACACTTTACAAACGAATCAACATCCCTAAAAATGTTAAACATAATCCTCTGGAGCACTGAGGATTCCAATGGAACTCGGACCCTACTTACAAGTAAACCTATGTACAGATGAATTGGCAATGTAACAGGCATTTTTAAAATTGTGACTAAAAATCTGACTTTACCATTAAAGAGGAATTTAAATTACTATTCTTTAGAAACCAAACATGGCATTCCTAACTGTTCTCAATCAAAAGTTGTCACCTATTAAATGTATTATCCTATGGAAGAGGGCGGCCTCGTTGTAGTGAAGAACAAATTTGTGCGTGTTTCACTACCGGGATATGTAAAACGTAATCACTTTTTAAATAAAATGCGCCCTGCCCTATGGGTTGTTTAGTGCCTTTCCTACTGATGACTTATATATATATTAAAAAAGGAGTTGTACGCATGGCAAACAGGTTATTTTGCCACATTGAATTGGCAGTTTACGACCTCCCACATGCTGAAATGGCAGGCTTGGGACATGTAAAGGGCTACTTAAGTAGATGGCACGATAAGTGCTGCAGAGCCACTAGTAGTAGTGATTGACCGGGCCTGAGATTATGGTACACCACTCTACTAGACACTTATAAGTAAATTGAATATGCCATTCAGGTGTAAGCCAGTTTTGCCACGTGAGCACAAGCACTTTAGCACTAGTTAGCAGTGGTAAAGTCCTAAGGCCTACAAAACAAATTCAGCAAGACAGGAGGGAAGAAGGCAAAAAGTTTGATGGAAGGCCATCCTAATTCTGTCAGTTTTAACAGGCCTGTTTTGTTGATTTTGTGAAAGTAACTTCCCGTAGTGCAATCCATTTTTCCAGAACACGTGAACGGTAAGGCAAATAAATAGACAGCCTCTCCCTTAGCCAATAAGGACTTACCCAGGACAGGTTCATATGTGTCTGGCAACTGTTCAGCTCTGCCTTAAAACTAAGTCTAATCCAATCAGAAAAGGGTAAGAGCTTACGTCAAGGTGACGGGTGTTTAGAAAAGGCAAGCCCAAGGCTTCTTTGTCAGGGACAAGGCACTTGTATTAGAAGAACAATTACGGGCTGTTCTCAGATAAATTATTAATAACCTGAAATTCACAAAATAACAGGATTTTTGTTCAGAAAATGGCTTTGTGTTATGTTTTAAACCCATTTTGTAATTAGGTTACAGGTTACTAAATTGCAAATGGGCTTAGAAAGGTGTGTGTTTAGGGCATTCTTTTAAAATAGTTATTTGTTAACATTGAAATTGTCCCAACACATCAAAGGAGGAGCCAATCCACTTTCAAGTGGGAAGGGGTCTCATTGGGACCCTTTGCCCTTTGTGAATGTTAAAAAAAGATTGTTGGAGAGTAGGCAGTGGTACACAGAACCACTTCCAACTCTCAAACAAATAAACCAAAAAAACTCTTTTCCTTTAAATGCAGCCCTGTTTACTTTAAAGAAACTGGCTACATTGGAAATAAAGTTGTCTTTAAGTGATCACAAACTTGGCAGTTTGCTGACTCAATGAGGCCACAATCCTTGTGATGGCATCCAATCGTAGCGGGTTGCAATTTTCCATGTGCCTCATGAATATTGATGAGGTAGTTCAGGTCGCAACCCACTATGATTAGGAAGTTTGGAATATAAAGGTTGGTTGACAACATTTATTTGTATTCTCAAATAGCCAGAACACAATTTGCTAACACTTTTTGCCAATGGAAATTTCATATATCAGGCACTGAATTGAGTCCTTTCAATGCTGCAGGTGCTTGGAAACTTCAGCAGGACTTGACATTGTTCACTGTCGGTTCATGGAAACATGTGCTGCAAGGCATGAAGGAGGTAATATCACAACTCATTAAGGTCTCAGCTTTGGAGGAACCACAACTGCAAAGTCCAAGGATGCAAAACCGAAACTCCAGTTGAGCAACAGCAGCAACAAGGACGGTCATCAAGAAAGCAGTCAAGGCTACCTTCACAGCTGAAGGCAGGCTAGGGTCCTAAGCCTCAGCCAAAGGGACAAAGAGGAGCATGAGCCACAGGGAGAGGGGAAGGGAAGAGCATCTCAGCCATCCCACACTTGGTGGTGGTTTACTCCAAGTGCTACCTGAGCTCTTCCATTAGACTCCTAGACCCATATTTAGTAAAGCTTTCCTTTGGAGGATAGTTGTGTGAACTCAGCTTTCTGATAGTGATGATGATTGTGCTGGGCTTTAGTTCCAAATCATAGGTACTCTCAAACAATGTTCCTGTGGCCTGTAAAGTTAGGTCTGTGGTGTGACTGATGGCCACACTGATGTCAGCAGGGTGGGTGTCGGAGAAAGAGGGGATGCGTAAAGTGGATTTAGAGGAAGCGAATCATGTACATCTAGTGGCTGAACTGAATTGCACAATGTGGAACCGGAAAACCTGGGAGGAATCTCGGTTCCCCACTTGAACAAATTGTGTATAGAAAACCTTTTCCTGTGTTTGGATTTAACCACTAATAGCATTGTTGTGGGGCAGGGGGCATGAACCTTTAAAATTCATGTTTGAAAACTATCACTTTTAAAGTTATATTTCTGAATGCACTGCTATAATCTGCTTTACTGAGGTGAAATGGTTCTGCAGGGTAATAAAATACACTTTTAGAATTTTGAAAAGACAATCATATTTTTACAAGTTTGCTATCTTTAAAAATGAAAGTGTTTCTAAAGTTAAGGGGTGAAGTATACCCTAGTGATTTCCTTTCTTTAACTGCAATTAACCTTTAAATAAATGCTTGCTGTTTATTTATTATTTGTAATGTTAGTGCTGAGTTGAGTAAACATCAGCTTAGCACTGCTGTTGCCCACACCTGTAAAATTCAAGAAGGCTGCATGCAGCTGCAGGGCCATACTTTAAATATCCTTTTTGTAAATAGACACCAATGCTCAAAGCATTATACATATGTGTAAAAGCAAAAACAAGGAGACATGTGGAAAGCTTTTGAACTACTAGCGAGTGAACCTGGAAGTTTGGGCTGACCAACTGACTTCCCTATATGAACAAATTGTGTGACCTTGGGCAAATCTATTTAACTCCCTCTGTCTCATTATTCTCACGAGAAAGAACTGGGAAAGAAGGGATTTATTTCACAGACTATGCACTGCAACTTAAACATGTCTCATTCATATATTGTTTAGTAGACTAGTGTTAGACCTGGCATCATTGGTGTGAGTCTCCCTTCCATTTTTGATGGACTGCCTCCTCTGTTTTGATATGTTTTTGCTGGTTTTATGCTTTGGGCACTGTGCCACTGCTAATCAGTGCCACAGTGCAAGTGCTCCCTATGTTAAATTGATGTACTAATTGGTTATTCCATGATTGGGTTATTTCATTTATCTGTCAGCCCCTAGTACAGTGTACCATGTGTGCCCAGGGCTTGTAAATCAAATGCTGCTGGTGGGCTTGCAGCACTGGTTGTGCCACCCACAGAAGCAGCTTGTAAAGTGTGTCTCAGGACTGCTATTTCAAGGCCTGTGTGCATTCTAGCACTGCCCTGTCAACTTGGCCAAGTGCACCCACTTGCCAGTCCCTAAACCTTCCCTTTGCTTGATGTTAGACACCCCTAGGGTAGGCCCAAGGGCAGGGTGCATTGTAAGTATAAGGTAGAGCATGCTCTGATATGTGTAGCATGTTCTAACAGTGAATTACAACCATTTTCGTTTTTTCACTATTGAAGGCTACCTGTTCTCATGGGTCAGAATGGCCAGTTAGATTATTACATTCTTATAATCCTAACTGGCTCAGGGAACATGGTAGAAATTCGAATTTAGTATGCCTGAACTCAGAATAATAAAATACATCTTTTAGTAACGTTGGTTTTAATATTCTGTGTTTGAAAATACCACTTTTAGATAGTAGGTATTTCTTGCCTAACTGTCCAGGCCTGCCTCTGCCGGGTTGTGTATTCCTTGTCTGGGTTTGTGAGTGACAGGGCTGGGGAATTCCAGGAGACAGGCTGGGGCAGTCCGGTGGTGAATAGAGAGATCTGCATCTAGATGGGAGGGAGGAGTTGCACCTGGGACCTGAATAGGGCTGGGCCTTGCCTCTACAATGCATGCTGGCTCCACCCCCTGTGACTTGTCTGATGTCTCTGCCCTGCACTGTGAAAGGAGAGGAGGAATCATGTCAACAGAGTGCTCCAGAGCTGTATCTTTACTTCCCTGTGCTGGCCCCATCTCCTGTTGGGCGGCTGATGTCTCTGCCCTGCACAGTAAAAGGAAGAAGAGAGTCATGTCAACAAAGTTCTCAGGAACTGGTTTGGACTAGGCAGAGGCCTCTCTGGCCTCAGAGAACAAAGGATTTTGCGGTATAAATATTTGGAACCTGATCCCAAGAAATTAGATCACTTCTGGACAAGAAGCCTTTTTGCCAAGGAGAAGAACCAAGGAAGAAGCAGGAGTTGTACTGCCCCTCTGCCAGTGTGCTGTTTGCAGGGTTGGCCTGCAGTGGTTGCTTCATTGCCAAGGAAAGGAGAAGGAACTTTGTAAGGACTTTCATCTACAGAATATTCTCCAAGGGCTTGAACTGTGCTTGCCTCGTGCTGAAGTCTCAGGGCCAAAAAACTTCACATCCAGCTCCCCCCTGAATTTCCTTGCTGGGAATTCTGACTCCAGTCACTTGGGTGCCGCTGGGAGCTGGAAACGCGATGCATCGAGAGGAAGCATGTCACCGCCGCAGCTGACATCATTGCAACGCCGGAGAAGCGAGCCTTCATCGCATCTCCCTGGAAGCGCGTGTTCATCGAAGCTGCCTGCTGTCGCATCACCGAAGAAGCGTGACGCCATCGAGAGAGTCGCCATGGCATCATCGGAGAAGCGTGTCGCAGTGCCTGTCGCTGCTCCAAAGTACAAAGTGGTCGCAAGGCTGCCAGGGCGTCATCGTCATGGCATCGCCACATCAAGGGCGCCATCTTCTCGCATCGCAACGGATCATCGCATCAAGGCGCCATCTTGCGCACCGCAACAGGCCCGCAGGCCTAGAATCTACGCATCACCTCCTCACCGGTAAGGCTCACGACGAGTCCCAGTACTCTACACAAGTATTGAGGCAGGACGCAACTGTTCCCCCGGATCACGGTAACTAACGCATCCCCCCTTTTTGCAAGCCTTTTGTTTACTTTGCGTTACGCATCCAGGTACTTTGTTGAGAACTTTGTTGCATTTACCATCAACTTGAACTAAGCAACTTGAATCGTCTTTTAAGCAATCTTTAGTGCAGTATTGCAGATTTTTGTTGTTTGTGGTCTTGTGTTTAAGACTATAATATTTATTTTTATAAAACCTGTGTTGAGTCCATCTGTAGTGTTTTCACTGTATTACTGTGTATATTCACAAATTCTTAACACACTGCCTCTGAGATAAGCCTGTCTGCTCGTGCCAAGCTACCAAGGGGGTTATGAAGGAGTGTAATCCCCTTATCCTGACTTAGAAGTAAGGGTCCCTATTTGGACAAAGATGAATACCATTGCCAACTAGAGACTCCCAGATCTAACAACTAGAATTCCGACTTGTGGTCAGTAATATAATAATTTCTTTCATAATACTCATCACAAACGTAATTGTTCTTTGTCCATTCATGCAACATTACATGTGGGTTTATTGATTCAAATCAGTTTTAAAAGATTTAATTAGATTTACATTAGTAGCATACAATCTGTGCATACAATTGATACATTCTACCTCTTTATTTCAACGCCATTATGTGCATTGTGTTACATGTGGTATATGCATAGAACGTTATGGGAAAGGAGCACACACAATGTTCCATGCATAACACCAAAACACCCCGAGACAGCCCTCAATGGAGAAGAGACAAATAAGCAAACTTGGCAGGACCCAGTACCCAAACATAAAGCCACCCTTTGGTGGGTCATCAATCTGACAGCATAAAAGAAAGTGCGATGGGTGAGGTGTGTGTTGTGAGCAATGGTGTCTGGTCTAAACAGATTATTTATTTATCTATACTACTATTATAAAGAGAGAACTTGCACCTTTTGGCAAGGTAAACTCAGGAAGCACAGCGCCAATCCACACACCCAATATATTGTTGTAATCCTCAGGGTGTGTAGATGGACATAGGCTGTATAAAATAAAATAAAAACGTAAATTAAAAAATTTAAGTTTTAAAACAAAGTAGTCCCCTAAAACAAGCGCCAGCCGCGACGTAGCGCTAACCTGTGACCTACACCTGCGTGATGACGACGGGCGGGGAGAAGCGGTGACGAGCGGCGACATGCGGCGAGGAGTGGCGCGGCACCTCAGGTAAGGCGAGGCGGGAGGCGGGAGCCGTCCAGGCAATGTCGGTGCGGGCGGGGGTCCGGAAGTGGGGGCTAAGTCCGGAGCGGAGGTAAGGCAGAGGCGGGAGGCGGGCGGCGGGAGGCGGGAGGCGGGCGGGAGTCAGGCGGCGGGCAGCTGTATACGTAATGTCGGGGCGGGAGGGCGGGAGGCCGGCCGGGACGCGGGTGTATACGTAATGTCGGGGCGGTAGGGCGAGCGGGCGGGGTCCGGCCGGGACGCGGGGGGCCCAGCCGGGACTAAGCAAATGCACAAAATGCAGCCCCCAGCCCCCTTCTGCCCCCGGGCAACGCCGTGGGCGGGCTGCTAGTTTATTTGAAAGGTTCTATATAGCGCTGACTAGACCCGGAGGTATCAGAGCGCTTTACATGTATGAACAATAAGATTACAAGAGTTGCTCATAAACAAAACATAATAGAAACAGTAAATAACAACAAACGTTCTGTTGAGGTCTAATAAACAGAGAACAAAGCAAGTGCAGATACATTTACATATAAAGTGGAAGGGTGGGGGAAGAGATTAAGGGCTGAGCTGTGGGTGAGGTAGAAATTTTTAAGGAGGTAATGGCGGGGGGACTACAGATTGGGATGGGGGAATGGTCAAGGGGGAGGAGGGAAGGGAGGTGGGAGTTGGATGGAGGAGAGGGATGAGGGAGACGGAGAGGTGAAGGGAGGGGAAGTGAGGAGGGTAGGGTCAGAGGAGGTCCAGGACTGGTTAAGTCCCCCAATATTTGCTGAGGAGGTGCAGTTTAAGGTCTTTTTTAAGGTAACGTAGGAGGGGTTGCAGCACAGTTCCTTTGGGAGGGAATTCCATACTGTCGGCGCGTTTCCAGAGAAGGAGCGAGATTGAGTAGTTTCCTTTTTGAATAATGGGGGATGAGGAGGAAAGTGTTTGTGCTCTTCATCATTCTGCAGCTGCCTGCTTTTTAAAGTTTGTTTGTGAGGTTCAGCGGGGCATTCTGGTGTAGGGCTTTATGTGTGATGCATGCTGTCTTGTAGGAGGATCTACCTTCAGCAGGAAGTCAGTTTAGAGCCTTCAGGGCTGGGGAGATGTGATCAAAACGTTTATAACCAGTGATGAGCCTGGCTGCTAGGTGGAGCACAGATCTGAGTGGGGATAGGTGGACTTTGGGGGTTCCTGTGAGGATAGCATTCCCATAGTCAATTTTTGAGAGTACCAGGGACTGGATGACTCATTTGAAGTCTTTAGGTGGGATGAAGGGTTTGATTTCTTTAGGTGGCGGAGAGTGAAGAGAGCTCCTTTAGCAGTGTTTTTTATGTGGTCATTGAGGGTTAGGTTTTTGTCCACAGTAAAACCGAGAGATTTCACTGAGTTTGAGAGAGAGAGAGAGCAGCTGAGTGCATTGAGGTCAGAGATCCAGGTTAGGATGGGGAGTACGTTGTTTTTATGGGAGAAGAGGATGATTTCAGATTTCTTGGGGTTGAGTTTGAGATTGTAGGAGTGGAACCAGTGTTGTATCTTGTTTAAGGTATGGTTAGGATGGAGGAGTTTTATCTATTGCCCATGTTGCAAGCTGATGGTAAAATCTGAAGTGAACGTCAGTGAGCAGATTTTTTCATACCAGTTGACTGGAGACGTTTGCCTTTGCCACCAACTCAAGAATTATTGTTGATTTCCTTCAACTCCATCATCACAATTCCGACTCTCATCCAACCAGTAGTCCCTGCATGTGCTCGTTCTGATGTTTATAGAACTCACATGTTTAATCTCTCTGCTGTCTCCTCATGTGTGCTCACCAGTCTGGCTAAAGTTACTCATCCTTTCACTCACACCTGGTACCACCCAAAATGCTTCCAATGCAGAGCTGTCACATCAATGCTCAAGAAGTCAAAAAGATGACACCTCCAACTACCATTCAGTTTCACATTTCCCTTTTTTAGGTCTCGCCCTGCGATTGCAGGCCAAAGGCCTGCTGTCGCAGAGCGAGACTATTGCTATCATTCCGGTTTTCAGGGACTCAAGGGGAGAGGACAACAGACTGTCACGCGCACGCAGCAGCAGCCTGCCGGGATCAGGTCGCGCGCGTCAACACGCGCTCCGATTCCGGCAGGCTGTTAACAACATGTGCAAACACACATACAGCCCCCCCCCCGCATACACACACGCACGCACACACATACACAGAGAACCCCCCCTTACACACACATCACCTACCTTGTCTCGGCGTCTTCGTGCTCCCTTACCCCCGCTCCTCTGGTGCGCGCGCACCACTGGTTTCGATTCCTGAGTCGGCTCCTCTCTGGTGCGCGCGCACCACAGGTTTCTATTCAGTGTTTATTTCAACAGCCAATCAGGAGGCAGCACTCCTTGAAGATATGCTCCCTCTCTGGTCCGCCATCATTTGAACTGCACGGTGCGTCGTGCACCCCAGCAAAAACGGCAGCATGGGCCAATCACCTTTGTTGCTTTGCTTATTATGTCCGTAGGCAGCTTTTGGTTATGCAGCCCGCGTCACATACAAAGACACCCATGCGAGTACTTTAAACGTGACTTGTTCTGGGTAAGTCGACATGACAGGCAATGTTTTATGTCTTCCAGCGGCACTTCCACTTAGAGTTTTAGTGAACAGGGGTCATACTGTGTTTAAAACAATTGCTTTAGTCCCTCGTTGACTGGGTTTTCTATTCTGAAGAATGCGGTGGATGAACCCACACAAGACAATCGGTCCGTGCAGAATTGAAGTCCGACCTCTATGCTGTAGAAAGTTCCGGTTAGTGTTTTATCATGATCTGCTCAACCGACGAGGCGTCACTCCATGCTAGAAAAGCCACACAGGCCTTACAGAACCGCCGCCCGCATCCTACCGGTCCCGGCCGCTCCACATCTGACCTGCAGGCCCGAGTCCCAGAAACAAGGGTGAAAACTGAAAAGAGGTCTGCCCGTCTGAAAAGCAGGGAGAGAGTAACACATTCCAACAGTTGCTCACTCTCTTCGCCTGGTGCCCACCTCCCCTCGGTCTCCCTCCCCCTCTCTTTCGATTCAAAACAGAAGGCGGCTGCAGCCTGGCCTCCACAGACACGGTTTCACCGACAGTCAGTAAATAACACACCCCAGAAGAAGCTACTCCACTGCATCCCAAATAAAGGAGGCACGCGCCACCGTGAGAGGGCGGCCCGGACAGAGGCACGTGCGGATATCACAACCAATCAGCACTGGATTCTGTATGGCGCACTAGGATTGGCGGTGGATATGATGATAGTCCAATACTTGGTCTTGTTACAAATCAGCAGTGCCGCCCACTCCTGAGCGAGTCTCACGGACTCTGAGGCGTGGGAGTGGTTGTCATGCGACCCGGAAGTGCTAAAATTACGGACTAATGACATCCGTTAAAAGATCAGCAACGGAGGACGGGCATGAGGCTGGATTTACGGTGGGTCCGTGGGAGTAGCGGACAGGGGGCCACCGGAGCGGCACAGCACTGTATAGAGAGTCAATACAGGATATTAAAGGCGTTAATCATGAAAGTGAGAATCTAAATAGAAGTCGCAAACGCGAGTCTGCACACAAGGTAGGTAATTGGTTATGCATAGGAAACGCCTTATAAAACTGCACAAGAAGAGATTTGAATGAGGTTTGGGATAAGGAAAGACACAAGGTTTCTTTGAGGATTGTCAGTGCTGTTGTCATTCCAGAGGGATCACATCACTTTGGTAACCAGGGGTTTGATTAGGCTTTTTGTCCCAGCCGGCGAATGAAGAGGAGCAAGGATGGTGACAGCCCTGTCTGTATTCGTTAGCCAATCAGAATGGAATGGCTGTTGCCTGCATGCGTAGATGTTATGCTGTCACGAGGAATGTTCTCTTTGGCGGCTGATGTGCAAATCTACGAGTGGATTTTATGTTGCCAATTTCTAAGTTTGCCCTTCTCTTTATAATTCGCGCAGATAGCACCAGCCAACGTCATTCTCCATCCCCCGCACCCTGTATGTTAGTTTCATCATCAGTATAGGAGGGTGTGTCCTATATTCAGTGTCTGGCTCAATTCGTCGCAAAAGCATTACTATTATATTGCAAATTAAGCACATCTGGAGTCATGATGCGACTCCTGATAAGGGGCGTGAGGCCATGTGTAAAGCCGAGTATCTCTGGCGATAGAGTGAACTTCAAATGAATGACCGACTCTTAGAAGCAAGTTGGAGACCTAGGTACAGTAGTTGTCACTACCTAAAGGACGGCTATCACAAAGTAATGTTAATTTAGTTTTTAAGGAGAGGCCTCCCATTAATTTACTCATTATCTTGTCTCTAAAGCTTTTCTTCAGCATCTGGGACCATGCGTGAGCTCTTCTTGCCATATCGGAAGCTATATGTGATGGACAATTTCCCAGCTGCCTTGATCATCAAGTCATAAACCTGCCAGGCCTGGAATCGAATATCCTTCGAAGGGTCACTCCTTTCTTTCTAGCTGCCCAGTATGCCAGAGCATGTATGTTAACTTCCGCCAGTCTTGTTAGATTTTTTTTGCCAAATACAAGTTGCAGATTGGGGCTCGTAGTTTTGCTTTTAAAGAAAGTATTGGACAAAAAAGCAGCAGGAGCAGTGTGGTTGCTAAAAAAAAAAAAACAGAATCGGCTGATGCTGTAACAAATGACATGGTTCAATCGCCATATGTGTTTCTCTGAGTCACAGCCTTATTGCTGAAAGGGCTTTTACACATGTGAAGCGCTGGACTGCCTGCCACCCAGCATTTTCCAGGTGGACTGCTTTCAGAGCAGACAGGCTACTATGACCCAATAATCCCCCCTCCCTCACCCCCAATTCTAGGTGCTGCCTTCTGCAGTGTCGGGCTGGTTTTGAACATTTTTGCCAGGACTAGCTTCGGTTTCCAATCTGGCCATGTACCAGTGCAGTTGGTGGGTACATGCCTCTAGGCGCACCGGCACAGATAGATGTGCACATTTTCTCAGAGAAAAATACCTGTCACTTCTTCGAGTTTTGAGGTGAGGAAGGGTTGCTGCTTCAGTCAGATTTCATATAAAATCCTACACTGTTTCAACAGGACAATTTGACCCGTTTCCTTCAATGATCATGTAGATACAGTTTAGACAGCTTCAATCGATTTTTATCAGATTTCTTCTTGTAGTCGCCACTTAAAGGTTACATTTCATGGTGGAAAATACCAACTTTTGCAATTATTGTTTACAAATGTGAAAATAGTCTCCTTGCATGTAAAATTCTGATCAGGCGTCAACGCTATGATCTGCCCCGCGGCCATAAATGAGCTTACACAGCACCTAGAAGCCATCATTCATACTGTGATGGTTACGGTTTCCAAGGTGTCACTCCGGTGCGTAAAACGCAGGGCCCTGCGGTGCAGGGTGGGGGCCCCATCGCGATGGGGGCCCCATTCGACCCAAGACCAGTGAATATTTGGGATACTTGGACGCCCCTCATCACATTTTGCGAGGGGGGAGGGGCATCATTTTGCCTTAGTATACGGAGAGCAGCCTGCAGATAAAGTGAAAGAGGATGCCACAACAGAGCGGAAGGGGTGGTGTCTTCCATGAAAGCGGAAGCGATGCCTGAGGCGGAAGCTGGCGACGCAGACGATGGAGTGCGTATCAGCTCGCGCTCGGTTGTGGCACACTCAAACTACCGTTTAATCCGTATGTCTCATCTTCCACACCAGGGGCGCCACTTCTTCTCTCAGATCCGACCACCCTCTCTTTAACCGGAAGTGAAAGTTGAACTGATTTGTGGAAATGCGCCATGAAGACTCAAAGCAGGATGGCATCAGTGGTTGAGTTCAGACGCCAACCCTTGCCAAGTGTTTGTGAAAGCCTATGAAAGGAAGCGAGACATTTGTACCAAGGCGCCCACAAGCGTGGGAAATCACAGAAGCGCAGAAAGTCTTTCTGGACATCCGCTCTGGCAGGCCTTGTGGACTTTCCCCGATTTTCACAGCGTTTTTAGGTCTCGCCTGAGCCAATGCACTTGCTCTTTGCTCCAGCGAGATTATAGTAAGCGGAAAAGAAAAGTCTACCAAAACGGCTGCGGATCGCATACAGTTCATGTGATGCGCGTGCACACCATCGCCAGCCACATAACACACCACCATTTGTCTGTGCCTCAGCAGACTTCAAAGGCTGCTGCTCCCCCGCCCCCCCGTGTGCACATCGCGCACCACAATTTGTCTGTGCCTCGGCATCAGACTTCAAAGGCTGCCGCTCCCTTGCCCCCCGCATCAGACTTCAAAGGAATGCGCTCCGGCTCCCCCCCCCCCACCCCCCACCGCCACAGCAATGCCGAGAGCTTGTTTCTGGACGAAAGTAAAAGCCTACCGTGCTTGTTTACAGTAGCCTTGCTCCTCAAATGCTGTTGCTGTGTTGCCATCTCTCTAGGGACACTCAGCTTGAAAACACTTGACTTGCTAGCTGCAATGCTACATCCGCTATGCTTTGCATCTAGACACGTTGATCCCTCGCAGACTGTGCTGACTCTGCCCCTCCTGATTCTGAAACTGACCAACTCAGTCACCACACAGTCTCTTCTCTCTGTCTAATGATGTTTGCCCTGCCACCATTTACTTCGGACCCTCACCCTCACACACCCTCACCCCCATCACCCTCACCCCCATAACCCTCCCTCACCCTCACATCCCCTCACCCTCACTCACCCTCACACACCCTCACAACCCTCTCACCGCCTCACACCCTCACCCTCACACACCACATCACTCAGGAACACCACCACATCTCTCAGGGACACCACCACATCACTCAGGGGCACCACCACATCACTCAGGGGCACCACCACATCACTCAAACACACTGCCACATCACTCTGGGGCAACACTCAGGGGCACCGCCACATCACTCAGGGACACCACCACATCACTTAGGGACACCACCACATCACTCAAGGAACACCACCACATCACTCAGGGACACCACCACATCACTCAGGAACACCATCACATCACTCAGAGGAACCACCACATCACTCAGGGACACCACCACATCACTCAGGGGCACCACCACATCACTCAGGGACACCACCACATCACTCGGGGACACCACCACATCACTCGGGGACACCACCACATCACTCAGGGACACCACCACATCACTCAGGGGCACCACCACATCACTCAGGGGCACCACCACATCACTCAGGGGCACCACCACATCACTCAGGGACACCACCACATCACTCAGCCACACCACCACATCACTCGGGGACACCACCACATCTCTCAGGGACACCACCACATCACTCAGGGACACCACCACATCACTCGGGGACACCACCACATCTCTCAGGGACACCACCACATCACTCAGGGGCACCACCACATCACTCAGGGGCACCACCACATCACTCAGGGGCACCACCACATCACTCAAACACACTGCCACATCACTCTGGGGCAACACTCAGGGGCACCGCCACATCACTCAGGGACACCCCACATCACTTAGGGACACCACCACATCACTCAAGGAACACCACCACATCACTCAGGGACACCACCACATCACTCAGGAACACCATCACATCACTCAGAGGAACCACCACATCACTCAGGGACACCACCACATCACTCAGGGGCACCACCACATCACTCAGGGACACCACCACATCACTCGGGGACACCACCACATCACTCAGGGACACCACCACATCACTCAGGGGCACCACCACATCACTCAGGGGCACCACCACATCACTCAGGGGCACCACTACATCACTCAGGGACACCACCACATCACTCAGCCACACCACCACATCACTCAGGGACACCACCACATCACTCGGGGACACCACCACATCACTCGGGGACACCACCACATCACTCGGGGACACCACCACATCACTCGGGGACACCACCACATCACTCAGGGACACCACCACATCACTCGGGGACACCAGCACATCACTCTGAGACAACACCACATCACTCTAATACACCACCATATCACTCAGCCCAACCACATCATCACTCAGCACCACAACAGCACTGTCCTTGCTTGCTACCAACAAGCATTGCCATAGCCAATATGACTTGCATTAGGACAGTGTAAGCTATTGGCTTTGTGAATAACAATGCTATTAATTTATATATTTTTAAAGCCAACACATATTAAAAAAAATTGTCATTTACAGTACCAAAAGCTCACACTTTCCTAATGCGAGACCTATTGCATTGCAAATGCTTGTTATGAAAAACTATTTAACACATATTTTTCCATTGTCCTACCTCCTATTTCTCACCCAGCATCATGCATTCTTTCCTAAAATGGAGTTTCTAGACTCTACACACATTTTCCACAAAATCTCCTCTGCTCATCCAATCACGCTCTCACAATCTTTATCCTGTGCAGCCTGACTGCAGGCTTTGACAGTGTGAACCTTACCACAATCTTTCCTGTTATTACAATAGGCACCCTAGGCTGAGTCCACCCTAGACCGAGTCCCTGCAGATCTCCCAAACGCTATTAACTCAGCTGCTTTTCCTTGTCAAATTGCCGCAGAAGTTAACACCCCTCAAGTTTCCGCCTTGGGCACTGACCTCTTCTCACTTGACGCCTTCTTCCTTGGTGATGTTATTTCCCTGGTTGACTTCTTCTATCACATTTATGCTGATATCACACAAGGCTTCTTCTCCTTTCCAACTTTCCGCATTTCTATGGCATTCAAAAATACCGATGTTCTTACAGATATTAGTTACTGGACAGATCTATGATTTTATGTAAGGGAATGCCTCTTTTTACATTATCTCCCCCAAAGTTTTGGACTGATGCTGCTAAATTCCTCAAAAAGTGAAATCATCTATATTCATGCAAACTCATGCAAACTCTTCCCAAACACTACATCCAGAGCAACCTTGTTTCCCCAACACATTGCCTGTTGTCCCGTGCAAAAATATTTGGGGGCTTATTTACAAGAGGCCTGTGCAACCGGAGCATCACTTTTTTTGATGCTCCGGTGGTGCAGGCCTCTCAATCATATCTATGGAGATATGGAGTAAGGCAAGGCAGCGCAAAGAACTGCTTTGCCGTACCCTGGCTCAAGGAGGCGTTCCATTGATGCTGCGTTGGGTGGTCCCATGCAACATCCATGGATTTTGACGCTGCCCCAGACTTACAAGTTCGCGTAAACCTGGGGCAGTGCCAAAAACATACACCTGCCCAGAGCAGGCGTAACTAGGAGAAATGATTTCATTTTGTCTCGTTTTTTTCACTTTCCATGTGTGCTGCATTCTGCAGCACTCGTATAACGAGGCAAACATCTCTCAGGATTGTTTTTGTGCAGTAAGGTGCCCCAACCTGCACAACAGCAACCCTGCTAACAACGTGGACACCCTTTCACCATGGTGTCATTGTACGCAGGCTAAAAGGACGGGAATGCATCGCATCTCATAAATACTGTGCATGCCTGCCCTTCCAAATTGGCACTGCAAAAAGACTTGTGGTGCTGCCCTACGACAATATTTTGTACATATGCCCTTTGGTGTAGTTATGAACTCCAGCGTGTGATTGGCATTGATGACCTCCAACATGACTACAGGAGTTCGATTTGTGGATAATCAACAGGAAACGCCACCTGCACCTCCCATCTCACACTCCCAAATCCAAATTTAGTAGGTCTTCCTTTCTGCTCCTTTTCTCATCTTTACAGAGTGATTGCAATTACTACACATGTCCTCTTCAATCTAACCCAGACCATTCTGCCTCCAACGAGCAAGGCGATTGGCCAGCTGCAAATCCAAAGGCTAAATATACACCCCTCATCCAGGACTTCAAGCCATTCACAGAGCTTCCCCCGCCTTAGCCTCACCCGCTGACCTTCCTCTCTCCAGCCAGAATAATATTCTCTGAAAATAAACACCTTCTTGTAGCCCCCATGCCTCCAACCCGCCCCACAGCTTCAAAGGCAGATATACACGGAGCACTGTGTGCATGTGGCATCTGTGCAGGGGGTGTGGGGGTGCAAAGAGGTATACTTGAGACGTGTCCAATTCAAAGTCAGCATGGGTGAATTTAAGAAAACAATAATAGGTGGTCTTAACCAGTATTGTGCTGTCATTGTTATCACATCAATAAATCTGCTTGTTGCTCTTCCCTTCCCACTTGCCTTGAGTAGCCAATGGAAAGAACAACGGGACAGGCCCAGATGTGGTGTAAATAAAGGCATATATCAGATGTTGCTAAAAATGAAATGGTGACAAAGATCCTTTAGCACATATCCAATAGACCAGCTCACAGCTTTATGAAATAAGGCGCATACAACCAAACACAATCACCAGAATAGAACCTAAAAAAGAATGAAGCGGGCTGCAAACAGGGAGAACTGAAAAAGGTTATTAAATGCAACCCTCTGTTTCTAATTAGGCCCATGTCCAGAGGAAAGGGCTGCTGTGGAAGGCATATGTCTCAATTGACGACTTACGCTCATCGATTTTTCACTTTCTTCTAGGCCCGCGCGCAAGGGCGGGCTTTGTTCGCCTATAAAATACAATGATTTCTTTGATCGCCTGAAATCCTGGATATCCCGGCTCAGCTTGAGATGCTTCATACTGTAAAGCACATTGCAAAGAACGTGTCGCCAAATGTGTTTTAATAAAATAAATGCGGGAAACAATATTTTTCAGCTTCAAGCTGCTAGAACTACTTGACTGGCAAAATAAAAACAGCATGTGTTTTATGAGCAGCAATGGGCTCCTGAGGTCTTTCAATTCTTTTGTGTGCTCAGCCGTATGGAGAATGACTTTCAGACTTATGGGGTTATGGGTCCCCTCTCGGCCTTTACTCTTGCTCTCATCCTCTCCCCTCCTCCCTCCTACCTCCTCCCTCCTCCCTCCCCACCATCCCCTGGTTGCCATGCATCTAGGCCGTGTTAATGCAGGGGCACGCTGGGCAGTTGCCCGGGGGCCCCACGAGCATAGAGGCCCCATGCAGACCAGAATTTAACACTAATTTTCCATTAAACGTTTTTATTCCTGTGAGCGGTTGTGTAGACAGGGCCCAGTGCACTGCTTTGCCCCGGGCCGAGAATGCTGTTAAGACGGCCCTGCATGCATCCCGCCATATTTGGGTACGCAGAGTCAGTCGGGAGTAAGGGGGCTGATGTCATATCTTTCGGGTCCTCGCAGAGAAAAGCAAGGTATGAAAGGATTGTGATACAAGAATGAAACACAGTTCAAATCATGTACTAATGCTTTGGTATGTGCACAGGAGGAAGTACACATTGTTGATTGTGTAGCCTGGATCCTAATGCTCTGGTATGTGCACAGGAGGAAGTACACATTGTTGATTGTGTAGCCTGGATCCTAATGCTCTGGTATGTGCACAGGAGGAAGTACACATTGTTGATTGTGTAGCGTGGATCCTTTGCATAAACCGGTCAATGGTGCACTGGCAGGAAAGGCCGGGACGATGATGTGGAGTGGAAACACAGCAATGTGGCATGAGCATCGATTGTGTCTTACTTGGGGGCATATCAACAAGGGTGGCGATAATATTATCGCCTCTTTAGAGTCCGTTTTCAGGCGAAAAGCGGCTATAATATTATTGCATTATCAACAAGGACACGCTAACCCGTGTTTCCTTGTAATAGCGCCCCTTGTCAGCGCGTCTCCCATCGCATCGCTAATGAGATGCTAAGGAGGCGTGCCTGACAAGACCCCCTGTGGAAAATATCGCTAACCCAGCTTCGCCATATTGACAACGAGGGTTAGCGATATTTAAAATCACGTTAACTATGCCTTAACGCAGGAATTTGACATCTGTTAAATTCCTGACTAAGGCATACCTAACATGGGGGGTGGAATGTGTGGCTAAGACCACAGGCCCTATCATCTAGGACAGTGGTTCCCAAACTTTTGACTCCTGAGGACCCCCATTGAGTCACCACTGGAATCCGGGGACCCCCAAGCAATTTGTATGAGTTAAATTTCCAACATTAAAACAGTAATTCGAAAAAAATACACATATGTGCACACAAAACAAATACTCAAAGTACTAATGATTTAGCAGAGGTCCCTGGGACCACTGCCTGACCTTAAAAAATAATTTTGCATGCATTTGCAAAGGGGAAGGGGTCCCCTGGTGACCCCTTCCCATTTGCGAATGCATTACCATCTACTTGAAGTAGGTGGTAGTTGTGACTATTTTGCGACCGCAAAACATTTGTACATGGTTTTGAGACTCGCTTTTTGGAAGGGAATGCCCCTTCCAAATAGTAAGTTGCAAAACCTATTTAGAGAGTCGCAAACAAATTGCGACTCGCGAAATAGGCTTTGTACATGGCCCAATAGGGTTTTTGCATGCACAAACGGGTTCGCGAACCCGTTCGCGCATATAAAAACAGATCGTACATCTGGCCCTTAGTATTTTATATTGAAGTAATAGCCCCTCTGTCACATGTATTTAATTTGTTTTGTTGCATCTCTCATACCATTGTAGGATGTCAGAGCTCTTTACATCACACACATATAGAGACATTGAATCATACATGTAAATCAGTGTGTATATAAAATGTTTAAAGAGTGCTTGGTCTGGAAAAGCACAAACTAAGGATTCAGAGCATAACACAGTGGCTAGCATTGACTTTAACATTAAAAATGTATTTCCACCCAAATATATATTTTTAGCAGTATCAGGATAATGAATAACTGGGACAAAATATAAGTTACTAACTGGTACCATGCAGTTTGCAAGCAGCTCTTTGATGACAGTTTATAGATTACGATTGTCACTTATGAAGTGCACAGTAATAAAGGAATCTCTGTGACAAAAGCAGTAACCACGAACCTAGGCACATAAAATGCTGCTTTTTAAGATGCATGTTACACGTTCTTTGCAGTAGGCACATTAACCCTCTGTGCTAAATTAGTTAAATCAAAGCTGCCACTGAACAAAACTCTCCTCGCTCTCCAGCAGGTACATTCATCACTGGCCTTCTCTTGACACTTTTATTGTTGCTGGAAAGCTGCTAATTATACAAGAAATGTTTCTGTGCTTTTAAAACTGTTGCCTGCGGGCCCCCTGGGAATGTGTCACGGACCCCTGGGGGGTCCGCGGACCACGGTTTGGGAAACACTGATCTAGGATATCGCCATTTTCCACCATGCAAAATGGCGATATCCACACAATCTCTGGAATTTTTATTGCCTCGGCGATGCGCGTCGTTGATAACGCGCTAACCAGGCGATAAATTCCACAGGTAGCCGGTGATAATTATGTACGCGCTAAGTGCTCTTTGCGATATTTATTGCCGGCCCTTGATAATATGCCCCAGAGTTCGTACAGCAGACATAATGAGAACAAAAAAAAAGGACATTTACCTGAGGATTCAAGACTCTGACGCTTCTCCCCGAAGGAAAAATGTCCCTTGAAACCCTACAACCTAGTGCTACATGATTCCATCTTTGCTATACCACACCACTAAAAATTAAACTGAAATGTTCGCTGACAATTAGGTGATTTCACCCTGAACATGATCCATTAACCATTTCAGGTAAATCAACTAACAAAGAAGAACATAAACATGCTAGACACAACCTTAGCATGCACTCTACACAACCTTCCAGCTGTGAGAGACTCACCCTAAAAAAATGCTTTGAAACCTGTTGGCAGTCCAGCTATTAGCAAGACCCATTAACCGGTATAGCTATTTCTATTAATAAATAGCATGTAGGTAGTGCACACATGGCAGAATGGAGAACCAACAGAATCTCACTCCACAGCGGCCCCTAGTGATTTGCTTTGGGAATAGCATGCTTTATAAAGCGCACTTTAAGGACCTCCCTCTTTCCAATGCAAGGTAAACCAAGCCAGAGTTTTTCAGGAGTGAAGTTGTACGCCATCGCCACGGACGCAGACCATGAAACATTCCTTCAGAAGGGTGCAGTTAAATCTTCCAGTTAAAGCCCAATAGTTTACGTGCTCAAAGCGGGAATACCACCAGGGAAGAAGAGCAGGAAGTCACACATAAAGATATGTGCCGACTGTCTCTTACTTGATGCAAGCCTAAAATGTCATCCATATATTCTCAACTAAAAATTCATTGTCTCAAGGCATGTTCCCTGAAATGAAATATGCCTGCCCCCCACCAGTTTAATTTTTTATCCCCAAAACCAGCAGTGCCAGCTAAACAAACAGAGGACTGAGGTGAACTACCCATAACTTCTTCTAAACAGCATAATAATTATAAGAACACCAGGGTGATTGTATGGCGCATGGTAGCAACAAATAGGGTAAGAACCCCTCTCGTTTATTTCTGTTTATGGGAAGACACCAATAAGTAAACTCAGAGCCTTACGGAAAGGGATGGAAGCTGGCACACGAAGCAAGGCAGATATGGCTGCATAAGATGGGTCTACCGAGCTGCGAAAATGAGGCTGGGCTGTTTGCATCTTCACCAGCATTTGCAGCTGAGTGTTCAATCTTCAATAACAGGAACTCACAATCACAGGGATATCATTTTTTATTATTTTATATTGCAACTCTCATCCTGACATTAAAGGCTTGGATGTTGGTCACCCAAAACCCACCTCTGGTCTGATGAATGACTATATGACACGCTCAAATATGTTGACATACATAGACATGAAGGGAATATGACTAATGTCCTCTTGGGTTTTAGACTTGTGGTAGAAAAATTAGATTAGAATTTGAAAAAAAGCCTCCCCGCACAATTTTAGTTTAGGGTTGTTTATGGCGAAGAGTACTCAGTGTAACTAGTATGGCACTGACTTCAATGTGGTAGGAATTTGTAAGATAGGCCTTAGCTGATATTGTACGTAGGGCTTAACACATGCTAAATGTCATGCAGCTATCTCTTGGTTGGCACAGACCTCTCTGAAAGCTATCACAACTTTACAAGTTCCAGTGGATGCTGTTTTCCCACAAAGAAGTCAACCGAATGATGAAACAAGGCACCATGTGTGGGTGAGGGTTCGGCATCTTTTTAACTACTCTTCGCATTATATGTATGACTACACCCCTGGGAGGACACATCCATTCGTCCTAGTGAGGTGCGCAGCAAGTGGCAGTGGCAGTCTTTGCCAAGTTCAGTGACACTATGGCCCTCATTGTGCGTTGAGTTAAGCCCTCAGAGTATTAACTCCGTGTGGATACTGTCCTGAGCCATTCCGAATTAACCGGTGGCTCAAAGACTTTACAATGCAATAGACATTTTAAAGCGCGCGGCTGCTTCCAAGGAACTTTGGACTCGATTTCACTGGGTGGGCATGCACATCTGTTGAAACCGCTGCAGGGATACATTAAAGGCCCTAGGGCAGCAAGCAGGAGCATAGCCGGACCCCAACCAACCCCTGCAGACCCTCTGGTGACGTATACAGTGCTCCCCTTGGCTTAACCCAACCATGGCCTTGCCTGATCCCTTGACTGCCCACCATCTCTCTAGTAAACCTGCCTTGACATTTTCAGTTTCAGAGCAGACACAAAAAATCAGCAGTTTTTTTCCCCAGAATTTGGGAAAACACCTAAAAAGGACTTGGCATTCCCAGGTCCATGTGTTTATTGCCTATTCCAGTGTCAAGTATAGCAATTGCCAGATTTAGGTGCAGGGCAAACCGATGGAACTGGAAATTCCTGTCCCATCTAACCACCACAACAAAATCAGGCAAACTCATACTGAGGCTTAGGGGGGCGGGGGGGTGTACAATTTCCTATTTTAAAAATTCCCTTTCCCCGTCCTCAATTTTGTAGAATCTGAAGAATTTGATAAAACGGTTCAAAAAACAGAAGTAGTTCTAAGGGTCTAAGTTTACCAATGTTTTACCATGTCCATGCTGTAGTTTTGGTACCCAATATACAAGAATACTTAGAGTCCACGATGGTTGCCAGGCTCCTGGGACATGTTAGACGTCAGTGTGAACAGGTTAAAACTTACTATAACTTAGGTCCAGTGGTTAATTTGTAAAAAAATAAAAAGTGCCAGGGCGCTTGTCAGGAGACAGCTTGCACCAGCCCATTTCTCCTGTTAGTGTCGCCTACTACTTACCATTAAAGTGGGGAGAGGATGTGGCGTAATGGCCAGAGCCGCCGACTTCAGAGCTAGTCTAAGACTGCAGTTAGTATTAAGGTAAACAATGCCTCCCATTAAGGAGGACAGAACTTCCCAATGTGAATCCATCAATTACAAACATCAGGGGGCGCTCTCTTGTTGCTTAGTATGGAAACTGTGATCCTGTGTCTCTCACCGGATAGTAGGAAGTTGTCGTTTTAAGAGAGCTTTCCGCCAACCCCTTGCCCCACCACATATATCTACTCACAGTGCTGGTAGAATAGTATTTCTCCTACTAGAATGGCCAACTCCTGGTAAAAGAGAAGCTTTGTGCATCGTTTTCACCCCTTGCAAGATAACAAGGCTCTAAGATCAGCTTAATACCGAATTATGAATGAATGTAAATATATTTAATTATTGTTTGCAGTCTATAACTGTTAAAGCTCTTTTATATGTGAGTTGTACGGACCTGAGTACCCAGAATTGCAAGGGCTGGCCTTTAGAGACAAATCCTTGGGGTAAACTCCCCAGACTGCGTATGTTAACCAATCTGAACCGTTGAGACTTCCTGCATTTGCTGGAGCATCTGTGGGGGTGCTTTATTTGCCAACATACTTTTGGCTCTGTCTTTGCATTAACTCAGTGTTCTGCATTTACAAAGCCTTGACAAATCAACATACAGCAGTGACCCCCACTGACCGATAGGAGAACTGCAGGTACATTTCAACACTCCCATTCTCTTCCTCTAGATGTCACTGGCTTTCCACATCTAATGTACTGTATTTATCTAACACGCATGCAAATAAAAAACATAAGCCATCCTTCCCTTTCCCCGGACGTATTGGCTTCATCAGAATAACATTCAAATTCACGCCTTTTAACACAATGGTGCCACCTTATCATTGTTGCTATAGCTTGTTAAGATGCATTAGAAATTGTACACTACTATATCCCTAAAGAGATTGAATCACAAGGTCTCGCAGGTGTACTTTAACTGCACCCTTGCCTTTCAGCAAGGGGTTTTAATTTGTGATATACCCCTCAGAAACCATAGCCGAAAATGCACTTAAAATCTATTCCTAAGCAACTGTTTGCAACAAAATTTCTATTTGTGAAAGCCTGCCGATAGAAAATCTTTTTCCGACTAAAAGAAAAAGCAGTATAATGAGTGTGTCCTTTAACATGCTTTATTTAAATGTCAGTGCGTGCCTGCAATTTCAAAAGATTGCTTTTCCCAGATGTACAGCCTTCTATAGACGTTCTTTATTTTTCTTTTTAATGTACCGTGTAGGCCTTAACTGTTAGAAACAAACACAGAGCACTTCTAATGTTATCCGAATTTTTATTACTTCTTAGAGCTTTAAACATTTTGAAAAACAAACAGACATATCAATAATTATATGTGAAAGCAAGTAAAGACATGGAAATGTGGGTCCCACTGATTGAATCAGATAAAAACCTGCCATCTGCTCATTGAAATGCATTCCAGTTTACTAGAAATGAGTTTTTCTTCCTATGTAAGTATTTCTTCTGTGATTGTGTTTTTTTGTACTCTGTGATCAATCGGTAGAAGACATGCCAAAATAATAAAGGATGCCAATTTCCTCAGTTGTTTCCAGTGAAATTAATTGCAATAGTGCCATTCCAATATGGCCACCATCTATATCTTAGAATAACTTTGGTAGTGGTGTTCACCAATCCGCCATCTCATATTTGCTATTATTTTGTCAGTATCAGCTGGCTTTAATGGCCTAACTAGTATTTGAGCATGCAATACATACAAACAGCATTTATGATTGCCGATGTTTGCATACATTAGCACACTAAAGGCATATCTATTGGCTTTCTCAATGCTTGTTTAACTCTATGATAGTGGATTTCTTCATCGAAAATCAACTGAATAACTATGAATATAGTTGACCATAACTCTACATGTTGACGCCCTACGCTCACTATTGCTTCCCTGTGAACGAGTTTTCTATTTAGTATTGGAAACAACACTTTATAACATCACTGCTTCCTGGACGTCCTCTCGTGAGCATGTGTTTCCCAAAGAGTTTGCAGACATTTTGCAGCAGTGACCTCCGAAAGGTGACCCCCTCCTTGCCATTTGCAATCCAGTGAGGCAGCATACTAAACATAAAACTTGGCAATGTTAAACTTCATGAACTCTGTGCAGAACCGAGTCACGGCCATATCAGTGCCAACTCTTGTTCGAATTTACGGTGAGTGACATCATGTCCTGCCAAAAGGCATCCAGGGCCCTGCACATCACAATGCACTCTAAATGTGAGATCATGCATAGCAAATCACTCTTCCAAAGTATATGTCTGAGCAAAAGACAAATGGGAGCTTGTTTGGCATTGGAGTTGCTGGCGTGCTAAATTAGAGTGACGTGGAGCATTAATAGCGAGTGAGTGATTCGAAAATACTTGCAGAGTTTAAGCTGAATTCATCAAACTTTTATCCAACAAAGTGTCTTATGAGTTTAGTAGGTGTAAGTGACGTTAGGACAGTTCAGCTGCTGTGATGTTTGCTTTTTTGTATGATATAAATGTATCACCTTTTCCTCCCTCCTCGTTGCCTGCTGACTTTGTGACAGAACAGTCTGTGACTGTTGATATACGGGCACATGCATCATTGTCAATTGCATTCACAAACGGTGCGAATCGCAATTTTCGGCCGTTGGCGAATGCAATTGACAAAATTGGGATGCATCGTGTTTTTCGCAATTTTAGAAATCGCAATCATGTTGCGATTTCTGAAATTGCGATTGCATTTAAGAAATCGCAATTTGAGATTTCTTAAATGCAATGCATGAAAATTTTAAATTTGCGAATTCGCAAATAGGGAGAGGTAAATTACCATGAAGTTGACCTTCATGGTAATTTGCGAAAACTTTCAAAAAATGCCCAAAAGTGAATTTTTTAAAGTTTCATTTTACACACACACATGCCCTTGGGGCATGTGTGTGTGAAAAATGCACTTAAAGTTACCTTTGGACCCCCCCTGCACCCTTGAAATTGCATTCTCAATTTGCGATTCGCAAATTGCTAATCGCAAATTGAGAATGACTTCCCATTGATTCCTATGGGCCTCTTGGCCCATGGAAATCAATGGGAAGGGATTACTTAATTGTGATTCGCAAATTGTGAATCGCAATTAAGGAATTTTTAGAAATCGCAAAAAAAATAGCAATTTCTTGATTCATAACCGTTTGCGATTTCTTAATTGCGATTCCTTAATTTTCGCAATTAAGAAATCGCAAACGGCAACAATGGTGCATGTGGCCGATAGTTCCTACAACATACCAGTGTCGCTGTTCACCAACCATCGAAAGTCAGTGTGACTAGCTTCAGCCTTGTCATTAATTGCTGGCTACTTGTTTCCATTCAGTGGCACGCATTGAAACTTAGACATCTGGAATTGTGAGGTATTGTTTTGAAAACATAATGTATGCATATGTGAGCCACTTCCTATGCAGGGTCTCTTTTATAGGTTTTGTGACCAAAGTCTATTTGGTACCCTTTTTCAACAGAGACTTTTCTCTGTATTAAATCTCTCAGGAGATGCAATCATCGCCTTTCCCAATGGGGACGACAGAAATACTATTTTTTTTAAAGGAAAGTTATGTAGCACCATGACTCAGTGACCACAGTGCCGAAGGAGAAGCCAATATAAACACTCACCAATGGTACAACCATACTTCAAGGGCAAATGGTTCAATATCTCAGTACACTGACTTATAAGATTAAAGTCTCCATCAGATAAATGTCTGGCCAAAGTTGTAGGTATCTTTGAGTTCAGAAAAGGTGATATGGTCCTAGACTTTTCACTTGGACCATTCCAGGATCAGGTTACCTCATACAGGTAAAACTCTAGTAAAGATTTATCTAAAACTCTAAATTTGCATTTGAGAGGGCTGCCTCCCTCTAATGCAGACTCATACAAGTAAAACTCTAGCAAAGTTCGCTCTGAAACTCGAAATCTGCACTTGTGATGACTGCATCCCTCTATGGCAGAGTTTCAGTCTCTTGAAATGCATCATCTTAGGGAGTAAGAATGTGCCTTTCGAGAGTCCAGGAAATGGGACTATTGGGATTGTGCAGTCCTAAAGCCTTAAAGGCAACATAAAGGGATTGACTTGCCCCTGGGGATTAACATTCCAGGGAGTTCAACTTAATATCTCTAACACAACCATCCAATGATATCTGAAGAAGCACAGTAAAGAAAGGGCGAGCCGGGACCTTAATGTTCGAATCCATCTGGAATCCAGTGTCCCGACCTGAAGAAAATGACTTGAGAATGGGAAGCGTGAGAAGGCATCTTTGTCACCTGAACAACGTCATTAGAAACAACTTTTTCCCCAATTCTAACCTAACTTACATCAGGAGGACAGAAGCGAATTCACTGAGAGCAGAAAGAATGAAAGAAAAAATGTAAGCAAAAGGAGAATCTAACGCAAACAAAAATCTAACAGCTAAAAATACACTGAAAACATCTGTAAATTGATAATATAATATTAATGGGGCGTTGGAAGGTAAGGGTGGCAAGAACCCAGACTCACAAAAGGGGAGGAATGTTATCTTATAGAAACATATATGAAAGGTGTTTCCTCAAGGATCTAATGTCATAGATATGGCCTAAGATCGAACAAAATGAGAAGTACCAAAAACGGTGATATACTGCTGCCTGGTCAAAATAATGGAAGCAGGACTTAAGACTCCTTTCACCATTTTGTCGCTGATTTTTACCACAAACTGCCATTCACCGCACATAATGAAAGTGGAAGTTGCCTGGGAAGAAATTCTAGAAAATTAAGAGGATGCTTCCTTCTGTAAACTAGAAAGCGTAAGGGTATCTGGAATCAAGAAAGCATTTGGCACTCAAGGAAGGGTGAGGACTGAAGAGTACCATGAGGCAGGCCGATTCGCTCTTTCACTATCAGAGCAGAGATCTGCCAAGCACTTCATCTCTCGCCCTCACACACGCAGTGTGCCAATCTTGTTAGGGTCGGAACCATGACCTGACTAGGGCTCACCACCTCTGGGAGCCTGTAGGAGCTTGAGAGGGGTTTGGAGTTCTAACTCCCGCTCCAGATTTTGATTTCCCTTAGCCTAGCAGGAGTTGAAATCTGGGCCTTTAACCCCTTCAATGCTTCTGTCGGACAACGGCCGTCACGCGCACTACCTCCGTTGGCCGACGCGTCCCCACCCACTCCGCTAAACAGCCGCACTGCGGCGGAATTGCTGCCGTGGTTAAGCGGTTAAAAAAATAGTGTTGTTTCTGCTCAGGTTGCCTACTTTGAGCATACCTGCCAGCTCACAAGGAGCCACCGTGTGACACACGATATCGGCTACCATCACACGGTCTCCCGATGAGGAGCCAATATCAACGAGGGGCAGGGAAAACTAGCTGAAAACCATTGTAAATAGTGGTTTTTCAACTCATTTTCCAAGGATTTGAACTTCCGACATCCATTAAGGAGTGTGAAAACGCCCTAGGATATCAGCACCAGCCTCCTCAAGGTTTGTGTTTTTTTGGGGCAGGAGGGGGCTTGGGGGCAGAGCGAGGTTCAGAAGTGCCTCAAGGGTACTTCTCGGCAAGAGGCCCCACCCCTTCAAAGCCCTACCCCCTCCTCATATGATGAGATTGTTCTTCAAGTTGGCAGGTATGTTTGAGTCTTCTTCCTGTTCCAGTCATGGGGTGCACTGACTGAGCAGTAAGCAGTGCCATGTTCGCTTTTTCGATATTCATTTAGCCAACCAACAGCATTTATGCCTGGCATGTGTGCCATATGGTTTACTAGACCTTCTCGGCCACCCTTTTTGTATAGGCAAACAGCATCCCATTGGCCACATGACTAGGCTGGTGCTGTGCAGCTGCCTATATGTTTTAGTCCCAATTAAAATTATACCCGTCCAATCACACATCCTACATGGTGTAGCTTGCTCTACATGTGGGTAAATGCTTCTGTGCCCCACATAGGGGTAGTGCCCAGTATAAAAATGCTACCAGGCAATACAATATTTTAAAAATGGGACCGCATATTTAGGCCCATGGATCCACAGACTGAAATTGCCTGCATTGGCAGAGTGAACAGTATACATAGAATACAATGGAAACCCTCAATATATTCAAGTTATATAAAATTTGCAATTTGCAAATACCCGTTATCGAGGGATGTACACAGCCAAGATTGTCTAATCACTCAGTGTTCCATAAGTACCATATGTCCAGCATGACAATTTACTGACCACCCATTAATGCAGGTCAAAATTAAGTGTGAAATAAATGAACAAAATAAATCATAGAGTGATGCATTTAGTCATGGAATCCCACAAACCTCCTGTGACAGGACACACACACCCACACACACGCACCAATGTTGTCTGTTTCAGCCCGAGACAAAAAGGTGTACAGATACTCTGAGCATCCTCCTATTGACTAGAAAGAAATACAATGAACCTTTCTCGCACTGCCGACTCCATACTGCAGCCCTCCGTGGTCTCTCGAGAGCCCAGCATAACCCCCCCGGGGGCCCGCGCGCGCTCCTGTCACTACAGTTTAATCACACAGTAAAGATGGCGAGAGGTTTAGCTGTAGTGACAGCTAGGCTATGTACACAGGGATGAATTTATTCCGGCATCTTCCTTCCGAGCTCTGCATCTCTGAATGGGATGTAACCCGTGTGATCCTCTGCTTCGCAATCCGCTTTCGTCGTCCTGGGGGCGCCACACACTCCGCACTGCACTTTTGTGAAGAGGCGTCTCTGACAGCTGCTCCCGGGATTCCCCGCTGAGCTCCTCTTTGTACTGCCTGATGTAGGCGCGCACCGCGTTTCTGTTCGGGAAGCTGACAGCGAGGGCTCATGTGCTCATGTGTGACTGAACTAAACACTGCAGATGGAGGAACCGGAGCCCACTGCAGCGGAGATGCCAACCAGAACCGCGCAGTGGGGGAGACGCGCATCATGTAGCTGCCGATTATTTTAAAAACTGCGCTTAACTGCTCCGGCGATGGCCAACCGCATTAGAAAATTGATTTTGTATGGCAGAAGATTGCTACATGTCTTCTTGGGCTGTGATGTTTCTGTTGGGCTGCTCAGGGCGGCCCTGGAGGGATGGCGGCGGTCAGTCGCCGCTCCGCGGTGTCCATGCCGGCAGGCTAATGGGCAGAATCAGTTTTGAAGCCGCGGCGCTGCAGAGAACATTGCAGGTTTAAAGGTACCAGAAGGGTCTGGCGTTGAGTGACCTTATCTTTTGATTGCCGCCTCTTTGAACTTCTCCTTGTCAGGAGATTTAGCACAATTCTTTGGGGGTATGGAAAAGCCACTGCTGTTCTACTGCAGAGACAACTTCAAAGCATGTGGATGTTTCTACTTTTAACCCTGTACCCTTCATGTCTCCTGTCATGGCCCTCTCTTTGCTTCATCCTGTCTGCTTTGTGTGCATTCACACAGCTGAATGGAATGAGGGTTTTATCGACTCCTGGCTACTTCCAAGCCACTTCCAGCTCCTCCTTCTGTCAAGTTCTTTTAGCTTCTTTTTGAAACCTCACAACATAATTTTGTAAGTTCACAACATCATTGAAGTGTCGTAAAATGATCATGCACAGATCATAGCAGTACCAGAGGTCTCTTAGCAGGCTGTCATTCGAAGTCATTGAGCAAATAGGAAAAATTAACCAGGAATCTTTTAACTGGGTACGCCAAGAAAGAGTGCATCAAAAGCTGCACACACTGTGGCTTCAAGTACACAATATTTGGCTATCTGATCTTGTGAGGAATGTGGTGTATTATATGGTGCAGTTGTGCAAACTTATTGTGTATTACACTCACAAAGCGGTCTTGGGTCCAGTCAGGCTCGTTTGCAAAACCTTTAGCTCAACCCTGAGTAGCTGTGACTTTGAGCTGCAAGGTTTTAACAAAGGAAATAGTGTAAAGCATTTAGAAGTACCAAACAACGAAATAAGACAGTCAAGCAACGCCAAAGAAATCTGAAAATAATTTACAATTATGAATTTTTAGAAACCAAGATGAGCAAAATATTTATGAGAGGGTTCAATGGATATAGATTTTCAGGTAGAATGTAAATCTCGGCTTTTTAGTCCACATCGCAAACAAGCATTGGTGACTGTAAAATTTAGAAACTTTTGAAAAGTTTGAAAGCGTTAAATGGTGGGAACTAATCCGGTGAGAAGGGTGTCAGGGGAACCATTCGGGATAATTTGGACACTTACCTGATCACCAAAGCAGTCTCAAGTCCAGTTGCACACTTTACATCAAGTCTGCCATATAGCTCAATGGAGTGGTCCTGATGCTGGGAATGCAGGATGCTGAGGATGTTGAAAGATGCTCCGTGTACTGAGCGGTCGACGAGGGTGTCCTTGTGGTTATTCCTCGGTTCACGGGTAAGGTGGGCCGACTTTAGCCACAGGGTTCGGGGTCCTCTAAGTTCTCTTCGAGTCAGTAGAAGGCAAGGTGCGGCTGGGCTACCGGTCTCCATATACAGCTAGTCCGGTTGTATCCTTTGGTGAAGGATGGAGTCTCTCTTAGGCGACCTGTCTGGACTCAGATGACACTCCTGGGTTGAGCAGATTCTGGTGAAACTTTTGGCCATCTAGGACTGGTCTCTTGGGTCGCCCAGCTATTGTTGGCGGTGATTTGCAGAATGTGGCTATCAACTTGAAAGTGTGGGCTTCTTCAGCTTTGATGGCCATGGCATTGGTTTCAGGGGTTCAACTGACTTACCCTTGGAGTCACTTCTTTGGTCTGGGGCTCAGAACCAACTTTTCCACGAGCCAGAAGCCAGCTTCACAAAGACAAAAGGCCAGTTGACCTTCTAACCTGATACTTGCAGGTTGTGCACAAGTGTGAGCAGTATGGCTTTGTGCCAATGAGCTGAACTACTAGTTAATATTAAACCAATAATGGTCCTTGAATCCTTTCTCACCATGATATTTTAGTGGCCTTGACATATATTTACCTTATGGAACGTGATATGTCAGCGGCAAAGGAATTAAGATGATGTATACACATTTAGATTCAAATGCAGCCTCAGACAGTGACATAATTGCAAACCTTGTGCGCCTATGCAACAGAGCCCCAGTGGATCAGGCTCACACTATATAAAACTGCACAAGCCTAGGTAAACCTTGACCCTAAGGAGACGAATTCTGATAGACTAAACACCACATCTGTTCCTCCCTTCCAGGGTGAGTGGCTGTCCTCATTCTCTTTCAGAGAAGATGTGCTCTATTAGGTGGAGTATTGTGGCGCATAAGCCGACAGATGAAATGACAGCTGTGCTGTTACCAACAATCAAAAACAATTACTAACCTGGAAAACAGGGCATGCTTTGAAGCAAGAAAACGCGAACAAAAACGGGGCGCCTTGATCTTTCTAATAGGCTGTAGGAAGGAGGGCATTAAGCTGCAACAAAATTGTGCCATTGAAGAGTGATGGACTTGCATCGGATATATGGTAGAAAAACCTAGGCCAAGGCACTTCCTTATTGCACTTGCACAACTGGGAATGCCTGCAAGAAAGACATTCTGAAACAGTCCTCTAGAGGCAGGTTGATAAAGCAAATTTTTTTAAAAAGGAATCCTACTCTAAGGGTCCTTACAGTAATTTCCATAACTCCACCCGTCTGGCTATCGTCACACAGGGGCAGCGATAGATGACACGATAACAACACAAAAATACCTGCTGACTAGGCCACACTACAACCCAACACACTTGCAACCAAGAAAACCCATGATGTTGCAGTCTACCCATCCGCTAAAGCTCTCTTGCACATTGTCATTGCTGTGAAGTGCTAAGTGAACGTAAGTTCTAAATAATGCTATACAAGGTGACTCGCTTCATAGATTCTCAAAGTGATATGGTTGCGCTTACGCAAAACAAAGCTCTCTAGC
The DNA here is from genome assembly GCF_964263255.1 of Lissotriton vulgaris. Lineage (NCBI taxonomy): Eukaryota > Metazoa > Chordata > Amphibia > Caudata > Salamandridae > Lissotriton > Lissotriton vulgaris. The sequence goes on from NC_141698.1 coordinate 995,042,529, forward strand.
AGACTTCCTACCTCGAAGTTTTTGCATGATATTTTTTACGCAAATGCTCCGTTTGTGCTGGAATTTGTCCTTAATTTTTGCACCAAAGTCCAATCTATTTTGATAAAACTTCATGTATTGACTACACTAAGCAAGCAGGAGCCTGGCGAATTGTTCCATTGATGATAACGTGTTTGGAAATGTGATGCAGTTTCTGAGAATATGACTCCTCCCAATCTGGAAGGAATCTGGAAAAATACATCGTGGTGGCAAAAATATACGTTGAAGAAGTAAACACAAAAAACCAATGGTTTCAATGTAAGTTTGAGAATAATTAAAATCAACACCCAGTGACCTTTGTGACAAAAGATCATGGCTGTCATTCTTCTTAGCCACACAAATCTCCATTTTTGGGCAGACAGAGGCTTGTGCCTAAACTGCAATTATAACGGATATACATATATATATATATATATATATATATATATATATATATATATATATATATATATATATATATATATATATATATATATATATATATATATATATATATATATATATATATATATATATATATATATATATATATATATATATATCAAACACACACACAGGTAAGCCAAACGAAGAGAAGCCTCAAGGAGTACTTGGTATTCACATTTAATGGTTCCACAGCTTGCCAGCAGACAGCCAAAACAACTGCAGTCTTCAAAATATCAAAGTTAGCCTGACGCGTTTCAGGAACTGTGTCCTTTCATCAGAGGCATGTTCAAAAAAGATTTCCAAGCCGTTCGTGGACTCGCACTCTTGATAAATGTCTGCACCTGCCAAAAGTGGGCGTGATCTTCCCCAAGGCCTTCTGGGCCTTGTAGTGCGTCCACCATCTTCCCCAAGTGGGGCAGCTTTCAATCCCACACATAAGAACAGTTTTACTCCCAGTGGAAGAAGCTATGCAAGAGATGCCATCTGCCCTGCTTTGTAGCTGTGAAATATGCGTAGGACAGCGCCACCTGTATGGCGCCGTGCTCGTCTCCTTTTCAATGCTGCAAGCCAAGGTTCCCAGCCTGCATGAAACCGCCTCCCAGCGGTGGGCTTCTCTTCACGGCCTGGCAAACGGCCGTACTATATCAAACACACACACAGGTAAGCCAAACGAAGAGAAGCCTCAAGGAGTACTTGGTATTCACATTTAATGGTTCCACAGCTTGCCAGCAGACAGCCAAAACAACTGCAGTCTTCAAAATATCAAAGTTAGCCTGACGCGTTTCAGGAACTGTGTCCTTTCATCAGAGGCATGTTCAAAAAAGATTTCCAAGCCGTTCGTGGACTCGCACTCTTGATAAATGTCTGCACCTGCCAAAAGTGGGCGTGATCTTCCCCAAGGCCTTCTGGGCCTTGTAGTGCGTCCACCATCTTCCCCAAGTGGGGCAGCTTTCAATCCCACACATAAGAACAGTTTTACTCCCAGTGGAAGAAGCTATGCAAGAGATGCCATCTGCCCTGCTTTGTAGCTGTGAAATATGCGTAGGACAGCGCCACCTGTATGGCGCCGTGCTCGTCTCCTTTTCAATGCTGCAAGCCAAGGTTCCCAGCCTGCATGAAACCGCCTCCCAGCGGTGGGCTTCTCTTCACGGCCTGGCAAACGGCCGTACTATATCAAACACACACACAGGTAAGCCAAACGAAGAGAAGCCTCAAGGAGTACTTGGTATTCACATTTAATGGTTCCACAGCTTGCCAGCAGACAGCCAAAACAACTGCAGTCTTCAAAATATCAAAGTTAGTCTGACGCGTTTCAGGAACTGTGTCCTTTCATCAGAGGCATGTTCAAAAAAGATTTCCAAGCCGTTCGTGGATTCGCACTCTTGATAAATGTCTGCACCTGCCAAAAGTGGGCGTGATCTTCCCCAAGGCCTTCTGGGCCTTGTAGTGCGTCCACCATCTTCCCCAAGTGGGGCAGCTTTCAATCCCACACATAAGAACAGTTTTACTCCCAGTGGAAGAAGCTATGCAAGAGATGCCATCTGCCCTGCTTTGTAGCTGTGAAATATGCGTAGGACAGCGCCACCTGTATGGCGCCGTGCTCGTCTCCTTTTCAATGCTGCAAGCCAAGGTTCCCAGCCTGCATGAAACCGCCTCCCAGCGGTGGGCTTCTCTTCACGGCCTGGCAAACGGCCGTACTATATCAAACACACACACAGGTAAGCCAAACGAAGAGAAGCCTCAAGGAGTACTTGGTATTCACATTTAATGGTTCCACAGCTTGCCAGCAGACAGCCAAAACAACTGCAGTCTTCAAAATATCAAAGTTAGCCTGACGCGTTTCAGGAACTGTGTCCTTTCATCAGAGGCATGTTCAAAAAAGATTTCCAAGCCGTTCGTGGACTCGCACTCTTGATAAATGTCTGCACCTGCCAAAAGTGGGCGTGATCTTCCCCAAGGCCTTCTGGGCCTTGTAGTGCGTCCACCATCTTCCCCAAGTGGGGCAGCTTTCAATCCCACACATAAGAACAGTTTTACTCCCAGTGGAAGAAGCTATGCAAGAGATGCCATCTGCCCTGCTTTGTAGCTGTGAAATATGCGTAGGACAGCGCCACCTGTATGGCGCCGTGCTCGTCTCCTTTTCAATGCTGCAAGCCAAGGTTCCCAGCCTGCATGAAACCGCCTCCCAGCGGTGGGCTTCTCTTCACGGCCTGGCAAACGGCCGTACTATATCAAACACACACACAGGTAAGCCAAACGAAGAGAAGCCTCAAGGAGTACTTGGTATCTTTTTTGAACATGCCTCTGATGAAAGGACACAGTTCCTGAAACGCGTCAGGCTAACTTTGATATTTTGAAGACTGCAGTTGTTTTGGCTGTCTGCTGGCAAGCTGTGGAACCATTAAATGTGAATACCAAGTACTCCTTGAGGCTTCTCTTCGTTTGGCTTACCTGTGTGTGTGTTTGATATAGTACGGCCGTTTGCCAGGCCGTGAAGAGAAGCCCACCGCTGGGAGGCGGTTTCATGCAGGCTGGGAACCTTGGCTTGCAGCATTGAAAAGGAGACGAGCACGGCGCCATACAGGTGGCGCTGTCCTACGCATATTTCACAGCTACAAAGCAGGGCAGATGGCATCTCTTGCATAGCTTCTTCCACTGGGAGCAAAACTGTTCTTATGTGTGGGATTGAAAGCTGCCCCACTTGGGGAAGATGGTGGACGCACTACAAGGCCCAGAAGGCCTTGGGGAAGATCACGCCCACTTTTGGCAGGTGCAGACATTTATCAAGAGTGCGAGTCCACGAACGGCTTGGAAATCTTTTTTGAACATGCCTCTGATGAAAGGACACAGTTCCTGAAACGCGTCAGGCTAACTTTGATATTTTGAAGACTGCAGTTGTTTTGGCTGTCTGCTGGCAAGCTGTGGAACCATTAAATGTGAATACCAAGTACTCCTTGAGGCTTCTCTTCGTTTGGCTTACCTGTGTGTGTGTTTGATATATATATATATATATATATATATATGCTCAAAGTTCCGTTTCTCGTTCACCTTCGCCAAACAAACGGACGAAGACCCAGGATTCGGTGCATATATTTTTATTCCTTATATGAATAACGCCCTGCACCACCGCCATGACGCGTTTCGGGCAACTCCGTGCCCTTGCTCACATGACGCGCATGAGGAGTGTCTCCCATTTAAAGTGACAGTGCAATTTAACGCAATAGGCATAGACATGGAAAGCATACTACGATCAGTTTCATAGTGACAACATCGAGTACATTGAAAATTCCAGAGCTGCTGCTTATAAATAGTGAAAGTTAATAAATAAATGTATAAATGTATTAAAATATATATATATATATATATATATATATATATATATATATATATATATATATATATATATATATATATATATATATATATATATATATATATATATATATATCACTCTGTCGGTTTTGCAATAGGTAAAAGCTACTGAAAATCACGTGGGTAAAAATCTCAAATTCTAAAAGCCTCAAAAGGGGAAAAACATACAGTGTTACGTCATTATTTCAATTCAAGGTGCGTGAATTAGAATGTTAGAATGGCGCACTAATTACGAACTGGAGCATAACACTGGGCCCTGCAACCCCTGCAGTGCAATGGGACAACTGCCCACCCCCCTCACCCCACACCCGAAGCCCTATTTATTCTCAGGCTAATATCTGTCAAATATGGGAGACCGGGGGCTTCCCATGAACCCCTGCGAGGTGAGGAGGCTCCATTTTACGATATACCACTGATTACGAGCCCTGTCAAACCGCATCTAACAGTATAAGTATTTACAAAAACGTTATTACCGCCGGAATTGCCCGAGACTCCCACAGCCCCACTGGTTTCATTGCTACAACTGATTTCTTCGAAATGTTGAAAGAGGACAACATTTGAAAATGAACGAGTTTAGCCCCTGGACATTTTTCTGTAGCTTCCAGCTGAATGTGCTGGGAGAAAGAATCAAAGCGCTAGCTATGTAATAAGAGAGTTAGTAGTGGCTTGTAGTATTCAAAAGAATGCAGCCACAGTCCTACAGAAGCCTGGCTTTCACAAGGGCAGTGACAGCGAGCCGAATCTGACAGTCAATGTGTGAAACATGCCATCATGTTCCCATTAATGCTCCTGTAATGCTTCAGTAACCACCACACAAGACCACGGCGCTTCAAATCTAGATGTAATGAGATGCTTCGGCACCGCATTTCATTCCAATTTACTTTCATTAGTGCACGCAAAGCCTCGGCGTACACTTTGTTGTCACTGGTGATAAAGCCATTATTTTAATAATTATTATTTTAAGCAGCGTACATAATTAGTTATTCGCCGTAATACACGGATCTTTTCATTTGCCTGACTGTGGTTAAATTAATGGGCTATAAACAAGTTTGACGCATCTTATAGATTTGTTCTCAGTAGAGCTCAGGCACATCTTTGGAATAATTCACACAAGCTGTTCATGGAGCCAAACGACTAGGATCACACGTGTTGCACATTATGAAAGTGCATGCGCTGGGCTTTCGGACAGGACGCTGCCTAATTAATCCAAAGACACAGAGCGGGTAATTGGCAGAAATAAAGAGGAAACCCAGACGGTGAAATAACTAGAAAAACGTAGCGAGACAGACAACAACTGATAGATTAACTGGAACATGTTTCGACATAAAAAAATAAAGTGACAATGGTTATCAGTTAATCGGGGTGAGAGAGAAGAAGGGGGGGAGAAAGAGATAGATGGAGAGCTGGTCAGAGAAAGATAGAGCACTCATAGACAACAAACAAAGGTGAGGAGATAGAGGAAAGTGGAAGTGAGAGAGAATGAGAGGGAGATAGAATGATAGAAAGGGAGAGAGGCAGAGAAAGAGGGACGAGAAACAGAGTTGAGAGGAAAACAGAGCAGTAAAGAGAGATGGAGAGAGATAAAGAGAGAAAAGGAGACAGAGAGAGAGTGAGAGAGAAGTGGGGAAATATAAGAAGAAGGTAAGAGAGGAAATTTGCAGCCAAGGGAGGAAACAGAAAGACGAGAGAGGAGAAAGAGAAGAAGACCATGAAACAAAAAAAAGGAATAAAAATGGAAAATAGAGAAAGGGCGAGATGAAGTCTCGAGGAAAACGTGTTAGAAAGAAGGGATAGAATGCTAGAAAAGTGTGGGGGGTGAGCTTGTGAGATATATATATATATATATATATATATATATATATATATATATATATATATATATATATATATATATATATATATATATATATATATATAGATATATATTACCTCGTAGTTATAGTTAGGATTATTTTCAATGCAAAATCTCAAAATTCTATTTGGAATAACGTTGGCGCCGGTTGACGAATCTGCCTGAAAATTTGCTCAAATTTGCCTTGCGGAGCTCCGGTCCTTCCTTGAAAGTTTGGGGGGGATTCGTCAAGCTGGGGCCGAGATAAAAGGGGGGTCCCAAAACGTGTTTTCCCCATGTTAATTTCCATAGGGCGGTCGACCTCACTTTTAGCCCGAACGGCTGAATGGATTTCTACCAAACTTGGCAAAATTGTAGGGACTGGTAGCCCGATGTGCCTTTGCTATGTCTCAAGATATGTGCTCCAGTGGTTTTTGAGTAATTTAGGTTAAAAAAAATATATATATCTATAGCAGCACCCCGGTACGCGCACCGGGAAGCGCACCGGGCGCGCCACGCGACTTGCGCACGGAAAGCTGATTGGCTCTCGGGTGTCTGTAAACATTCCAAACAGTCCGGAGCGGCCGCCATCTTGTGTCTCGGTAAAATCGAAACACTAGAGGTGGCAAAAACAAAGGGGGAAATGACCATAAGGGGGCAGAGTACACCCCCCGACCCCCTAGGTTTGATGTGGGGCTATAAAAGGGCCCCGTGTGATGATGTCACATATTACATCACTCATGACATGGTCAGTGACATCACTCATGACATCACTGATGACACCATCCTTGTGACAGAGTGACAAACCTCCTTTCAGTGTAATGTAACACATATTCAAAAATAGAAGCTGAGATACCCATACCAGTTACAACAACCAATTTAGTAATACCACCATCTATATACACGTCCACTCATTCACCAACAGTTCTATATAGTAACACATACATATACTCACTCATCATATGTAGTGAAACACCTATACATCCTTTTACACACCGACAGTCATCCAAAAGTTACTCACACACATACTCACACATGCAAATAAACTATTGAACATCCATGTATTTGCATATACAACTATACACACACTACCACCTTACTTCTAAAGAAACTTACACATACTTACTCTCTTAAACAATCACTTATAGAAACACATACTTATTTAAACAGGAACTCTTTCAATCTCTCACTCTCACAAATACTCACTTATATACATCAATACTCACATATACTAGATTAAAACATATGTAGTTACTGATAAAGACACTAGTGAGACAGTCATTCACTCGCTAACACACACATATAAAAAAACATACACTAAGACACTTATTTCAACATTTATTTTTCCATCGACCTTTACATATACATATAAAAAACATATTTATTTTTCAGAAAGAAACACATTCACTGGATGGTGTCATCAGTGATGTCATGAGTGATGTCACTGACCATGTCATGAGTGATGTAATATGTGACGTCATCAGCAGTGCATTGCAGGCGCGCAAGGTACAGTGAGTCCAACTAACTATAACGTGGGAATTTCAATGGTTGTATGTCAGTAAAATTTCCAGCTAACTATAACTGGTGTGAAACCTATGGTTTTTTCAGTGAATTTATTAGGTTTTTTAAATGCTAATTCCTAACTGTAACTGGTGTGAAACCTATGTTTTTTTCAGTGAATATATATATGTTTTTTTCAGTGAATATATATATTACCTACTGGCGGTCGCCAGTAGGTATATATAGTTAGGATTTTTTCTCTATGGGATTTTTGAAAATTCTATGTCTAATAACTTTGGCGTTTGTGGACGGAATTGGCTGAAATTTTCAGGAAAATGGAACATTTTGTTTCTGAGCAGCCCCTGACAATTTGGGGGGGTTTCATCAAGGGGGGGCCGAGAAAAAAGGGGGGTCCCAAAACGCGTTTTTCCCATGTTAATTTCCATAGGGCGGTTGGCCTCACTTTTAGCTCGAACGGCTGAATGGATTTGCACGAAACTTGGCAAAATTGTAGGGACTGTTAGCCCGATGTGCCTTTGCTAGGTCTCAATATATGTGCTCCAGTGGATTTTGAGTAATTTAGGTTCAAAAAAAGATATATATCTGGGCGGAGCCTAACCACACATCTGATCTGATTGGCTGTCAGCACTTCATCCAAGAAGTGTTGGCAGCCATCTTGGGACCAATATACATGATAGCACCTCATTAAAAAGCATTGTAGTTAATAGAGGGTTTTAGGACTTTAGTTACATTATAAATCATTTGTTGATGGTACCATACTCGTTTTAGGAATTGTGGTGGGTTCTAAGGTGATTTTACCATGTGAAAAAACCTTCTGCTGTGATATCATGAATATTGTTTGAAAGAAAACTAATATCTCATGATTTTCCCACAGTGGTTTGGAAGGGGATCTATAAGCTAAACTGAAAGCATATTTTCTGTAAATTCACATTATCTTTCTCAGTCATGTGAAAATGAAGTCTGACATTCTCAGTAAAACATGTACATCCAACAAGGACAGAGACTGTCAGTTGATTCCTTTGTGTTCTACTGCAGCCTCCTAGAGTGTTCTAAAGAACAACTAGAGCGCTAACAGTCCTACTTATTACAAAGGTATGGCACACCTGAAGCCATCTTGATTGGAATAAAGTGGTAACTCTTAAAACATTTAATTTAAAAAGAAACAACATGAGGGGGTATATTTTGCCATAGAAAGTATGATTAGTGCTGCAGAATGAAAAATTAGGGCACATTTTGAGTGACTTCTCAAATCCTTTTCTATTTCATTAAAACATTCTGACATGCAGTCTCCCAAAATGGCCACCAGAGACAAAAGAGCCCAAATGTAGCCCAAATATCACCCAGATGTAGCCCAAGTATAGCCCAATGACAGAATGTCCCAGAGTGTTCTAAAGACCAACTAGAGCGCTAACAGTCCTACTTATTACAAAGGTATGGCACACCTGAAGCCATCTTGATTGGAATAAAGTGGTAACTCTTAAAACATTTAATTTAAAAAGAAACAACATGAGGGGGTATATTTTGCCATAGAAAGTATGATTAGTGCTGCAGAATGAAAAATTAGGGCACATTTTGAGTGACTTCTCAAATCCTTTTCTATTTCATTAAAACATTCTGACATGCAGTCTCCCAAAATGGCCACCAGAGACAAAAGAGCCCAAATGTAGCCCAAATATCACCCAGATGTAGCCCAAGTATAGCCCAATGACAGAATGTCCCAGAGTGTTCTAAAGAACAACTAGAGCGCTAACAGTCCTACTTATTACAAAGGTATAGCACACCTGGAGCCATCGTGATGGGAATAAAGTGGTAACTCTTAAAACATTTAATTTAAAAAGGAACAAAATGAGGGGGTATATTATGCAATAGAAGGTATTATTAGTGCTGCAGAAAGAAAAATTAGGGCACATTTTGAGTGACTTTTCAAATCCTCTTCTATTTCATTAAAAAATTCTGACATGCAGTCTCCCAAAATGGCCACCAGAGACAAAAGAGCCCAAATGTAGCCCAAATATCACCCAGATGTAGCCCAAGTATAGCCCAATGACAGAATGTCCCGGAGTGTTCTAAAGAACAACTAGAGCGCTAACAGTCCTACTTATTACAAAGGTATGGCACACCTGAAGCCATCTTGATTGGAATAAAGTGGTAACTCTTAAAACATTTAATTTAAAAAGGAACAAAATGAGGGGGTATATTTTGCCATATGAATTATGATTAGTGCTGCAGAAAGAAAAATTAGGGCACATTTTGAGTGACTTCTCAAACCCTCTTCAATTTCATTAAAAAATTCTGACATACAGTCTCCCAAGATGGCCACCAGAGACAAAAGAGCCTAAATGTAGCCCAAATATCACCCAGATGTACCCCAAGTATAGCCCAATGACAGAATGTCCCAGAGTGTTCTAAAGAACAACTAGAGCGCTAACAGTCTTACTTATAACAAAAGTATGGCACACCAGAAGCCATCTTGATTGGAATGAAGTGGTAAGTCTGAAAACACTCAATTTAAAAAGGAACAACATGAGGGGGTTAATTTTGCCATAGAAAGTATGATTAGTGCTTCAGAAAGAAAAAATAGGGATAATTTTGAGTGACTTCTCAAATCCTCTTCTATTTCATTAAAAAAATTCTGTCATGCAGACTGAAACATGCACTTTGAATACCAGCAGCAGACGTCCCTGGTGAGCAGTAGCTTTACTACAGTGATCTAATGTGCAACTAGAATGCTAACATTCAGAATTTATGGCAAATGTGTGACACATCTGAATGCCTTCTTGATGGAACCAAAGTAAACAAACATTGAAAATGCAATAGATCTCGCCCTCGTTTAAGTTAAAGCCATTCTGTTTGTAATGAGGTGGCTTTTTAGCTTTGCTTTTATTAGTGTTTTTTCAACTTTCATGTAAATAACATGCATCTGTATGCATATAAGTATATGTATGCATGCATTTATGTTTTTATTTATATAGATATACAGATGATATATGTTTATATATGTATGTATATATATATATTCACTGAAAAAACCATAGGCTATAGACCATATATAGTTAGGAATTAGCATTTACAAAACCTTGAAAATTCACTGAAAAAACCATAGGTTATAGACCATATATAGTTAGGAATTAGCATTTACAAAACCTTGAAAATTCACTGAAAAAACCATAGGTTATAGACCATATATAGTTAGGAATTCACATTTACAAAACCTTATTTTACTCACACAAAACCATTGAAATTCCATATATAGTTAGTTGCACTAACTATATATCGCGCACCCGCAATCCACTGCTGATGATGTCACATATTACATCATTCATGACATGGTCAGTGACATCACTGATGACATCACTGATGACATCTCAAATGACATCACTGATGACATCTCAAATGACATCACTGATGACATCACTGATGACATCTCATTTGACATTACTGATCACATCACTGATGATATCATTCATGTGATAATACGATGAACCTCTTCAGACTCTAATATAACCTTAGATACAATCAGTGTAAACAGACACTCACAGACTGTCACTCATCCATGGAGTTACTCACACACCTAGTCAGTCATGCAAAGAATCAATCACACCTCCATTTCCTCAACTATACAGTTATACAAACTTTACTTATTCAAACATATACTAACACATATTTACTCTCTTATACAATCCCTGATACAAGTTCACAATGATCCATACAGCCACTCACACATTCACTGGCTCTTATGCACAGTTATTTATATATGTCAACTCTCACATGTACTGTGTTTTACATATGTACTTACTTTGACATGTAGCACTGAGATATCCCTTCACTCACCAATACACTCATGCACACAGTCAACCGCCCATACAGCTGTTTCCACATGCACTTTTGAAACCATACATCTAGTGAATCAACTGCTCACACATCTATGCACAGAGTCATACACCTCCCAGCCACCCACACACACACTCAGTCTCCCATACAAATACTTGGGCAACCAATCAATAACCCATATAGTTACTCATATAGCTACTTATCAACACATGCAACAGTTTACAGAACAACAGACATAATGATGCACAAATTAAGACAGCTTAGTCACTAACCCATGCCCTCAGTGAGACACATTTAATCACTCACTCATACAGTCAGTCATGCACCTACTAAATCCTTCATCCAGACACTTATACATCCACTCATTCTTCAATATGTAAGACATATTTTAACTTTACAGAAACATACAGTCACTGGATGTTGTCATCAGTGATGTCATCAGTGATGTCATTTGAGATGTCATCAGTGATGTCATCAGTGATGTCACTGACCATGTCATGAATGATGTAATATGTGACATCATCAGCAGTGGATTGCGGGTGCGCGATATATAGTTAGTGCAACTAACTATATATGGAATTTCAATGGTTTTGTGTGAGTAAAATAAGGTTTTGTAAATGTGAATTCCTAACTATATATGGTCTATAACCTATGGTTTTTTCAGTGAATTTTCAAGGTTTTGTAAATGCTAATTCCTAACTATATATGGTCTATAACCTATGGTTTTTTCAGTGAATATATATATATATATATATATATTACCTACTGGCGGTCGCCAGTAGGTATATATAGTTAGGATTTTTTTGAATAGGGATTTCTGAAAATTCTATGTTGAATAACTTTGGCGTTGATGGACGGAATTGGCTGACATTTTCAGGAAAATGGCACATTTTGTTTCTGAGCGTCCCCTGAAAGTTTGGGGGGGTTTCGTCAAGCGGGGGCCGAGAAAAAAGGGGGGTCCCAAAACGTGTTTTTAACACTGAGTTTTCCATAGGGCGGTTGGACTCACTTTTAGCTCGAACGGCTGAATGGATTTCCACAAAACTTGGCAAAATTGTAGGGACTGGTAGCCCGATGTGCCTTTGCTATGTCTCAAGATATATGCTCCAGTGGTTTTTACGAAAATTAACTTTGAAAAATATATATTGGGCTACATTGGGCTATATATATGTTAGAGCCCAAATGTAGCCCAATGTAGCCCAATGTAGCCCAAAGATGGCCACCAGAGACAAAAAAAAACAAATGTAGCCCAAATATCAGCCAGATGTAGCCCAACTATAGCCCAGTGACAGAATGTCCCAGAGTGTTCTAAAGAACAACTAGAGCGCTAACAGTCTTACTTATGACAAAAGTATGGCACACCTGAAGTCATCTTGATTGGAATAAAGTGTTAACACTTAAAACATTTAATTTGCAAAGGTACAAAATGAGGGGGTTCATTTTGCCATAGAAATTATGATTAGTGCTGAAGAAAGAAAAATTAGGGCACATTTTGAGTGACTTCTCAAATCCTCTTATATTTCATTAAAAACATTCTGAAATGCAGTCTCCCAAGATGGCCACCAGAGACAAAAGAGCCCAAATGTAGCCCAAATATCAGCCAGATGTAGCCCAACTATAGCCCAATGACAGAATGTCCCAGAGTGTTCTAAAGAACAACTAGAACGCTAACAGTCTTACTTATGACAAAAGTATGGCACACCTGAAGTCATCTTGATTGGAATAAAGTGGTAACACTTAATACATTTAATTTAATAATTTAATTTAATATATATATATACATATATATATATATATGTATATATATATATTACCTACTGGCGGTCGCCAGTAGGTATATATAGTTAGGATTTTTTTGAATAGGGAATTCTGAAAATTCTATGTTGAATAACTTTGGCGTTGATGGACGGAATTGGCTGAAATTTTCAGGAAATTGCACATTTTGTTTCTGAGCGTCCCCTGAAAGTTTGGGGGGTTTTCGTCAAGCGGGGGCCGAGAAAAAAGGGGGGTCCCAAAACGTGTTTTTAACATTGAGTTTTCCATAGGGCGGTTGGACTCACTTTTAGCTCAAACGGCTGAATGGATTTCTATGAAACTTGGCAAAATTGTAGAGACTGTTTGCCCGATGTGTCTTTGCTAGGTCTCAAGATATGTGCTCCAGTGGATTTTGAGAAATTAACGTTCAAAAAAATATATATATCTGTGACAGCGTCCCGGTTAGCGCCCCGGTTCGCGTACCAGACGCGTAACGGAACTTCGCGAGGAGAAGCGGATTGGCTCTCCGGTGACTGTCAACATTCTAAACAGTCCGGAGCGGCCGCCATCTTGTCTCTCGGTAGGATCCAGAGACAAGAGGTGGAAATAAACGAAGGGGGAAATGAATGAAAGGGGGCAAGGTAGACCCCTCCTGACCCCCTAGGATTGATGTGGGGGCTATTGAAGGGCCCCGCGGGGCAAAAAAATAAAATAATTTTTTTTCCGATTTTTCGCGGTGGAAGCGCTACCCGGTACGCGAACCGGGTAGCTCACCGGTAGCGTAACGGGAGTCTGCCATCTTGTGTTTCGGACGAATTTAGTCACAAGATGGAGGATAAACAATGTTGGGAATGGGTATAAGGGGGCACGGGAGACATATCCTGACCCCCTAGGTTTTCTGAGGGTGGCTGAGGAGGCCCATATATGTAAAAAAAAAACACCTTTTTTTTTCAAATTTCCGCACGGTTAGCGCCCGGTCCGCGCACCGGGTAGCGTTCCGGAAAGGGTAACAAGGGGAAAACCAAGGGAAATAGTAAAATAATATTTTAGAGTGCTTTGAGGTAGGGTAGCTCTGAATAGAGCTGTTGTGTTGTGTGGGTGATGTAAGTACCAACATGTAGGTACCAATGAAGAGTCTAAAATTCAATGTACACCGTCTCCTCTGTAGATATTTTGTATGTTCTAATATGGGTTATTTAAATGTAAATGTGTGGAAAAGCACTTCATGCTTTAAAGCAATTGTATTTTTGAACTGATTGTTCTTTCCTCTTAGTCCTCCTCTTTGTTTTTTTCCCCACACTCTTCTTCAGCATGATAGTTGTAAATTTGTTCCCTCAAAAAATGTATATACATAAAAAAATTATATTAAATACATATAAAATATATTTTCCTTTTAAAAGAAGAATACATTTTACAGCTTTTGATATTTGCTATTAAAAAACCATTGAAATTCACAGAAAAAACCATAGGTTATAGACTAAATATAGTTAGGAATTAGCATTTACAAAACCTTGAAAATCACTGAAAAAACCATAGGTTATAGACCATATATAGTTAGGAATTAGCATTTACAAAACCTTATTTTACTCACACAAAACCATTGAAATTCGCATATATAGTTAGTTGCACTAATTATATATCGCGCACCCGCAATCCACTGCTGATCATGTCACATATTACATCATTCATGACATGGTCAGTGACATCACTGATGACATCACTGATGACATCTCAAATGACATCACTGATGACATCACTGATGACAACATCCAGTGACTGTATGTTTCTGTAAAGTTAAAATATGCCTTACATATTGAAGAATGAGTGGATGTATAAGTGTCTGGATGAAGGATTTAGTAGGTGCATGACTGACTGTATGAGTGAGTGATTAAATGTGTCTCACTGAGTGCATGGGTTAGTGACTAAACTGTCTTAATTTGTGCATCATTATGTCTGCTGTTCTGTAAACTGCTGCATGTGTTGATCAGGAGCTATATGAGTAACTATATGGGTTATTGATTGGTTGCCCAAGTATTTGTATGGGAGACTGAGTGTGTGTGTGGGTGGCTGGAGGTGTATGACTCTGTGCATAGATGTGTGAGCAGTTGATTCACTAGATGTATGGGTTCAAAAGTGCATGTGGAAACAGCTGTATGGGTGGTTGACTGTGTGCATGAGTGTATTGGTGAGTGAATGGATATCTCAGTGCTACATGTCAAAGTAAGTACATATGTAAAACACAGTACATGGGAGAGTTGACATATATAAATAACTGTGCATAAGAGCCAGTGAATGTGTGAGTGGCTGTATGGATCATTGTGAACATGTATCAGGGATTGTATAAGAGAGTAAATATGTGTTAGTATATGTTTGAATAAGTAAGGTGTGTATAACTGTATAGTTGAGGAAATGGAGGTGTGATTGATTCTTTGCATGACTGACTAGGTGTGTGAGTAACTCCATGGATGAGTGACAGTCTGTGAGTGTCTGTTTACACTGAGTGTATCTAAGGTTATATTAGAGTCTGAAGAGGTTCATCGTATAATCACATGAATGATGTCATCAGTGATGTGATCAGTAATGTCAAATGAGATGTCATCAGTGATGTCATCAGTGATGTCATTTGAGATGTCATCAGTGATGTCATCAGTGATGTCACTGACCATGTCATGAATGATGTAATATGTGACATGATCAGCAGTGGATTGCGGGTGCGCGATATATAATTAGTGCAACTAACTATATATGCGAATTTCAATGGTTTTGTGTGAGTAAAATAAGGTTTTGTAAATGCTAATTCCTAACTATATATGGTCTATAACCTATGGTTTTTTCAGTGAATATATATATATATATATATATATATATATATATATATATATATATATATATATATATATAGAGAGAGAGAGAGAGAGAGAGAGAGAGAGAGAGAGAGAGAGAGAGAAAGAGAGAGAGAGAGAAGATAAAAATGGAGTATGAGACGTGACAGAGATAAAACGAGAGCTTGGTGAGATTATATTTGATCTTTCAATTCCACCACAAACTTTTCTCTAATACACAACTTTAAAAACACATAAAAAAACCTGCAAGGAAAAAATAAAAAAACAGGAAAGCAAGTTCTTTGAAGAGAGCACTCTTCTCAAAATCAATTTGTGGTGAGCACTGCATGTTGGAACACACTGCAGAGCATCTCTTATTTGCCCCTCAGTTGTCACTTGTCCAGCCGTGAACATATTCTCAGACTGACTCTCCGTCTTCTTCGGTTTCCGTCTTCCTGCTGCTGTCATGTTGCTCTGATTTTCCATGCTACTGCTAGGAAGAGGCACACCAATTTCATTACCTGGGGATCTGTGTCACACAGCAGGAAGATCATTGCAGATGTCATATCACAAATGACTGCCTAAGCTGTGAAATCAAGCCTGTCGATCACAGTGCAGGAAAGCATGGGCAGATTGGGAAGAACTGCTGCAGCCTTCTGTCGAGTTCCTGCTACAGTGGCACATTGAATCTTGAGATATCTTTCCTCTCGTTATATTTTACACCAGCGGAATAACACGGCACCACCAGTGGCGGCTCCTCCGCTAAGGCGGAGAGCCCACCAGTGGCAGCTCCACCGCTAATGCGGGGAGCGGCACCCTACTGCTTTGCAGCAGTGCAATAAAGGAAAAATAAAATGATAATAACTTGATGTTATTATCATGTTATTTGTTCCTGCTGTGGCAGGTTTGCGGGAAGAGCAGGGGGATGAGCGGTGGGCACTCTGTAAGTGCGCAATGACTGACTGGCCGGACCTCTCGTGCTGGCCAAACAGTCATGCGCACTTTGCATGTTCCCCACCCAGGCTGCATTACAGCCTGAGTGGAGATCATGTCCAGGCTCCCATTCCCTGGCTGAGCGCTGAACCAAGGTGCTCAGACCAATCATAATAGCATTGTGATTGGTCAGGGGAGCCTGGGTGCATCCTTTTCCTGGCTGGGAGAGACGCGGCGAGAAGATGGAGGAGAAACGTGGTGACGACGGAAGAGAGAAACAGCGAGGGGGTTCTTTTTTTCCTTCTTTTTACAACCCTATCCCCTGCAACCCCCGGCACACCACGCCATGGCAAAAATTGTCTGCTCTTGTAGATTTTTCAACGTAACTATGGCTATGGGAATATCGATTAAATGTACACATCTTGCTTTTTAAAGGGGCCTTCCAGTGAGGAGAAAGAAACAAAGGGTTTATTTCAAGTTTTGCAGACAAGCCTCAAGCATGGCAGGGCATGCTGTCCATCAAAGTATTGGTTCACCTGCTGTATTTAGAGTCGGTGGACAGTCATGTTCCCGCAGGCATGCACCCACAGGCTCCGCCAGCAGAATCCTTACTCTGGTGGCCCAGAGGACTGGGGCTGTCAGTGTAAGTACATCACACCATCCACCCTATTTAGAGAAGGACGTCATTTAGAGGTCGCCAGAGACCCATCGCTTGCCCCTTGAGACCCCTGGGACTACCTTTGCTACTCCTGGCCTCAGAGGTGGCAAAAGCAATGCCTGGAACACAGGAGCAGCTCTTCCTAATGGACGTCAGTTAGGGTTCCACTTCCCTGTTTTTATTACGCAAATAATGAATAATATTGTTCACCATTTTTGCAATAAAAATGGAGTCAAATTAGATTAGCTGAAATGTGAAACTACATGTGAGTTAAGGTAAGTAGGAATACTTTTAAACGTTTCGTTGTATGAGGGTTGCGGGTGAGAATGTGTTTAAAGGGCAAAGACTGTGTGAATGTGTGAGCAAGCATGTGTGTGTGAGGCAAAGTAAAAATTAAATGATGTATGATTACGCCCTTGTATTTAGAGTGTACAGTTTGATGTACGTTTTAACCTGTTCAGGGCCTCCTGGAAAAGCCTGGTGTTTCCAGCAGAAAAAGAGAAAAATGTCCCCCATACCTTAGGAGAAAGATCGCTGGGTGTCAGGGTCATTAATATTTTACTTAAAAAAAAGAAACTCCCACCTTCGTAGTTTGCTTTTTGTAAAACACAACATTTTGTTGAATTGCCACTTGAAACATGGCACCACTCAGAAAACATTTATGGCCATATGCATCATTGCACCCGTTTGCGATTCCTAAATTGCGAAAATTAAGGAATTGCAATTTAGAAATCGCAAACTGCAATGCATGAACAATTCGCATTTATTTTTGCGATTCAGTATTTTTCCTTAATTGCGATTCACAATTTGCGAATCGCAATTAAGGAAAACCCTTCCCATTGATTCCTATGGGCCAAAAGGCCCTTAGGAATAAATGGGAAGGCATTCACATTTTGAGAATTTCAAATTGCGATTCGCAAAATGTGAATGCAATTTCAAGGGTGCAGGGGAGGGGTCCAAAGAACCCCTCCCTGCACCCCTGAAATGTAATTTTAAATGCAATTTACACACACACATGCCCTAAGGGCATGTGTGTGTGTAAATTAAAACTTTCAAAAATGCAATTTGTGCATATTTGAAAGTTTTCGGTAAATTAGCATGAAGTTCAACTTCATGCTAATTTACCACTTCCAAATTGCGAATTCGCAATCAAAAAATGATCATGCATTGCATTTAAGAAATCTGAAATTGCGATTTCTTAAATGCAATCGCAATTTTAGAAACCGCAACATGGTTGCGATTCCTAAAATTGCAAAATGCATGATGCTTTCCAAATTAGTCAATTGCATTTGCAAACGGCCGAAAATTGCGATTCGCACCGTTTGCGAATGCAATTGACTTTGATGCATGTGGGTATTAGTGTTTTCAAAGGAGCCACCATGTCAGTAGCTACTTTTAAGGCACAGAGATCTCAGACACGTTGGCAGACATCTTTAATATGACACCATGGTGGAGGCGGTAATAACCTCTTCCACCCTGGCAGATGGCTGGCTACCAGCCAAACTCCAAATGAGGGCCATAGTTCTCTTTATCCATTCCTGCATCACTACGATTCACCAACAATAAGCATTCTAGAATGTTTTTTTTTTTGGTGACACATGCTGGGGTTTGAGATCTAATGGGACCTTACTCACCACTCACTAATGTAAGGTATAGCTAGTGAAGGCCTCTGAGAACTTAATGTCAATGAGATGTACCTGGTGAGTGCACCAGAGCGCTTGATGCTTGAGGGTTATTTAGTGCATGCATAAACCTGTGTACTTACTGTATGCACGATTTATCTAATGCCTGCATCCAAGTGCTTGTTCTATTCTGTAAGGTGCATCTAATAAAGGCCTCTAAGCTCATCCTATCTGAGAGATGTTCCTAATGCATCCATCTAAGCCTTACTGTGTGCACTTGTTAATGTGTCATGGTATACATCTACGAAGGACCTCCAAGTGCTTACTAATGTCTGCAAAGTATGTTTACAGGTCTTTAAAGTGCTTACTGATGCCTGTATTGTGCATCTGTAGGGGGCATTCAGGAACTTTTTAATGTGTTTGAGGTGTATCTAGTGAGTGCATCTGTTGCTTTTAATGTCTGTGTGATTATCTAGTAAGGGTATACCTGTGCCTATTAATGTCACTCAGGTACATCTGGTGATGTCTGTTCCTGAATAAGAATGTTGGGCTCCTCACTATAAGTCTACAGAAGAGTCGCCAAGCACCAACTGCTGATAAAGTTGCTATATACACCCTGAGTGTTTAGTATTGTGGATTGCTGTTCCTCTCGTTGAGCATTGTTATAACCCACAAAGTGTGATTGTTACATGTAGTCTCTCTGAACACATCTGTGTATGACTCTGAAGTTGAGAACTTTGCCTGGCTTTCTCACCACAAGTCTGTATATTAACTGAATGTGAGCATAATACAGTCCTTCCCCTCTCTCTCTCTCTCTCTCTCTCTCTCTCTCTCTCTCTCTCTCTCTCTCTCTCTCAGATAGATAGATATATAGTTAAATAGATAGATATGTGTATGTGATCCCTTTAAAGGAAATACCCTGCATGCCTTCACTGCATTGTGTGTGTGTCTTGCTGCTCCCTGTATACCTATATACAACCTGACTATTACCATATTGGAACATGAGAATTTTATGGTGGTCTACAATTAAACAAAATGTAATAATGTACACATATCAGCAACTTCTGTGACCCCTTGGGTGTGAAGAATGTTCATTCCCAAAAAGGACGATCTGTGTTGCTTTGATTGTGTTCCCTGCTGTGATCTGTAACTAGAGCCGTGACATGGTTCTTGTCCTCTGGCAACAGTCCCACCTCAGTACCTGAGCACTGTTCCTTGTTATGTATCTAGACATTTTCGATGGACTATAGTCTCTGGCTGCATGCTGAATCTTTCAGGAACTCTGTCCTCTGCCACATAGTGTTGCCATGGTAAGTATTTCTATCACTATGTGCTATTTTAATCTTAAACTATAAACTTTTCTTCTCATGTTTTTGTTTGGAATATTTTATAGAAGCATTGTATGTCCACTGGACCATTTATATCGTGGCCCTTGGATTACAACAGCACTTCAGGTTGTTGGTTAAAAATATCTTCTTATTTACATATTCCAAAACATTTATGGAAAAATGTTTAAAAACTACACAAATAAATTATCTTCAGGTAAAGCAACACTTGAAAGACTGGGTTTATACAATACAACTTTTTTATCTTCCATATATATGTATACCCGTACTATGTAATTATATATCTATATATTTATTACACTACTCCTACTGTAGAAAAAAAATAACCCTTTGTAGACTCCTCCCTCCTCTATCCATGCTTGGATCACCCCAAAATTAATTTTACCACTATGATCTTCCAAACAACCCTTTCTAACTTCTTCCCTCATGTATGCCTCCTTTGACTCATCCCAAACCTCTTTTTACTTTTATAATCTCCCTAATCCATTTCTAGAGACTTTTCTCTCCTCCATCTCTCCTTTTACTCATTCTAGACCTCATCTTACTACTATGATCTCCCAAATAAAACTTTCTAGACTCTTCCCTCTTTTATCCCGCCATTATCCTATTCAATCCAATTAACAGACTTGCATGTCCACCCCTCAAATTAACTCATAATTCCCTATACTAATCCACCACTAATCCACCACTAATCCTTTTTGGGTTTCAGAGTAGCTTGCTACTCAGCGAAAAGCGCTTTGATGCCTTGTCAGGGGTAGTAAGTGCAATATAAAGATAAATACAATTACAATTACAAAGGGCCCTTATAAGATAAGATAAACTCACAGAGATAAATTTACTAAGGTAATTACGGATAGTGCGCAGTGAGGCGATTTCTCCCCAAGAGCGGTGGTTCTGCCCTGAGTGCGGAGACTCCGCACTCTTAACTTTACTACATGTAAGTTACCTTCGTGAAATGGGCCCTCTAGGCCTAGGGAGCTTTTCACATTGCTCATGAGCCTCTTGATGGCGCTTTAACAGTGTCAACAATGAACATTTGGTTTCTGTGAAATTCCCATGAGGTAACTTATTCTTCTTTTGCTGGAACTCCCTCTAGTCCTTTTGTAGCACCTACCCTCTTGGGATGTTTCAAAGACCCAATGTGTTTTTCATGCCTAAGCTTCCAAATATTTGGTTTAAGATATGTGGCATTTCAAGACATAGAGCACCCACTACTATTTTAGTAGAATACACCACATTGGAACCTAGGAAAATGGACGTGAAACCTTTTTGTATACTCATTATTATTTTTTTCCAAAATAATCTTTCAACAAATCTAGCAATGCTACATGCAAGATCCCATATCTCAGCTATGTTTTGTCATAATGCTTCGGTACTTTGCTGACAGATTTTGTCAACTCCAAGGTATATGGTGTTGCAAAATCTCCTTTTAAATCAAGCAATCACATTCCCTGTGGCTTCAGCTTTGGCTAACCTGGTTTTGATATGGCATTGTCACAGCAAAGTACTTAATATTGTTAATCACAACTAAGACAAGACTATCAACTTTTCTAGGTAAGGAGTTTGATCTTCAACTTGAAAACAAACAAGGAGTGTTGGCATGTGAAGACAGAAGGTGCAAATTTGTTAGTATGTAGGCTTGATGAGGTTTACTTAAGGACAAAGAGTGAGAGTTTATTCGTAGCATGTTTGTCTACATAGCATGTTCTTTTTTTATTACCCGGGGATGGGCAACACGCAGATTGTGATTTCACAAATAATGGTGGTGATTCAAAGAGGTGGGCAAAGGTGCGGTGGGTAAGAACCCCAGGAGACAGCTTATTGCATTCAAAGATGTGTCTAGGGCCTTAATGTTTTCTGAGTGGGGAGGCTGGGAGTAAACACAACGAGTAATAGATTCACTTTAGGTATGGCTAGATAGATTTGGATGGAGAACCCCACCTAGAGATGGTGGCACAGGGTGTGAATAGAATTGAAGTAAGAGCCCTATGATATCATGGTTTTGCCAGGAGACAAATGCCTAATGGTTGATAGCTTGAGTACAAAGAGTTTGTTATTGAGGGTCTTGCAATGGGAGCAATTGGGGCAGAAGTGGGAGTTGAGGTCATGAGCAGAGAGCATGCTGGCAAATTTGAACTCCAAGAATTTGCTGCACTCCCCAAAGACATTTGATAGGGTAGTAGAGGGGTACAGGATTCAGGATTGTGGTGTATCAAAGCCAGACTTTTTTTTGATTGAATGAGGTCGTGTGAAATCAAGGAATAGAGTGTAAAAATTATACAATTGCAATGACTAGCTGCTGTAAGTTGAGCTTTTGTCTGGCAGTTTCCTTGCATTCTACTGGTCGTGTGTAAGAGCTAGCTAACTCGGAAGCTATATATTCAGGATACTGGTTAGATTGTAGATGTTGGGGAAGAGTAAGTTCATCTGGGGAATATATGCTGGAAAGAAGATATATTTGGTTGACAGCCATATGTTTTATTCTTTAAACTCAGTTAATTTAAGCAGCAAAATCATTTACGGCTCGATCAACAACTAAAAACTCATTTTAAAAACACACTGAAGTAAACTGCGTTATTAGTTGCGTGGGCTACACAAGTAATGGGTCCACAATTCACTTTAGTGGGAACCAAGCACCCCATTGTAGCACTTGACTCTCACAGGGTAACGAAGCAGATCATTCTGAGGCGTACTCAGGGGAGGTGGTTTGGGCTAGTAATCACCATTCTCTGGTAGGTAAGGTAAGCCTACTGACTTGGTGAAAGGTTCAAGATCAACAAACTACATGTTAAAGACATCATTTTGTATGTAAATGCCTTCCTTGAAATATAATGAACAGAAAATTCTTATTTTACACTTGTGTGACCAGCCGCTATGGGGCAAGAATTTTCAATGCCCCAGGCAAAGTGTTCTTTGCCATTTAGGCACTCCCCCTCATATGGTAATTTGTGGTGGTCATTTACTGGGGTGTGACACCCTCTTGTAGAGGTACATTAGTGTACTACTGGCCCTGCTGACCCACTAGTGTATGTAAACTGTAGTAATCCCTCCCTATGTGCAAACAGTCTGCATTTACTAGTACCACATCAATGCATATTTGCTGCACTACTGAGCATCACATTGGAAATTGCTTGTATAACTGTGTTGGATGAAAAGAGAGAGAGAGAGCTAAACTACTGCTACTGCAGAATTGGCACTGTGAAATTGTGCGCTGGAATGTTAAGTAAATTCATTTGTGAATATGTCCTGGTTTTTTTTTTGTAATCTGTCACTTTTAGAAAGGAATTGTTTAGAGTCCCTCAGGTTCTAAGTAAATGTATTTTGTCTGTGCACTTTGATATGCATTTAAAATTGTATTTGATTTTGATGGATTTTTGTGCCTTTGAGGTTTTTGATAAAATATTAATGCACACATTGAACGTTCTTTCACATTTGTGGTTGCTGTAAAGCTAATGCTAAATAAAGTTGATTGTGATCCTTAATCAAAATCTTTCCCCTGGGTCTCCCGTTGCTGTGGTAATTAAATTCGTTTTTTACTACCCACACGTGTTACAGATAATTTAATACCTTGTCCAATTTTTATTAGAATTTGAAGCCTCACTCTATGGGTTCCCAAGATGTAGCGAGGTTAGCAAAATATCTAATGCAGCCTAAGCAGCTGATGTAAATATATATGGGGTAAAATACCCTGTGCCCTACATTATAACGATATTTCAAGTCATCAGAAATTATGTGCCAGTATAGAGGAACGAGGCTGGATGCTGAGTTCCTTTATAAGGTCATAGAACACCGAAGTGATGTGCAATACCCTTGAAATGTACAGCAAGGAGTACTGTATTCCTTATTATACATAGTCACACAATCAGTGTTCCATAAACCACTTTTATCTTTGGTGTGTTGCTCTTTCCTATGAAACAGTTGTTTGTAAACATGAAGAATGGAAATAGAATCTCAAGTGCAAAATTAAGCACACCAAAAAGCAGTTAGATATTTGCTGCAAAAGGTTATAAGAATCCGTTTTGTACAATTCTGATTTAAAAATATTGCTATAGCTTAGAATGTTTAAAACATCCAGAGAGGGACTACGATTACCTAAAGCATGGAAAAATATACATGTTGCCATAAATATCTCCTTTATGCTTTTTACTGTCCACCTGGAAAAGCTGAGCAGAAGAAAGAAAAGCCATATTTTAGTTTAATTTTTTAACGCGTCCTCATGTATTTAACTGGTGCTCATGTAAAGCGCCCTGATACCTGACTCCGCTATATAAAACTTCGGAAAAATAAAAACGTGCAGCTTTAATTATGCTCCGTGATCTGCCTTTTACCGTCACTGCTCACTCTGGCTGCTGTACTGTGATGCTAGAACTCAATCACACTTGGGAGGCTACATCGTTTCTTTATTAAAGAAATCAGAGGTAGGCTTTTTTAACAATGATTGCAGTTTCCCATGTACCATATACAATGAAATGAAAGTTCAAAGTAAATGTAAGAGCCATCTGTCTGAACTCTGGTGGTTTGCTTAACTCAGTAGAGGGTCCAAAATTAGGTTGTATGCCTTTGGTCCATAGTGGCTTGGACACATTTCACAGACTCTGAAACCACTGCGCCGTTTACCAGGAACATAAAGCTTTTCATAGCCATGCACTGCTCAACATCACTGGAGTGTACCCATTGTTGTGTATGACCACACTCTTAAAACCAGGTGCTGCAAATTTACTGGCCATCTCTAGGCCCACATGCAGAAGTTCTAAGATAGTTCCCTCAATTTTAGGACTCATCCTCGTAAAGCTCTATTCCACACCACCTGGTAAACGTCATTTACAACGCGGTGTTTACACCGCACGTCCTTTACCACGCTGCCATTACAACGCAAGTCGTTACTACGAATTGCGCTGGATGGCGCTGTTGGTTAAGGAATATTGTAATTTTATATTCCAACACCTTCCCTACTGTTACGTGGACTGGTGTTGGAATATAAAATTATATTATTCCTCAATCCGCGACCTCCAACGCAATTCGTTGTAACGACTTGCGTTGTAATAACCGCGTTGTAAAGTGCCACGATCTAAAAGATCGCATTGTACTGACATACATCCACACCACCTCTATCTGTATCCAGTGTAACATTATAATTAAGGCTCCCAGATAAACACAGACAGAAAACAATCTGTTTCCTGTCTGTACTTATTTTTAAAAACCAAAAAATACAGAAAATTAAACTTCTTTTGGGTGACTCTAAATGTTGTCTTTTGTGATTTCCATTACTACAGCTGAGCAGATGAACAGAATGGCAAGTTACAAAACAGGTTGGGAATTCCTAAAATACAGGTATATGTTAATATGTATTTGTATTATAATGCTAATATGTACTTGTGGGAATAGTGTCTCACTATACTTGGCTGCTTAATTTGCTAAAACGAGACAGTCACCAATGTTTATCAGTTAAATAAATGTGGAAATATACCATTTTATACATTTGGATAAATACCAATAGGATGGCCCAAAAATAAATATGATTAAATACAGCTGGACATGTAACAAAAAAATACCATAAAACTCGAAGCCCTAATTATAATATTCTGAGAGTGCCTAAGACCTAACGATTCAGCTTTGAACATAAATGCTTGACTACTTAACTCCTTCATATTTGGCTCTGCTTTCTTTGCAATTCTTTTGAATCTGTTCAACTTGGCTCTACATTCCTATTTACTATACCTTTAACCACCTTACCATCAGAAATCTGTGGGAGGCACTGCTTTCTCAGTAGAAGCCGCCACACTCTGGAACTCACTACCAACCAGTCATGGAAGCACATAAGACATATCTGCTATGAGGGTTGTATATCACCAGCAATGTTCGGCCAAACATCACCAAATGAACAGGCAAACCGACGAGATCTGTCACATGTTACTGGACAATTTTGGAGGACTATAAAATAGTCCATTCATTGCAGGACTCAAACATCTGTACAATCTGATGGCTTCTTTACCTGTCATGTAGGCACTCAGATATGGAATGAAAATAAAAATGTCCATCACAACAGATTTCACCAATTCTCTCTCCTTCCAACCACGCCTGCCCAGACCATACCTAGCCATAAAATCTAAGATAGGAAAACCCAGGGCAGTAATCATATAAGCACACTATATCATATGAAATGCCATAAACAGACCCGCAGAGCTGTTTAAAGCTCCCAGCACACTGAAAACCATAAAGCTCTGCACTTGTCTCTAACACTTCATCGTCCAACACACTACTACCTGCTGTGTCTAATAACACGATTACCACACCTCAGTGGTTGTCTTGCAAGACAAGGAAACACTTCTCCCAACCGATCAAAACAACAACATCTTTTCAGCCACACCCTCTACACGATGCAGCATGCTACTCATGAAGGCAAGTGCTTCAGTGCCCCACATAGGGAAGTAAGCGCTATATAAATGGTGCAATACAATACAATACTGAGTGTGGACATACATGGCTCTGTATTCCTCTGGTTACTGAATGTGTTCATACTTAGTTCTGCACTCCTCTTCACTGCTCCTTTTGCTACTAGATGTATTCAAACTTGACTCTGCATTCCTCTTCACTGTTCCTTAAAGTTCTGTGGTGTACATACTTGGCTCTGCATATTTCTTCACTGTTCCTTTGACTGCTGAATGTGTTCATGCTTTGCTCTGCATTCATCTTTACTGTTCATTTGGCTATTGAATGTGTTCGTACTTATTTTTACATTCCTCTTCACTGCTCCTTTGGCTACTGAATGTGTACATCCTTGGCTCTGAATCCTCTTTGCTGTTACTTTAAGTACTTGGCTCTGTATTCCTCTTCATTTCTCCTTTGCCTTCTGTTAGAAATGTGGTCTCTAGTTGGTAGAGGTATGCACCCTATCCAAGTAGGAACCCATATTCTAGTCAAGGTAAATGTAGTACACACTAAAGGTTTACCTGTTCTCATCCTCTGGTAGCTTGGCACAGAGTGGTCAGGATAAACTGAAGAGGCAATGTGTAAAATATTTGTGCACATACACCCAATAACACAGTGAAAACAACACAAAGGTACTCCACACCAGTTTAGAAAGATAGCCAATATTATGTGAGTAAAACAAGACCAAAATAACAAGCATCTAACATACCCAAGTCAAGATATGAATTTTTAAAGATTAAATTAACATACAGTGCTAAGAAGTCAATAGCTCCAACTGGACTATCTGGTCAAGCTTGACTATCACAAATCCAAAGGTTCAACCTGACCGCGATGGAGTGCGGGCCAGATACATGAGTTGTGCAGACACCCTTACAGTACCTTGTATGCATCAGAAAGCAAAGATGATGCATTGTGCAGAGGAGGTGAGGTGCTGCGAATACAGGTCAGTTCCTGAAGGGGGCGCAAGGTTGTTGAAGCTTTAACGCCCGGTGATATGTGTTGTGCAGAGGAGGTGATGCGTCAGAAGCTGGTTCAAAGAATAGTTTCCTGAAGGCGACAAGACATCAAGGATGTGTCAATGTCTAAAGCATGATGCGTCGATTCTACAGCATTGAAGTTGAACTGCTGGGATGAAGGCGATGCGTCGTTCAAAAGTCATGCAAGGCTGGGGCTGTGTCAGAGCGGTGTGTCAGAGACTTTGGTGAGGCGATGCACGAGACTCACGCAGTGGCACTTCTTCTGAGGTGCTGTGCCAAAGTCGGGCTGTTTTATAAGTCACAGTCGATGCGTTACTCACTCAGTGATCGGGGGCCATGACTTTGGTACAGGCAGTGGCGATGTGGCATTTTTGCAGGGATGCGCCAGTTCCGAACTGTCGCTTTGGAGTCGATGCATTGAGTTCTTGGCCTTAGCTACAAATTCCCCTCTAAAGCCCCAGGATTGGATTTGGCACCAGTTGACAGGACAGGATTCACAGCAGAGGAGCCCCGGTGCTGGCAGCAAGATGCAGGTGAAGCCTTTAAAGTCCTTGAGACTTCAACAACAGGAGGCAATCTCAGTCAAACCCCTGGAGAACCTTAGAAAGCAGGATGTAGAGAGTAAAGTCCAGTCCTCTCATTCCCAGGCAGGAAACAGTAGGCAGCCAGCCAAAACAGTAAAGCAAGCAGCAAAGTGGCAGTCCCTCCTGGCAGCACCCAATCTCTTCTTCCTGGCAGAATGTCCTCAGTGGAGAAGTGTTCTGAGTATTTGGTGTCAGAGTTCCAGTACTTATACCCAGTTTCAGCCTTTGAAGTAGGGAGACTTCAAAAAAAGGTCTTTGTACTGCATAAGACCCTGCCCTTCCCGGACCTGGCTCCAAACATACTACAGGGGAGTATGCAACTCTTTGTGTGGGGACAGGCACATCCCTATTCAGATGCAAGTGTCAACTCCTCCCACAACTTTAGCTCAGGAAGACCCATCAGCCTGGTGATGGGCCATCAGGATAGGAATGGCAAACCTAATTCCTTTTGCATGAGGCTGTCTAGAGTGAATTCACAAAGCCCACCTGTCACCCTTACCCAGACATGTATCCTACAGGTGGGCAGGGGCACAGAATGGTATGGTAAGAAATTGTCAACTTTCTAAAACTGACATTTTCAGGCCTGCAATTTAAAAAAAAGTCTCCAAAAAGATGAGTTTTTAAATTGTGATTCCAGAGGCACCAAACTTCAGTTTTCTATCTGCTCCCAATTGAAAGTTACACTTGCAAAATGTTACAAGGCAACTCCAATGCTAATCTATGGTCAAGATATGCCTTGCTTTGGTGAAAAACGAATTTAGCAGTTTTTCACTACCAGGACATGTAAAACTCAAAAGTACACATCCTGCCTTTTAAATACACAGCACCCTGCCATTGGGGCTACCTTGGGCCTACCTTAGGGGTGACTTACATGTAATAAAAGGGAAGGTTTGGGCCAGGTAAGTAGGTAAACTTGCCTGTTTGACATTGGAGTTTAAAAATGCACACACTGGATCATCAGTGACAACCTTGACACAGGTTTGAAGGGCTACTCATGTGGGTGGCACAATCAGTGCTGCATGTCCACTAGTATCATTTGATTTAAAGGCTCTAGGCACATGTAGTGCACTGTATTAGGGACTTACTACTAAATCAAATAGGCAATCATGGAGAAACCAAATGCGTCCATCACCACCCCCTTTTGTACTGCTTTTGGCCGCCATAAGTGTGGCAGGGTATGCTCAGACGTGAGTCCCTTTCTCACTTTGCCACTGGATTCAAGCAAGCCGGGCTGAAGACGGCTGGAATGCTAGAAACCGGTCCTCGGAAGCTTGTTTCCGGTCCAGGGAAGGCATGGCCTGGCAGTTCGGGCTGGACTGTTCCCATGAGGCACAGGGTCAGACTGATTTGCATATAGCCATGTCTGAACTGGGGTGGCAGAGTGGGCTAAAGAACGGTGATGGATTAAACCCAGATCTTTTGACTGGGTGTGAGTGTTTGATTGATTCAGATGCTCCGTCCATCACCACCCCCTTTTGTACCGCATGTCCACTAGTAGCATTTGATTTAAAGGCCCTAGGTACATGTAGTGCACTGTACTAGGGACTTACTACTAAATCAAATAGGCAATCATGGAGAAACCAAATGCCATTACATTTTAGACAGAGAGCACATGCTCTTTAGCACTGATTAAAAGTGGTAAAGTGCCCAGTGTCCTAAAACCAGCAAAAACGAAGTTCAACACACAGTCAAAAACAGGAGGTCAGAAGCAAAAAGACAGGGGAAACCACACCAAAAGATGCCAGATCTAACAGCTACTGAATGTGTTCATACTTAGTTCTGCATTCCTTTATACTGGTCCTGTGGCTATAGAGCGTGTTTATACTCTGCTTTGCATTCCTCTCCACTGCTCCTTTGACTACTGAATGTGTTCACATTATGCTCTGCATTCCTCGTTCCTGATACTTTGCTTCCTGTATGTGTTCACGCTTTGCTCTGTATTACTCTTTACTGGACATTTGACACTTCAGTGCTGTTAAGCAGCCTTCAAGTGGCATAAGAATTTTACAAAAAGTACAAATACATATGTAATGGTCGTTCTATGCTGATATGGCAACACTAAAGAGAGAAATAAACACAATTAAGGCAATTTGCAAATGACTCTGGTTCTGTCTCCCTGGGGTAGAATACACAACCTGTGCTAGTCTTGGCAAAAGCAGAACACTTACAAATGACTTGGGGAAAGCATGCCTGGCAATCATCTGCACATTCACATAAAACAGAAAAATTGCAACAACAATTTTTTAATTGGTATCTAAGACTGCATATGATAGGTGATGTTTCTGTAAATGTTTTGTTTAATATTGATCCTGCTATTGTAAACATGTATAATTTTTTATTTCCTCTTCCTAATAATTTATGTAAACAGATAGGGAATATAAAATAACATTTAAAAAAGCACATCTTTCAGCAGCTATAGACCACACCTACAAATCTTTCACTCCCTGACAAGGGGCACAATATAAAAAGTCCCAGCTTGCCTTCCAAGCACACAATGCCCCCTGGCCATTCTCCTTCCCTTAACATTCTGCTGGAGCACTTCAGGCTCCAAGACAATGGACTTTGCAGTAGTTACCTTTTAATGCAGAAATGTTTCAAACACTGTAAGATATTCCACTTTTCCCAACCCTGCTATTACTCATGCTGAAAAGCCTGTGATTATCTTATTCTTGGCACAGTAGCTCATTCTTGCAATGCATGTGGCCACTTTCCTGATGCTGGCCTTTCATCAGTCAAAGCCTTCTGTGCTCGGCAAGGGTTCGGCACAGAAACTTTGGCCACAGGGTAAAACTGCCTGATCGTCCATCACTGATCTGATCAGGGTTTTTACTACTGTTTAGGGTTCTGTTAAATGTGGAAAGAGCATTTGTGAAAGTTAAAAGTAGTTTAGATGCACAGATAATGTGGATTCTTCTGCACGGTTGTATGACGGAGGCATGCGTGGCTAAACCACGCGTGCCTCTACAACGCTGCCCGAAAAACAATTGTCTGAACAACGCGTTCCTTTACCATGAATGCCTTTACCACGCAATTTTGTTTTAAAGACATGACTGGTAAAGGGATGTGTGGTAAAGATCACACCTCAGCCACCCCCCTAGCCCTGACTAAAACCTCCCCCAACTCCACCTGAGTCCTAAAAACTACCCTGAGCCCTAAACACTACAGCAACCCGTAAAAACTACCCCATGAGCCCTAAACCTACCCTCACCCCTCTGAGCTCTGAAAACAACACTGACCCCTCTCCCCAAACCCTAAAAACAAGGCAGACCCACCCTGAGCCCTACAAAATACCCCCAACCCCTGAAAACAACTATCCCCTCCCCCTTAAAACCGGGCCCCAGCACCTCTTACAAGACCGTGTCCTCTCCCGATCCTTTGTCATCCTGTGCGCGCCGATCTCAGCAACTGAACCGCGCACTGCCTTAACCACGCATATGCGTGGTTAAGGCATAAGCGTGGTTCCTCTTGTGGGAAAAATGCTCTCACGGCTCCGCCCAAGTTGTAAAGTACATTTGCATCGCCCTTCATGGGACTAATTAGTTTTATTTTACAGACCCATTGTAAGAATCCTACTGCCCAAGCTATTAGTAAGAGAGATCACAGCCCTGCCGCCTGAAGACATGCTAAGTGCAGTGCTGGAGACTTGTCCATAACTTTTCATCAATGTAAAAAAATTCAAAAAACTAATGCAGGTTTCTGATGTTCGCAAACAAGCGCTGAAGTACGCGGGATACGTGCAAACCTATCGTTGCCAACGTAACGTCCAACTGATGTTGCACTTTTACCATGTCTCTTGCGTACATAATACGTAGCGCATAGATATGGTATAGAGTTTCTGACAACATCAGTTTGCATTTTAGTGGGTTTAGCACAACTAGTGCAAAATCCATTTTTCTAAATTTCCTAACAAGGTGTATTCACGGGCCAAGTCTTTTTGTTAAAATAAGCTTTATAATCAATAACGTTTTCTTTGTTTATTGTAGCAAGGGTTTCACAGCTGCTTCTCTGCAGGGTTCCCTGGTTCACAGTGCTTCAGCAATAATTTGCACTACAATAAATATCCTGCTTAGGAAAGCAGTGGATATGTGTGTGATGGATTCGAGCTATTTTCCACAATGGAAACCTTAGATTATTTGGACCCTGATTACCTCAAGCTGCTTCCTGGTTTGAAAAAGTAGGTGCAGTGAGAACTCCTATGAAAATGTTATGTGTTTTTAAAGGAAGAGATAGTCAGACTTCTTGTGGATGGCCACTGAGTGCAGGGTGTGCTGCAGAGGTCCTAAGAAACCAAAGAGTATAAAGTAATGAGAACAAAATCACGCAGAGATTTAGTCATCATTTCACTTTGCACTTAATATGCATCCTGTAACACCAAACATGTGCTTGGGCGTGGCTGAAACAGGAATGTGCTATCTTGTGCATTGATCAATTCCTAAAACTGTACAATCACATTGATGTGACGTAAAAACATCCGGACCTCCAAACGTCAGACACATAAGCACAGTTTTGGCTCACTCGGGCCCCTCTCGGCGAAAAGCGTGGAAAACATGGATGCCATCTAACTCTTGCTCCCACATGGAGGCATCTGTGCTCACTTTTCTCTTTCAAAAGTAAGCTGACAGGCCATGTAACAGCCAATGCTTCCCAATCCCAGGCCAGGCAACCAAGCTCTGGGTTTAAAACCGGCTTACGAGCACTCTATGGCGTAGATATCAGGTCACCAAAATGACAGGAATAGCAGAAGACATGACAGGTTCTTTGGCCACCAAAGACATCCCTTGTCCAACCCTGAGCACCTTATGTGTTGCTGAGGGACAGTGGGAAGGCTACCATGTGTATATTGTGGCTTTCAGAGTCACATTGGCTCTCTGCATCTGCTAATATCTTCCTTACCTCTGAGACCGTGAGGACCACATAAAGTGCCAGGGGTACCACAGGGCAAGCCAAGAGTTTGTGACCATGGCTATCTCTAACTGACGTCCATACCTAATCTGCATTATTTCTCTATCGAGAAAGCACCCTGGAGGTGTATGTGAGCTGCCCTGGTTTGCGTAATGTACCTTACGATGCCACCTCTGCTAATGTACCCTTCAAAAGCAAGTGCCTGTCTTCATATGGGATGCTCGGCACACCACAGCACGAGTTGTGCCCCATTCAGGGTGTCAAATCCAGGTAACCTGAAATGCTTTGCATCACAGGTATGAAAATGGCTCTTTGGTTTCACACCAGCCACTGCCTGCAATGATAAGACCAGTTTTGAACTGTTCAGTGGAATCATGTTTACAATGGACCAGTGTTTGTTTGATTTCCTTCCGCTGAAACACAGAATAAGACGAGCAAGTGCTTTCAATATGATTTTCTTTTCCGTTATACAACTCCATTATCAGCATTTCGTCACCATGTGACCGTAAGAAGGCACTGGAGAGCCCCTGCTGTTCCCGATAAGAAGTAAATAAATAAATAATTATTATTGAAGGTGGGGGACCTGAAAAAACAATGGGAAGTATTGGGAATTCCAGAAAGTGTGTGATCTCCTCTGCCCCTTCTTGGGCACCGGGACTTTGGCTCATAAAGCCAGGCAGGGCAGCTGTATGAAATGCGGCTGTTTGCACTGTGTCTCCGTCCCTGCATGGATCACTGCGGGGCGTTTGACCCACAGACAGCTTGTTAGCGCTCCTGGAATAAAAGAAACTCTTGTCACGGCTGCTCGGCAGCCAAGGACTGTGGATCGCTGCAGTGGGGAAGCACCAATGAACCAGAAATGGCTGACCTTCAAACTGGCTCAAGTCATGAGGAGCACCTTGAGTACGTCTGGGTTACTGTTGGAAATCAGGACCTGTTTGCAGTGTCCCCCCACTTTTTGCCCCAAGTGAGACCCCTAGATGCTGGTTTTCTGACTCTGAGGGTGCCTGGGCTCTGTTCTCTGCATGTCCAGGGCCACTGCACAGTGAAAAGACACACATGCATTAGGATACACTATGTGTTAGGGTACACCAATGATTGGCATGACCTACCCTAGAAGTCCCTGGTAGATAATAGGGCAGAGGGTTTAAAACTACTTTTAAGTCCCTTATATATAATAGAGCCTGGCAGTTTAGAGGCCAGCAGCCTTTTTTGCACTTGCGTTTAAGCTCTACTGAGAACCTGAGGTCATTTTAAAAGCAGCCCTGTGTTGCAGCAGTACTATTAAATGTAAATTGTGGGCAACCTCAACTGTGGTGGTAGGGGCACTTAAAAAGTGATAAACTACATTTTGGCATTTTAAGTATTCCCATGTTCTCCCCAAGTGGTCCCAGGGGTGAAAGGGTCAGGTACTTATAAGGAGATCCCTTATAAAGGAGGTTATATATGCCTTGGGGATAGAGAAAATGCACATTTCACCTTCCCCATTGTAGTAAAAAACCTCCCAAAATCGATTTCGGTGCTAGGAGCACTGTGGAGTGAGGATCTACACTATGTTTGCATTTTCATGACCCCTAAAGCCTACCCCAGGTGTCCCAGGGGTGGGGTGGGGGCGGGGTCCTGTACCTATAAGCAGAGGCCTTATTTTATATGCACTTATGATGGAGAAATTGCACATTGTAGTTTCCCCATTGTAGATGCTTAGCCCCATACAATTCAAGGACTTGGGAGAATGGTATTGATACACCCAACAATATACCTTTGTTTAATTTATCCTAAAGTATACAAAAAAGAAGTTATAAGACTTACTTGTCTGTTAGTTAAAAGTCAGCCTTCCTGTGGTCTTACCTGATTGGTCAGAGTTAACAGAATTATCCAGGTGGCTTTAATGAAGTGAGAGGATATCTGTAAGAGACACCTCTGCTACACAGGAATACAAGCGAAGGGGGGGGAGGGGTCGTAAGCATGAAGCTTCAAAGAAGAATGGGACAGACAGGGAATGCAGGGTCCATATACCCCCATCCCCTATGACACAGTCAGATGCCATGCTCAAGCCTGGAATCTACATATGTTAGGGGGAGAAGAACTAAGGAAATGAGCATTACTGGAGGTCAGTTTAACTAGTTCTTGCTTCTCTGCTGATATTTCAGCCATACTGAATTTTGGAAGAATAGTGTTTTCTGGGAGAAGATTATGCCACATTTTGGAGGAAGTGGTCATGCTCTGGGGTGTTGCCCTGCACCTCATTGGACAGGAGTGCTCTCCTGCTTGACATCAGCGAATACTGAATAAATATGTGAGAGAAGCAGAGCCTCTCAGATCTGCTGTTTAAAACTAAGAGAAGAAGTAGGATTGCCAAGCTGGATACTTGATTTGCACGATCAGGGCCTGCTATCTGACTGACTGAGCCTGCTGCATTATCTGGAACAACAGCCCTGTGGATGTATCTTGCTTCCAAAGGATTAAAAAGTAGACTCCCTGCAAACTACAGGTCAACAGAGTTCACCTGGACTATCGCCACTAAGAACCCCCTGCCTGGAGTACGTCTAGGGGATTTGTAAGAGTTTTGTCCAGGTGAATTGTGGGAATTGTGGTCCCAACCTTTCAAGGACCATCTTGGAGATTCCAGACCCGTGAATTGTATATTTGACACTTTTGACCCTCAAGAGGAAATTCAGGAAGAAGATCCAGATGTTTGGAGAACTTTGAAGCAACTTTGGAAAAAGCTCCATAACTGGACCGTCTCAACCGCGAGAGCCAATCCGACCACTTTCAACCGCATGACTGCCTGATCTGCTGGTTCATCCTGCTGAAAAGCTCTGGAGGTCTAACTTCCAGTACAAGGTAAAATTCTGACCCAGGCCTACTGCGAGGGGTATCTGACCAGGGCTTCATTGCGGTCAACCTGAAACTTTGCCTTTGTCCCAGTCAAGTGCAACCAGATGTCCCAGAGTGGTGCTATAGTATTCTAAGCGCCAGATGTACAACCCTTTTTTATGGCCGTAAACGGGAAATTGGCCCGTTTGCAAACACAAAAAAGGTTCCAGGCATGTACAATTGCTATTTTGAGAGTCACTGAAAATAGCATTTGCGACTTTTGTTATTAGGAAAGGGCGTCCCTTCCTAATAGTGAGTCGCCATGCCATGTACTGTTATGCGGTCGCAAAACACTTACAGGGATCCCTTCCCTTTTGTGAGTGTGTGCATAAATATTTTTTAAAAGCATTGGTACCAGGGACCACTGCTTGCCCTTAGAATATGAAAATTGAAAGTTTCATTTTTGTTTTTTGAAATACTGACCATTTTCCTTTAACGAAAAACGGTCTGCATTTTTAAAAAAACTGCTTCATTAAAAAAGCAGTCACAGACATTGTGGACTGCTGACCCCAGCAGGCTACCATCCCTGGGAGTGCTAGCCATTCCCAATTGTGTCGCAAATTTTGACAGTCTCATTAATTTCATGAGGCATGCAATTTGCAACCCCATTGGGAATCGCAAACTCTGTCTGAGACACTGTTGTACATTAAGTTTAGTGAATCACAAATTGCGAGTTGCAATTTTGCACAATTTGCGACTTGCTAAACTTAATGGTTGTATATCTGGCCCTAAGTGCTTTATAGTGTGAAATCTTTAAAAAATCATACCTCCCGTTCCCTACATTGGATTTTTGTTGCTTCAATGTTATTTTAAAGATAAAAATATTTCTTATTGTTACAAACTGGTGAGGGATTTTTATTGTGTGTTGTATCTTAATTATTTACTGAATTGGTGTCTTTAAATGCTTTACATACGTGTCTCCTAAATTAAGCTACCAAGGGTTGAGCAATGGAATAATTTTACTTATTTTGCAAGCATTTGCAGAAGCACACTTAGTTGAAAAAGTGTCCCAGAATGCAGTATGCCTACTCTCTAAGATGCATTTCCAACTTTACTTTATAATATGACACTACAAAACACTGTTTACTTTCTTCCCCTAGCCTTCGCTGTAAAAGCAGACAGTATTTGACACCCTCTTTCCTGCTCTAAATTAGACCTCGACACTTACCCAAAACCTGTTTTCGGGATTCTCCCTTGATAGCACGAATCAGCAGTGACTATGGTCAATCACAAAAAACATTTCTCACTGAGGCACTGCTTTAACTTGCAAAGGCATTCTCAGTAACTGTCTCTTTAAAATGTAATCATTCCCATTGGGTTGTCAACAATGTGGGCGAGGCACAAGTGTGCCCGCCGCTTCACTGTGCACGTTGCTCTCATATCGTTTCTTCATAAAAGAGGGCTATTGGTATGGCTATAGTTACAATCTTATCACCTGTAGTAACCTAGTTTTACTGCATATTCTGATGTGACGCCACGGTCAAGGCAACATCCAGAGCCAACCATTGATGGAGCAAAGTTTCGCACAATTAGCGACTTGCTTGTATTCATGAACCTCGAATAACTTTAACTATGTAATAAATCTGTTCCGTGTTACTAATATTGCACATTTTACACTACACGGGGTGTCCCAGAGAAGCTTGCTTATGTGTTTATTAATCATAATACGCTTGCCATCTAAAATGGTCGCTGCTACGCGGGAATTAGTCTGCGCATGCGTCGGTCATACCCATGTGATGTGACGTACTCGCAGTTCTGGTGGGAATTTGTTGCTCATGCGCAATGCACTTAAAATGGCTGCTTTGTGTTCCACATGCTCTGAGCTTGCATAGCTGCTTTTGCAAAGCCGTTTGTTCTGCACTTATCCTAATGCAATAGTTATTATAAAGTAAGGGATATAGTATAGCCATTTCATGGTATACAGTGTAATTTTCTATTCTGTGCTTCTAAAATTTTTCGCTTGCT
Organism: Lissotriton vulgaris; assembly: GCF_964263255.1. Taxonomy (NCBI): domain Eukaryota; kingdom Metazoa; phylum Chordata; class Amphibia; order Caudata; family Salamandridae; genus Lissotriton; species Lissotriton vulgaris. Next base: position 995,080,419 of record NC_141698.1, read on the forward strand.
TTTCATGTATTGTATTCTTTGGGCCTGGGAGGTGCTTACTACCCCATCTTTGAAGCCCGTATGGTACCATTCACTTGATGGGGGGAAAAGAAAGCCATGCAGTAGTGCAACCCAGCCAGCTCGCAGCCTCGCCCAAGATGCTCCTGGGAACCGACCTGTAACCCAGCAGGACGAAGCTGAACTGTACCTGAAATTGCTACATTTGTAATAAACTGCTGTGTACTCTATTGTTCTCTGTAAAACATATGCCATGGGAAACTAGAATGTAAGGGGTGGGTACGAAAACTGAATATTAAGCCTGAGAAAGTCTAAAATTTAGGTGGTGTGATGACTTAACCTCCTCCTTTGTCCAATCAGAATTTGGGGGTCCTCACACTTGCAACATTGGGGGGTGGTACACTGACCCGAAAAATAGTATAACTAGTAGGTTTAGCTAGAGAAATTGTCCGACTTGTCCAAATAGCTGACTTGTCACTGACCCAACGCACTCTATAGGTGACTGATACAGAGAGCTAAGGAGCACTCTGTCCGTATTTTCCACAGACCCAGTCGGGGTTTTGGGGAACCTTAAGTGCTGGCGAAGCACTTCGCTGGCAGATTCGAGAACCCAATCAGGGTTATTGGCAGATTCCTTGCAAAAGAGGGAGTAGCGCAGGCGTTGCAACCGAAGCTGCGGGTGTTGGTCATACCCTTTGGTGAACCTGGTCCTGGTCCTGATCCAAATTCTGGGGTTATCCTGTCCTGACTGTCCATGAGCTGTACCTGTTTGCCTACTGGCAACCTAAGTCCTTGAGGGTCCTTTCCCGTCTTTCCAAACTGACCCGTGTCCAGGGTTGGTCTTCATTCTATCCTAGGTAAATATAAGTCTGTGTGGGTGTTTGTTTATCTAAACTTTCTTTCCTCTCGTCTCGAATAAAGCATATTTGCATACGTTCCTTATCTTCCCTGTCTCTATAAATGAGATTTCCATGTATTATTTGTCTATTAGTATGTTCCACTTTTCTACCTACCTTTAATCAAATGCTAAATTGTTTGCACATATAGTTTGTTCCATTCTTACCCTCCCTATAGAGAATAAGCACTGCTGGATTAATCAAATTGCATAAGTTTCATTTCCTTTGAACCGTTAGTGAATTTCGAAAGTCTACTTTGATTAGCCTTAGTGAAGTTGTGAAAGTCTGTTGATCTAAAATAGTGTGTTCCTTATTTTTCCTTCCCCTTAAATTCCCGATTTCTAAATGATTCTGTGCCTCATTCATAGCTATACGATACTTCTAATTCTAGTTATAGACAGTTTGATCTAAGTAAATCTTTGGCTAATGGCATATGATGATTAGATAAAGGTTTTCAAAACTTCCTGAGTTTGTGGTTATTATAAAGAGTACAAATAATATTCAATTGTATATGGTTTTGTGTTGTCTACTTACTCCACAGCTAGCTCCTTGATCCATTGTGATCTTAGGTACCTGTGACGAGGACTGGTAAGTCAGGTACACGGAAATAATCAGAAAGGAACATAATTACTGGTAGTAGTGTGTAGGTTACCTGATTAAAGTGTAATGAAAATATTTTTATGGGCCCAAGTGTGCATATTTGGTAAGAAAATTAGTCGGGTAACCTGCGCGCTCTATCACCATGGTCACCCAGATGTCCGGACAAATACCTAGAATCCAATTCACAAAAATGTCCAAAATGGTTCGAGATTTTTATCTTTTTCTACAATTTACAAACATTCTCAAATCTAAAAGTGGAAAGGTATGTCAGGCATAGGTTTAAAGACGTACTACTGGGAAGGTCATGTGACATCTACAGCAGCTTCCTGAATGATTCCCTTATGCGGAAATCTACAGATGTAAGCACAGGGGAACGGAACCCCCCTGTGTAGAAGGACATTTTCTTCTTTTTGCTTTGTTCACAGGAAATTATTTTTCCCCATGGAGAAAGACCATTCTCATCTACATCCAGGTGTTCTGTTCCCCTCTCGATCCCTGGAAGGGAGTACCTTTCTGATAATTTCTAGGGTGGAAAGAGGATGAATAGGAGTTTGTGAACGACCAATAACAGACAAGGCTGTGGGCTTTCACAAACTAACGAGGCACAACATGCCTTGTGATGCCCACTTCCCTTCCTTTGTGTGGAATTTACTACTTAAGGTTCCATCGCACTCCTGGCAGTGAAATCTGGAGTAGTAAACCTATTTTTATCGACCATGAGTTCTTCTGTGAGTTGTTGGCAGGTGGAAATGGAGGAATTTTCAGTTGTAAACATATGTACCTTATGGAAATAATGTGCTTGAAATGGAAAAAAAGAAGTGCAGCTACTCTTTATCAGAGTCTCTGTTTGTTTCTGAGAAGTGCAAGTACTCTGTATCAGAGAGCATGCTTGTGTCTGAGAAGTGCTGATACTCTCCAATTAAAAGCATTTCGTCGCTCTTGAGAAGTGCAGGTACTCTGTATCACAGACCATGCTTGTTTCCGAGAAGTGCTAGTACTCTCCAATTAAAAGTGTTACGTCTCTCTTGAGAAGTGCAGGTACTCTGTTACAGAGAATGTTTCTGAGAAGTGCTGGTACTCTGCAATTAAAAGTATTATGTCTCTCTTGAGAAGTGCAAGTACTCTGTATCGGAGAACATGCTTGTTTCTGAGAAGTGCTGGTACTCTCCAATTAAAAGTATTATGTCTCTCTTGAGAAGTGCAGGTACTCTGTATCAGAGAACATGCTTGTTTCTGAGAAGTGCCGGTACTCTCCAATTAAGAGTATTATGTCTCTCTTGAAGAGTGCAGGTATTCCCCTCTCAAAATAAAAAAGTGCTGGTGCTCAGTACCGGACAGCACAGGCCCATTTACAGCACTGTTAAAAATGGGTCCCGCACACCAGGTTAATGCTTGCGAAGTGTGGCCGCCATTTTTCCATGTACTGCCTGACTACCATCGAGTCCGCAGTCTGGTACCCCTGCTTAATATTTGCACGGCGCATCTCTCTTTAGCACATCACATTTAACGCCACTTCTCCTCTGCAGCATTTTCCATGCTTGAGATAGAAACAAACGCGGCAGCCTGCGCCCCCTTAACATATTGTGTGAGAGCTTCAAAGGGGCTTAGAACCTATTTGTTGTTAAAACGGAGGAGGACTGCAGAGTCAAAAGGCAATGACAGAAAAGAAAGTAAGCACAACTAAAAACTGCAGCTCTATAAAGGCCTCACGCTGAGCACACTAATTAAAATACGTCTGAAGACTGCGGATTGGTGTTTGTGCATCGCAGCGACAACGCGGGGTAATAATGATTTAGCCAGAAGACAAGCAATGAACAAGAAGAAGAAAAGGAAATAGGGAAGGTTAAAACCACAGCGAGATCTGTGGCATCCTGAACCCACAGAGGCAACGGAAGGCTGTCCCAAGGGGCTGGTGCAGGGGCACGCCGGCTCCACTTAGGGTCACTCCAGAAGAGGGTCAGCCGGCGCCAGTTTAACACAAATGGCGTGCCACCCACCCTTCAGTCAAGGTCGAAAATCACTGTGTGCTTTATTAAAATGTGCCACGTGGGGTTTGCAGCTATCCCTCGTGGCCCTCAGCTTGATTGATGAGTATATGGAAACTCTCAGAGTACTCAACCAGAGAGATGTGCAGAGGAAAAGAAGTAACCCTCAGAGTACTCAACTAGAGAGATGTGCAGAGGAAAGGTGGTAAATCAGAGTACTCGGCTACAGAGATGTGCAGAGGAAAGGTGGTAACTCAGAGTACTCAACTAGAGAGATGTGCAGCGGAAAGGAAGTAACCCTCAGAGTACTCAGCTAGAGAGATGTGCAGAGGAAAGGAAGTAACCCTCAGAGTACTCAGCTAGAGAGATGTGCAGAGGAAAGGAAGTAACCCTAAGAGTACTCGGCTACAGAGATGTGCAGAGGAAAGGTGGTAACTCAGAGTACTCAACTAGAGAGATGTGCAGCGGAAAGGTGGTAATTCTCACAGTAGTCAGCTAGCGAGATGTCCAGAGGAAAGGTGGTAACTCAGAGTACTCAACCAGAGAGATGTGCAGCGGAAAGAAAGTAACCCACAGAGTACTCAGCTAGAGAGCTGTGCAGAGAAAAGGTGTTAACTCAGAGTACTCAACTAGAGAGATATGCAGCGGAGAGGTGGTAACTCTCACAGGACTCAGCTAGAGAGATATGCAGAGGAAAGGTGGTAGCTTAGAGTACTCAACCAGAGAGATGTGCAGCGGAAAGGAAGTAACCCTCAGAGTACTCAGCTGGAGAGCTGTGCGGAGGAAAGGTGGTAACTCAAAGTTCTCAACCAGAGAGATGTGCAGCGGAAAGGAAGTAACCTCCGAGTACTCAGCTAGAGAGATGCGCAGCGGAAAAGTGGTAACTCAGAGTACTCAACTAAAGAGATGTGCAGCGGAAAGGTGGTAACTCTCACAGTACTCAGCTAGAGAGATGTGCAGAGGAAAGGATGTAACCCTCAGAGTACTCAGCTAGAGAGATGTGCAGCGGAAGAGTGGTAACTTTCGAGGTGCTCAACCAGAAAGATGTGCAGCAGAAAGGAAGTAACCTTCTGAGTACTCAGCTAGAGAGATGTGCAGCGGAAAGGAAGTAACCCTCAGAGTACTCAGCTAGAGATATGTGCAGAGGAAAGGTGGTATCTCAGAGTGCTAAACCAGAGAAATGTGCAGAGGAAAGGCAGTAACCCTCAGAGTACTCAGGTGGAGAGATGTGCAGAGGAAAGGTGGTAACTCAGAGTACTCAGCCAGAGAGATGTGCAGCGGAAAGGAAGTAACCCTCAGAGTACTCAGCTAGAGAGATGTGCAGAGGAAAGGTGGTAACTCAGAGTAATCAACTAAAGAGATGTGCAGTGGAAAGGTGGTAACTCTCACAGTACTCAGCTAGAGGGATGTGCAGAGGAAAGGTGGTAACTCAGAGTACTGAACCAGAGAGATGTGCAGCAGAAAGGCAGTAACCCTCAGAGTACTTAGCTAGAGAGCTGTGTAGAGGAAATGTGGTAACTCAGATTACTCAACCAGAGAGATATGCCACGGAAAGGAAGTAACCCTAAGAGTACTCAGCTAGAGAGATGTGCAGAGGAAAGGTGGTAACCCTCAGAGTACTCAACCAGAGAGATGTACAGCGGAAAGGAAGTAACCCTCAAAGTGCACAGCTAGAGAGATGTGCAGCGGAAAGGTGGTAACTTCCAGGGTATGCAGCCAGAGAAATGTGCAGAGGAAAGGTGGTAGCTCTCAGGGTTTGCAGCTAGAGAGATGTGCAGAGGAAAGGTGGTAACTTCCAGAGTACTCAGCTAGGGAAATGTGCAGCGGAAAGGAAGTAACCTTCCGAGTATTCAGCTAGAGAGATGTGCAGCAGAAAGGTGGTAACTTCCAGGGTATTCAGCCAGAGAGATGTGCAGAGGAAAGGTGGTAGCTGTCAGGGTACGCAGCTAGAGAGATGTGCAGGGGAAAGGAAGTAACTCAGAGTGCTCAACCAGAGAGAAGTGCAGCGGAAAGGAAGTAACCCTCAGAGTACTCAGCCGAAGAGATGTGCAGCGGAAGAGTGATAACTTTTAAGGTGCTTAGCCAGAGAGATGTGCAGAGGAAAGGTTGCATTGTCTTTCAAAAGCTCATGACATATTCCAGTCCAACAAACATAAGCCGCACAGTGATCTCTTTTTTATATGACTCTGAACCTCCATGGTCACAATGCTCTTGACCTGAATGGCACAATGCCCATGAGTTCAATCACTTGGGCAGCATCTTGGACTGGCTACGGAATGACCCCTGAGTATTTAATGTATCATAGTGCAAATTCACTTCTGTAGCAGCAAGCGTTTTTTGGTCAACATTAACTCTTAATGGCAAGTTTCTTTCCTACACCTTTGAATCTTTTGTGGTAAGGGTCAGTTGCGATGCCTCAAAATAACACATAGAGCTTAATTTGCCTTACATTCCACAATCTAAATATGTGTGCTTGATTTCTTTATGCAAATTCCTCTGTATCTAAACATTATATCAATAACACATTATGATGTTCAATATGGGTAGGCCATTATATTCTTTAATTGGACTTTATGATCAAATAAAAATACATAATGCAATGCAAAAATACTACAAACCATACATGGGGTGCAATTTTTCCCTAAGGCAGTACTTCCTCTCAATTATGGCTTCTTGCGGTCAGATGTGTCTAACGCAGTAATTACACTTTTTGTTCAATTGATAACTTCAATACTCGGAATCTTTAGTTTTTCTCCATACAAATTTGATGTGAGTCGTCCGAAACCTGCTTTTTCAGCATGCTGAGTGCCGACCCACAACAGTCCAGTACTTCCTCTGTCAGGTTTTGTTTTGCCTATTTGAAACAATGCATCTGGTGTTTTTATTCCTTTGTACTTGAATGAAATTGCATTGCCGCTACTGCCTGACTCCAAGATGGCCGAAAATCGAATAGGGCAATAAACCACTCTTGTGTCCAGAGCAAGCCTTAAAAACAACTTGCACCCAATATATCACCCATCCTGACCCTCCGATTCTAATCCATGGAGCAATGAGTGTCCTGAAAAACACGATGACCAATCCACGATCCTCGGATGCCATTGCCTGATTCCAAGATGGCCCCTAAATAATCGGAAATGGCGAGAAAACCAATCAAGTGACCCAGCAATTTCAAAATACCAACTTGCACCTTGATATCTCGCCCATCCTGACCCTTCAGTTGCAGCCATGGAGCGATGAGGATCCTGAAAATTGCAACGACCAACTCACGAGCCTCGGATGCCATTGCCTGACTCCAAGATGGCCGAAAAATTGGGAATGGCGAGCAATCCACCCAAATGTCCCAGCAACTCTCAATAAACAACTTGTGCCACAATATCTCGCTCATCCTGACCCTCCCGTTGCAGCCATGGAGCGATGAGGGGCCCAAAACATAACGTCCATTCCTCGAGCCTTGGACAGATGGAGGGGAGGAGCCAGCTCCATCATGGTTGCTTGGAGCATATGCTGCCTGGAAGCCTCGCGCTCAACAACCTAGCGCAGTGCTTCATTCCCCACAAAACCAGCTTAATAGGGCCAATTCCCAACTTCGGATGATTGTGAGCGTCTGCCGCTGTGGCCGCCGTTGCACCTGGCTGCTGCATTGTCGTGTTATCGGCTTTGTTATCCCCAGGTGATAGCGTCTCAAGATGGCGTTTGGTGAATGAGCGGGAGAGCTTTGGAGTGGGCCCCCGGGAAACCCCTCTGGAATGCTTGGCAATTGAGCCTCTACCGCCAAGACAATAATCCTACATCCGGAACCCTTGACCCGAATCCTCTTAGCGCTGCGCCAGCCCCTATCGCGCGCTGTTCATCAAAATCCCGACACCAAGGCTGTGCTCGGGCCCCCAATTAATCTCTGAACTTGCCATTGATAGTGGAGACCAAGCACTTTGGCGGATGGAGCTACCTCAATTAATGCAGAGGAAATGGGCTATGGACCTCCCCCTCAACCGTCACCTACCCCCTGGACATTGGACAGTCAAGTTCCTTCGGTCTCCCGCCGTATCTCACTCCTCATTCCCCTTTTACCCTTACTCTCCTTACCCTCCCTCTGGCCATTAATCTTGTCTTATATGCTAGTTGAATATGACGAACAACCAATGTAACCTGTACCTGATTTAACCTCGAGACCTAGCCATCTGACTGATGCCTGATCGAGCTACCCTGTGAGCTAAAGGGGAGACTGGCTGTGATTCCCTCCTTGACCATCATCTACCCAGTCGACCATTGATCAGATTTTCCATTCATCTCTTCATACCATCTAACCCCTCTTCCTCTCCCTTCTCAAACCCCTTTACCCCTATTCGCTCTATTTCTCTCCCCTTCTCGTTTTTTAATGTGTCGCATATAGTTATCTATACCCTCTTACCCTTCTTAGATCCTATTACTTCATCTTCTATTCTCTTGAAATGTTCTCCTAGTATTTGATGTAATCGTGTAACTGATGTAATTTTGTTATTTATGTTGAAACTTATGTATAGCACTCCTCCACCCCTTTCGCTGTACAGGTCCCCCCCACCGCCCAACTGTCCCTTATCGGCCTCCATGATTGTCCCCCTTGCCAAAGCACTCCCTCTCCCCTTGTGGAGGAGGGTTCCAGCATTATTGCCTCGGAGTCTCAGAGTCCCCTCTGAGAGAGTCCACTGTGTTAGGGATCTCACACATAATGGAAATAGGCCTTAATTGGCCTCCTTAAATGTGCCCCTTGCCAAAGCACTCCCTCTCCCCTTGTTGGGGAAGGGTCCTAGCATTCCTGTCCTGGAATCTCAGATACCCCTCTGAGTGAGTCCACAGTGTTAAGGGATTCTTCACTTAGCGGAGATCCGTGATAGTTCCCTTTATCTCTGTATGGCACCCCTTGCCAAAGCACTCCCTCTCCCCTTTTTGGGGAAGGATCCAATATGTAGGGCTTGGATTCTCAGAGACCCCTCTGAGAGAGTCCACTGCGTAAAGGGAACCTCTCGCAACAGAGATGGGGAAATGATACCACTTCCCCTGGGATCACAACTTACTGGACTTTGGACGCAGCTTTGACTCGTCTACCGGTTTGTGTCCCCGTCACCCTCCCCCGCTTTCCATGCTGTGTCTCTCACCCTCCCCTCCTCTTTCCCTCCTTCACTCTCTGTCCACTTCCCCTGCTCCTACCCCCTCCTCTGAATCTCTCTCCTTGCCTGCTTCTTCCCTTACATATATGTCCTTATTGTCTATCTTGACCTTACATGTAACTATGTTGCCATTCTCTAACAACTGTGTAACCTTTATAACGATGTAACCTGCAACTATGGTCTGATACTCAGGTAAAGCACTCTGATATCTCTGGGTCTAGCCAGCGCTATATAAAACCTTTAAAATAAAATAAATAAATAAATAGCAGACAATGTGGTCTGCATTTGAGCTGCTGTTACACCGATGGTCTTAAGAGAAATAGGCACCTACTGTTGGCCTATGTTACAATGGCTTAATAATCCGTAAGTACTCCAAGAAGTAGCATTCCTACAACGTAACACCTTTTGAGGATGATCACTCAACTATCTTTGGGAAACCAGTGCAAGATCCTGCATACATTGCATGTAATCCTGGAAAAGGTTGGTCCACTCTTCTCACTATGTAAACAGAGTGACTGGAATTATGCAATTTGATGGCAATGGTGTTTTCCACGTAATTTAGGATTTACCACATGTCATGTCATATATTCCACCATCTGATACACAATTTGCAGATCTTAGCAAACAAAATAGTTTCATGATCAAACCAGTCAAACGTTGCTACAAACAATACAGCCCACGAATGCAACTCAGTACATACACTTTACAAAATGTAACCAGCCACTTTCAAGCAGTTGATTGCTGTATTCTGGTGTTAAAGTGAGGTGACAGTTTTCCCAGACAGAATTAGTGTCCTTAGCAGAGGAACTGGGGAAGTGCTCTTGCTTGCAGCCTACACAAACTTCATACTTATTCATATATAATTGAAACAAGGTAGAAATAAAAATTTCTTTCTTTCTAATCATGAAAAAATATGTGTCATTATTTGTGCAAATTTTTGTTACAAGTCAACCACTGTTCACAAGGCAGCCGCTATTTAAAGGGGGTACTCAAAGAATGATAAATCCCTAATATTTACTTGTTTTTTTAAAGTTCCAGGTCTTAAATCTTACAGTGCCTTTTACTGAGATATGTATAGTATACATTGAGTGTGTAATGCAAAAATACAGCTCCTCGGGGCATGTTCTTAATGGACAGAGGTGCCTCTAAGGCCCAGAGTGTAGACCAAGGCAGAACTCAGAACCGAAGACCAGTTCTAGGATAGATGTAGTATGGAATATAGAGTACAGGAATATTGTGATACCTTAATATTGTAGCCACAATATTGCAGACCAAACATCAACAGTAAGTCCATGTGGGGATATATAGATTTACTATCCTCAACTCCATACCAACATACCTTAGAGATATACATATATCAAGATACAAATATGGGGAGTTATGTATATATCAATATTTGTGACCTCGATATTTTACCAGCAATATTAAGGTCTAAGGATTTTGCCTATTTGATATTCAAGATCCTCACATTCTAAGATAAAGCTATGATACACAGAATAAAAGAAGAACATCGTTCAGTACAAGAAGTCTGCATATATGTGTGTGTTTTCTGCTACGTGCAACACTGTATGTTTTTTATAAATGATTTTACTATAGGAAGAAACCTTTAAGTAAAATGTTGTCTGTGCTTTCATGCTCGACAAAATCATTGTTTGTGGGTGAATAACATTTTCAATAGGATCTAGTCAATAGCTATATTTTTCTTTTTTAAAGAACTTTTCTTTTTTGCATAGCATTTGTAGGAAATGGGTTTTGCCCTTTTAAATCACCTAGATTTTTCAATTTCTGTCTACCCGGTATTGATATTTTACTCATCAACTGAGTCTCACTAATGGTAAAATCTGTAGAAATGGACTGAAAGTACTAACAATCAGTGTCCATTTTTTGTGCAGCTGGGTAAGAGGTTCTCAGTTGGTTACAAAAAAATATGATCACATGCATGTGCAGGCTGAACATGTGAGACTGAGTGTGCACAAACACCCAATTTCAAAGAAGCGCAGTGTGAGGCTGCAATGTGGAAACAAACCCTAAGCTTTAAGGCGGCTCATGTATGTGCTCCTCCTTTACTATTTGTCATGAGAAGTGGACAAGGCTGTTCCTGGTGAAGGTTAGTGTATGTGTGCTGGTCGCCAGGAGGTAGGGAAGTGGTGGTTGAAGTATATAAGCCTACCACTGGGTATCCATTATGTTGGATATAGTTGCCTCACGCACCTTTGCAGGTGTCATGCTTCATCATAGGCGATGCTCCTCGTCGGGTAGGCGGTGCAATCCCCGACGGTCACACCTCAAAGAGGGGCTCCTTAGCGGAGATCTTTTTATCCAACTGCCTATGGGTGACATGCAGGTGTGGGGCAAGAGATTGAAGACGAAGATGGGAATTAAAATGAAGCAAATGGTACCAGAAACAACTTTATTCGGGTGGTCCCTTGCTTCAATTAAAAACGAAAAAAAGTCTGGACTTGCTGGAAAATAATGTTTCCTGGCTCTAGACTATACTAAGAAGTGTAAAAATTGGTCGTCATATTTCTCGCTTTGGTACATTGACTCACGATTTATCAGGACCTAAGTGGGGAAGTCTACAAACATTCAAGCCTATGTCGGTATCATATGCTTATTACCAGTTGTGGAAATGTAGTACCTCTGTTGCACTGTTCCTTGCCTAGAGTGGGGAACAAGAGAGGCTGGTTAAAGGGCATATGTAGCTTAATGCCCACAATCCTAGTGACTAAAAGCACACAAGGTGACATGCTAAACACGTGAGTTGCACTAGCATCTGTGAAGTAACAGGTGGGTGCTCCCCACGGTGAGTAAAGAGGATAACATGCTCTTGTGGAATCGCACATTTTAAAAACATAGCAGGCAGCCAAAATATGAGTTTGTACCAATCAAAGTACATTAAAAACACTGCATCAGCATCTCGGTTGTTCCCAATCAAAGACCTCAAACTCACCTAAGGGTCAAGATTTATATGCAACATCAATACCCGGCGGGTCGTAAGTCAGGGATGAGGCCTCTGTATATAAGGCTAAACATGTGAAAAATAAAAGGAGGGTGGAGGGGGATCCAGATAGAAAGCCAGGCTCATGATCACTTGTAAACTTCTCCCCTCTATCCTCTGAAATATTACTTATTCTCATGTTGTTGTAGGATAAGAGTTAAGTAGATCGAATCAATATCCATAGGGTATACTCTGGACCCCTACCCCTGTTCGAGTGTCCCATGTGTGTAGGTTGTCTAGAGGTTTCAGTGTGGAGAAACCAGGCAAGCAGGGCGGTCAGGTTTACCCGAAATTACGTTTGGAATAAATGTGTTGGTTGTGAAAATCACCGCAACATCAGGGGGATGAACAAGTCCAACCCAATCTAAGATTAGAAGTTAAAAAAGCCCATTTACACGCTGTTGTGCAGAGCATGGTTCGTGTCACCACTCCACGATGCATAGATCAGTTAATTGTGGCAGCCGTGGGGTTTGACTGATGTCAGGCGCGCAAGGCGCCGTGTCTACCGGCATTGAAAGTGGGAGCACTCACCTCAAGGCTCCTGTGTCCGTGGCATTCGTCCTACCCCTCTCCGCCGGGATCGGGTAGATGCCATCGGACGTTCTCAGCCTCCATTAAATTGTGTCACTTACGTGGCGTGGGTGTGTGACAAGGGGCCTGGGAATCACGTGATAATTGTTGAATCAGTGGCGGCCATATTGTAATGGTCTGTATGTAGAGGTTGAGGCTTACGGAGTGTTGAAAAATCTCTTCATTTGGAAGCCCAAACGTGCCAGATCAATGAATATAAACTATTGTTTAATCAAAATAGGGACTCCAAGCCAATGGTTGGCACTGTTACGTTGACGCTTATTAAATAGCTTTGTTGTAAACGCTATTCTAAAAAAAGTATACGCTCTCCCCAGGTAGAGGAGAAAGATATCTAAATTAAAGGTCATGGGTGGGTTTGTTTACAGTATGCGCAAACCCGGCCACCACCAAAAAACACAATGAACAAGGAAACCAATTCTAACTGCAGTTGCAGGTCGCAGTAAGGCATGGCAAGTGATCTTTGAAATACACGTAGTGGCCATTTTGTAGTGGTTAAGCCACTTCCCCACCTCCTGGCGACCAGCACACATACACTAACCTTCACCAGGAACAGCCTTGTCCACTTCTTTTGACAAATACTCTCTTAGGACACGGACTGCGGCGGGACCTTCCACTCCCCTGAGTGGTACTTCAGCCCTTCTGATCTAATCTGATCACCCTCCCTCTCTTTGTATACACTCCTCCTTTACTATTCATGGCCTGTGGCTATGGAGTTTCCCATAACCCCCCACGAGGGTTTTGAATTAACATATTGCCTTTTTGTGGTGCCCTAAGTTGGGAAGGGCAACACCATTGGTTCTAAAATGTGTTGTGTAGGACTGTAGGAAGTAAAGCAGCCCCCAGATGATGCAACCAAAAGATACCTTACGTCTTCCAAGATGGTTGAAATTGAGAGGGGGAGAGGTTTCATGTGTTTTTAAGCACTGGCAGAGCTTGGGCTTTTGCACAAATGCTCTGGAATTGGGGGGCCTTTGTTAGTTGCTCCTATGGCTGAAGTAGCAGCATTGTTAAAGTAAACATAAGATTATTGCAAACACTGATTGATTTGAATATGCTCTGTTGACATTTAACATTGACATGTTACATGTACTAATGGGTGATGGTATCACCCCAATGGCTTCAATATTGTTACACTGGTTGTTTTTAACATGTTTTGCATTTATTATCTTTGTGGTAACACCCAGATATAGCCAGTTAGCCTGCCTTTTAGAGAATGACACCGTCCATATTCTTATGTGGTGATTAGTGTAGGTGGGGTTATTGTGGTCATGGGGTCAGGGTAATCTGGGGATCTCACCCAAGATATTTCCTTCTACCAAAATTTACTTATTTGTAATTTAAGGCATAGTATTCAGTGGTGAGTATGTAATAAAGTACTTTTCCTTTTGTATACAAAGCACTGATTGGACAATGATTTATTTAGTACCTTGCACTGGTAAAGAGGCAATCGCATAAGTTCGTCCTAACCAGACTTAGGTTCGGAATTGTACATGAGTTGGTGTCTTTGCCTAACATAAAGCAACATCCTAAAGGACCGTGCCAGTGTGATGGTATATCAAAGCAGAGCACCCTGCACTTTTTACTTATATGTAAACTGTACCTGAACTATCGAATTTTGTACCTTAAGCCTTTATTTGTTAAATATGGGGTACGTACAGTGGACGAGGCAATGAGTCTTATTTTTAACATGAAATCTGCTGATATCTGTTTTTATACTGCCACGTTTTTAATCAAATCCATTAGTGTACGTAAAAGTATGATATTTTAGAGTATTGGTCTGTATTGTATTGAAATCTATTTTAAAATGTAATGATTTATGTATTATGTACTTTTTACATGTGCTTTTATGGTCATTTCTTTTGTACCGAATAAAGCTTCGTGAATTGAATTGAATTGATTTATTTAGTGTTGCTATGATCTGGGGCTACTAGGCCACACCACCTCAGCTGATTAGGCCTTGGACTGCTCTGCTCCACTACCCAGAGAGACTTAAGTTCTACAATGGGGGACTTGATTGCTAGTAAAGAGAAAGATGTGAAATTACTAGAAGTGAAGGACTCACTTCCTTAGCTACTTATTACCCAAATTTTTTAGACCATTAGGATCTGTTATATATTAAATTTGTTAAAATGAGAAAGTAACAAAATAATACTACTACAGGATGATGCATGACACTGGATAGTTTGAATTTCTTTTCCACATAATCTTGTTTTCACTGCCACATAATTTGGTACTCCATCATAGCATAATTCCATGGGTCCTGAATATAGGGCTTATTAACCTTTTGGCAGTCTGTACTCCATTCAGCCAGGTTAATAGCCCTGGTGCGCTGTGGTATTTTTCCCCATCACAAAGGAGTCATTAGTCCGATTTCCTACTTGAGACCACCAGGCTTTGCCTGAGAGCTCCAAACAGAAACAAAATGACATTGGACAGTCCACCCTATTGAAGCCATGGTCCAACAGCCCAATGCCTTTATGACCATTGGTCAAAAGATTCCACTGGCCGAGTAAGTATAGGCTCTCCCGCTGTAACCATGGCGATTCGCTAGTACTAAAAATATCAAACCAACGTTAAAGAGCGGTGAGAGTCACAGAACTCGTGTGCACAGGTGAGTATTCTAGGTGTTTCACTTATTGACTAGGTATTCAAAGAAACTGCTCACTTCTGATGATCCACCGCCCAGTGGTCATTTAACAAAATATTAAATCCACACAGAAGGAGCGTACAGTTATTATGAATTCATCCACAATTGATTATTGAAGTCCATAAATGATCAAAATTCCAGTGCAAAAATGGAGGGTGAAGAAGAGAAAGTAATCAAAAAATCAAAGATGAGGGAGTGAAGAGGTAGGGCTGAGGAGCACTATGGTGAATGCACCCTCCTCCATGTAATGGTATTAGAAAACAAAAAGATAAAAAGATGATGTTAGTAAAAACAAAAGATCCACCTTGAGGTGGATCTTTTTGAAGAAGAGAAAGGCCTGGTATCCCGTGTAGCTTGTCTGAGGATGTACCCTAGTGTATCCATACAAGTCTATTGTTTCATGGGAAATCAAGCATAGGGGTTGGTGTATAAAGAACCAGCACAATTGTTTAAAGAAAGTATTGGATAAAGTGTGTACTGTAGGCACATGCGTAGTTTGAAGCAAGTCATAAAGACCATTCAACAGCAGGCCCGCTTGAAAAATCATTCCTACCTCATATTCATCAGCTAAATTACACATGCGATCACAACCAGTCATAGTGCAACATCTTAACACGAACAGACTGGCACATTTATGAGACACAATGAATGCTCGCGTAACCTGCAATGGATGAGAAATATACAGTTTGCCTAAAAAAAAATCTTTCAGAGGTTGTAGCGAAAAGCCATTTCCATTAAAATGACATTTTCCACAAGAATGAGCCATACTTTTCAGAATTTGCATATTTTGCACTGCTGTACTTAATGTCTTTTATTTACTATGCTAATTATGCAGATTGCATAAAATTAAGTGTTTATCTCTGTGGAGGCAGTTATCTGAAGGAAGCATTATAACCCCCAGCAAGACATCATAAATGGTTTTGCTTTGAGGGACACATTTACCGAAAGAAAACAAACAGTGAGCTATGGAGCCCAAGCCTGTCCTTGAAACTACAGAAACAAGCATTGGCAAAGCCAAAATGTCTTGTGTAGGCCTCCAACATTTTAGCTTTGTCAATGCTGGTGTTGTCATTGTTTTTGCGAACCTTTATTATTGGGGCAGGTGCGGGCACTCATCAATCCCAAAAAAATTGCAAATACAAACATTTTTGTTCTCAATTGTGCCTCCTGACCAACAACTTTGTTAAACAACATCCAGCACAATGCATAGAAGGCAAACATATCCTTGACCCTCACCAGTTAGACATAAAACACACCTATGCTGCTTGGCAGGGGAAGCAGAGCTGACTTAATATTATTAGACCTGGCTGCATATTTTAATGTGATCTTTTATTCCATTCTTCTAGACTATCTAAAAAACATTGTGGTTCTTGTCTTTTCATGTCTTTTATATGTTTCCTTGGCACTGTTTTTCTCTACCTTCAAGGAGGTCACATGTGGTATTTCCCAGGAATCAGCACAATGCCCTACTTTGTTTAACATTTACATGGCCCCTTTGGAACACCTTACACATTCTTTGAAGCTGTAGTTCAACATATATGTAGATACACCCAACTCATCATCTAGCTCGATGGACTCAATCGTTTCTCCAAGCTTAGTTAAAGGCCTGCACATACGGAATCAATGAACTTTCACTCTCTCCACCTCAGCATAGATAAGACTGAGATATTAATTTTTGGTATCTTTTCCACCTGGGCTACTTCGTAAAGGCCTTTGGACTTTGGCCCTGCACCAGTTCCGATGACATCTGCCTACAATCTGGGCATCACTTTTGATTTCCTACTCTCCTTTATTTCTTATATCAGGAAAATCACTTCTACCTACTACTGGGTCTGACTGCACATTTTCGTAAGCTCAGTGTCCAGGCTCTTGTACTATCTTGTCCTAACTATTACAATTCTCTCACTAGTGACCTTCCTGTATATTCAGTGGCTCAGCATGAATGTGTTGCTGGCAGTCCCCAGGTTTCATAAGGTTCATCTAAGAGGCCATGAGGTTTCTGTGTTCACCAGAAAAAGTATAGAACTCTCTTCCTGTCAATCTTCACTCCACTACACACTTAACTACATTTCGTATATTTGTTAAAACTCATTTAATGTATCTGTGCCAGTACACCCTGTCCCTGTGTAGTCGAATGATTCAGAAATACCTTTAATTATATATATATATTTTTTTTTTCTTCGAATGATTTAATGTAGATGTTAGAGATAGATCTCTTTTTTGCTCTGAACATTTAGCAACCAAAATTCTCTTTTCTTCTCCTTTCTCCTTAGGATTGGGAAGCGAGACATTGAACAACAGCCGTCATTAAGAGCAACTTTCTTCTGATCTTCCTAAACCTACTGTACCAACCTCCATTATTTAGTTACTATAAGCAGTTAAGAGTATGACTGAATGATCACTAGGGGCATTCAATTATTATTTGCTATTACAAATTCGTATATAATTGACCCTGTACTGAATCTGATTGTTCCATTAGGAAAACTGAAAGTATACCTTAACTTGCTTTTATAAATGTAATTCATTTTTTGGATGGTTTCGATATCGAACATGCTCAATATATTTTATACATAATATGGTACTATAGCTGAATTGTGTATTTAAACTTGAAAATTTCAAAAACCAGTTGATGTGTAATGCCGGAGTTTTTTCTGTCCCAAAAAATGGTCTATTTACACATGAAATCACTATAAGCACATAGTAATGAATATCAGTGACAGTAACTGATTTTAACTGGAAATATAACAAGAATGTATTGTTGTTTTTTCAACCTGATGCCATTGTAAATGTGACTTTTGAAATATTTTTTCTATTTTTATGACTTCAATACAATTGCACCTTTAAAAGGTGGTATGAGGGAAACGCGGGTCATGTGACCAAGAACAATTTGTTGTTCAAAACGCGTTATCCGTTGACTGCTTGAATTGCCATTAAAAACGCTGCTGCAGAATTACGGGCTCGTGTGGATTTCTTACTTGGATTCCAGATTTGTGTATATATATATATATATATATATATATATATATATATATATATATATATATTCACTGAAAAAACCATAGGTTTCACACCAGTTATAGTTAGGAATTAGCATTTAAAAAACCTATTAAATTCACTGAAAAAACCATAGGTTTCACACCAGTTATAGTTAGCTGGAAATTTTACTGACATAAAACCATTGAAATTCCCACGTTATAGTTAGTTGGACTCACTATAACTTGCGCGTGCAATGCACTGCTGATGACGTCACATATTACATCACTCATGACATGGTCAGTGACATCACTCATGGCGCCTTTTTTGGCCCCCACATCAAACCTAGTGGGTCAGGGGGGGGTCTACTCTGCCCCCTTTTGGTCATTTCCCCCTTTGTTTTTGCCACCTCTTGTGTCTTGATTTTACCGAGACACAAGTTGGCGGCCGCTCCGGACTGTTTCGAATGTTTACAGACACCCGAGAGCCAATCAGCCTTCCGAGCGCACCTCGCGTGGCGCGCCCGGTACGCGCCCCGGTGCGCGTACCGGGCGCGCTTATAGATATATATATTTTTTTTAACCTAAATTACTCAAAAACCACTGGAGCACATATCTTGAGACATAGCAAAGGCACATCGGGCTACCAGTCCCTACAATTTTACCAAGTTTGTTGGAAATCCATTCAGCCGTTCGGGCTAAAAGTGAGTTCGACCGCCCTATGGAAATTAACATGGGGAAAACACGTTTTGGGACCTCCCTTTTATCTCGGCCCCCGCTTCACGAATCCCCTCCAAACTCTCAGGGAAGGACCGGAGCTCGACAAGGCAAATTTGAGGGAATTTTCAGGCAGATTCGTCAACCGACGGCAACGTTATTCACAATAGAATTTTGAGATTTTGCATTGAAAAAAATCCTAACTATAACTACCTACTGGCGAGTGCCAGTAGGTAATATATATGTATATATATATATATATATATATATATATATATATATATATATATATATATATATATATATATATATATATATATATATATATATATATATACTAGCAGCCCGTCCCGACCTTGTCCGGGAGCAATCAGGCTTCCCGGACCCCCGCCTGCCCCGACATTGTGCAGCAGCCCGGCCCCACACCCGCCCTGACATTGTCAAGCAGCTCGGGCCCCTGCCCGCCCCATCCCCCGCGAGCAATCAGGCTTCCCGGACCCCCGCCTGCCCCGACATTGTACAGCAGCCCGGCCACCCCGCCCGCCCTGACATTGTCAAGCAGCTCGGGCCCATGCCGGCCCAGTCCCCCGCCTGCCCCGACCCCCGCCTGCCCAGAGCTTTACCTCAGCCGCCGCTCCTCCCCCGCGCTCCTCATTTCACCGCTCCGCCGCTCCTCGCCGCTTACCGCTCCTCCCGCCTGTCTGCCGGTCCTCACCGCCATTCCGCCGTTCGTCACTGCTCCTCCCCCGCGCCATGTCTGCTGCTCCTCTTCCGCTCCTGCACGCCGCTCCTCCCCGCGCTCCTGATGTCACCACGCAGGTCGCGGCCGGCGCTACTTGCAAGAGACTACTTTTTTTATCGTCAATTTTTCAAATAACGGATATTTTTTTCATTTATATATCCTATGTCCATCTGCACACCCTGACGATTACAATGATGTATCGGGTGTGTGGATTGGTGCTGTGGTTCCTGAGTTTACTCGCCTCAAAGGTGCAAAGTTCTTCCTTTATTATAGTACTATATATATATATATATATATATATATATATATATATATATATATATATATATATATATATATATATATATATATATATATATATATATATATACATATACTAGCAGCCCGTCCCGACCTTGTCCGGGAGCAATCAGGCTTCCCGGACCCCCGCCTGCCCCGACATTGTGCAGCAGCCCGGCCCCACACCCGCCCTGACATTGTCAAGCAGCTCGGGCCCCTGCCCGCCCCATCCCCCGCGAGCAATCAGGCTTCCCGGACCCCCGCCTGCCCCGACATTGTACAGCAGCCCGGCCACCCCGCCCGCCCTGACATTGTCAAGCAGCTCGGGCCCATGCCCGCCCAGTCCCCCGCCTGCCCCGACCCCCGCCTGCCCAGAGCTTTACCTCAGCTGCCGCTCCTCCCCTGTGCTCCTCATTTCACCGCTCCGCCGCTCCTCGCCGCTTACCGCTCCTCCCGCCTGTCTGCCGGTCCTCACCGCCATTCCGCCGTTCGTCACTGCTCCTCCCCCGCGCCATGTCTGCTGCTCCTCTTCCGCTCCTGCACGCCGCTCCTCCCCGCGCTCCTGATGTCACCACGCAGGTCGCGGCCGGCGCTACTTGCAAGAGACTACTTTTTTTATCGTCAATTTTTCAAATAACGGATAGTTTTTTCATTTATATATCCTATGTCCATCTGCACACCCTGACGATTACAATGATGTATCGGGTGTGTGGATTGGTGCTGTGGTTCCTGAGTTTACTTGCCTCAAAGGTGCAAAGTTCTTCCTTTATTATAGTACTATATATATATATATATATATATATATATATATATATATATATATATATATATATATATGTTACTCAAAGTGATCCTTCAGCCTCTGGGACGCGCTCAGCAGTGTGTGCTCTGCCTGGGGGTCGGATCCTGACCCAGGAAATTTCAAAAGACAAAAGAGGCGGCACAATCAGGATGTCTGAGTTTAAGCCTTTATTTCAAGACTATTCACCCCACCAACGCGTTTCAGCCTTACACGGCCTTGCTCACGGTCGGTTAATCCCTCTACAGTGTTTCTATATATACTGGCCCATAAGCAGCCAATTATGAGGCATTATGGGATATGTAGTTTTTTGTTACATTTTAGTGAAGAAAAAAATAATTAAAAGAAAGGAAAGACTTGGCATGCTTATAATTTCAACATGTTATGAGTAACTTAATCAATGTTAAATAATACAGGGTCTAGTACCCTAGTCTTTTCATGATGTTGCCAGTTCCATTTATAGAAAATATAGGGTGTAGTACCCTAATTTCTACTAGGGCTTTCAGTCCAGGTGAATATGCAGGTCTTCCCCAAAGTTCATCCCTCTCGGGTGTTTGGTGCGGAGTCTGATAATCATCCGCGACTCCATTTGTCGTAGTCTGCGGACTACATCACCTCCTCTTTCCATTTTGTCTAGAACTTTTACTCCGAAAAAATGCATCTGTCTCCAATCTCCATTTTGGCATACGCTCATATGTTTGGCAGTTGCATATTGCATGTTGGAGTTTTTCACTGCCCTTATATGTTCCAGAATTCTTTTTTTCAACATGCACGTCGTGCTTCCTACATATTTCATTCCGCATTTGCATTGTATGATGTAAACAACATTTTTGGAACTGCAAGAGATTTGTTGATCTATTTTCATGGACTTGCCATCTGGTTCTTCAATCATTCTCATGTGTTTGCCAATTTTGCAGGCCTTACAAGAGTTGCAGGGTTGAAATCCATTACGTTGTGTATTGAGCCAGTTCTGTTTAGGTCTTTCTTGGAAATGGCTTTTGACTAGTAAGTTTTTCAATGCGGTGTTCTTTTTGTATGTTATTAGGGGAGCATTTCCAATGGTGGTTCCAATGTCAGGATCTTTTGTGAGCATGTGCCAGTATTTCTTCATTATACGAGCGATGTTTGAGCTTTCTTTACTGTAAGTCAATATTAATCTTGGAGGAGCATTGGCTTCAGTTTTTTTCGGTTGTTCCATCAGTGTCTGAATTCGTGTTTTTTGATCAATTTTGCGTTTGCATCTTTTTAACACTCTTTCATCATAGCCTCTCGCTCTGAATCGGCATTTACTTTCTTCAATGACCTTCTCAGCTTCTTCAGGTAAGGAGCAATTTCTCTTCAGTCTGGTAAATTCACCATATGGTATACTCCGTAAGAGGGGTGCAGGATGAAAGCTTGTACCATGCAGTACACTGTTGGTGGCTGTCTTTTTCCGGAAGAGGGTGGATTCCAATTTGTCATTGTGTACATATATCTTGGTATCCAAGAAATCAGTTTCCTTCACACTAGTGTTACATGTGAATTGCAAACCAACATTGTTCTTGTTTAGTTTATCAAAGTACATTTTGAATTGGTCATCCGTACCGTGCCAAATGATGAAAAGGTCGTCGATGTAACGGACCCATAACATTATTCGTTCTAGATCTTCTTGGTTGTCTTCATTCCAGGCGATTGTCTTTTCCCACCACCCCATTGTGATGTTAGCATAGTTCGGTGACAGAGAAATGCCCATGGCAGTTCCACAGATTTGTTTGTAAAGCTGTTTGTTAAATAAAAATACATTGTTTTTTAAGCAGAGATCAATCATTTGCAACAACATGTTTGAATGGTCTAGATATGTGATGTTGCGTTGTTTCAAGTAATATTCGCAGGCCTGCATTCCGATTTCATGGCGGATCGACGTGTAGAGTGAAACTACATCAATTGTTACTAAAAGGTAGTCAGGGTTCCAGGTCACATCCATTAGGGTTCTCAAGAAATCTCCAGTGTCTTTTATATAAGATGGCAGGGTCTGGGCAATTGGAGCTAGAAATTTGTCTGCGTAGTTTGAGATGTTTTCATACAGTGCCCCACATGACGAGACTATTGGCCTCCCTGGTGGTTGGTTTAGAGTTTTATGGATCTTCGGGAGAAAATATATACACGGTGTTATTGGGTGGTCAATCGTGAGATATTTTCTCTCTTCGTCATCTATTAGACCCTTTTTTTTTTAACATTGATTAAGTTACTCATAACATGTTGAAATTATAAGCATGCCAAGTCTTTCCTTTCTTTTAATTATTTTTTTCTTCACTAAAATGTAACAAAAAACTACATATCCCATAATGCCTCATAATTGGCTGCTTATGGGCCAGTATATATAGAAACACTGTAGAGGGACTAACCGACCGTGAGCAAGGCCGTGTAAGGCTGAAACGCGTTGGTGGGGTGAATAGTCTTGAAATAAAGGCTTAAACTCAGACATCCTGATTGTGCCGCCTCTTTTGTCTTTTGATATATATATATATATATATATATATATATATATATATATATATACATATACTAGCAGCCCGTCCCGACCTTGTCCGTGAGCAATCAGGCTTCCCCGACCCCCGCCTGCCCCGACATTGCCCAGTAGCCCGGGCCCCCGGCCGCTCCGTCCCCCGCCTGCCCCGACCCCCGCCTGCCCCGACATTGTCCCCCGGATGTCACAAAGGCCCAGTGTTGAGGCGCTCTGCATAAATCTCCATGGCAGATACTGTAAGTCTCCGTCCCCCGCCTGCCCCATCCCCCTGCCAGCCCCGTCCCCCGCCTGCCCGACATTGTCCCCCGGAGCCTTACCTCAGCCGATCTAAATTCTATCCTTCTGTTTTGGTGTAAGTCCCCGTCCCCCGCCTGCCCCGACCCCCGCCTGCCCAACATTGTCCCCCGAAGCCTTACCTCAGCCGCCGCTTCTCAGTTCACCGCTCCACCTTCTGTTTTGGTGTAAGTCCCCGTCCCCCGCCTGCCCCGACCCCCGCCTGCCCAACATTGTCCCCCGAAGCCTTACCTCAGCCGCCGCTCCTCAGTTCACCGCTCCACCTTCTGTTTTGGTGTAAGTCCCCGTCCCCCGCCTGCCCCGACCCCCGCCTGCCCGACATTGTCCCCCGGAGCCTTACCTCAGCCGCCGCTTCTCAGTTCACCGCTCCTCGCCGCTGGTCACCGCTCCTCCCGCCGGTCCGCTGCTCCTCACCTCCTCGCCCGCACCATGTCTAACACTCGTCACCGCTCCTCCCCCGCGCCATGTCCGCCGCTCCTCCTCGCGCTCCTGGATGCCGCACCTCCCCGCGCTCCTGACGTCAGCACGCAGGTCGCGGCCGGCGCTACTTTGAGGGAACTACTTTTTTTATAATGTAAATTTTTTAAATATAACATATTTTTTAACTTTATATAGCCAATGTCCATCTGCACACCCTGAGGATTACAACGATGTATCGGGTGTGTGGATTGGCGCTGTGGTTTCCGAGTTTACCCACCTCAAAGCCTCAGATTTCTTCCTTTATAATAGTAGTATAGATATATATATTTACCCATATACCCTCTACAAGCTCTCTCTCTCTCTCTCTCTCTCTCTCTCTCTCTCTATACATATATATATATATATATATATATATATATATATATATATATATATATATATATATATATTATATATATATATATCATACACATATATACACACACACATAAAGAGAGAATTTGAATGTTATGTTTTATCTGTGCTTTCGGCAAAGTACTGTCTTTCGCACAAGAAGGACAGAACATACTACAAGGGTGAAAACCATTTACAATAGAAAATTAAGAAAGGATGAAGTTGAAAGTTGAAACAGCAGTTAGTAAAAAAAGCATAAATCTGTATCTACATCTGCTGCGTACGAAGCTTTGGGTGGGCGTTTCTAGGAGTAATGCTGGTTTTAGGGGGACCATTGCTACTTCAATTGTTGTTTAATCTCAGTTATTTTTCTGCAGGTCCCGACTTTTCACCAGATATCTCCCCGTTCATTTGGTTGCCTCCTCAGAGTTGCCACTTAGAAGAAAGAATAAACAGCCATCATCTGATCCGAGGTGCTATTTTTCCAAGGCCTGCCTGGTGGTGTTGCTTCTGATCTCATCGAACATAGGACATCTCAGCAAGAAGTATAGGGACCGGATCCCCCAGCATGCCCCACGCCCTCCCCTCACCCACCCAATAATTAAACTTGAGATTTAAGTGGGTGTCAAAACGGCCATGTTTAATATTCACACAACATAAACATGACGAAGATTATCATTAAACGTATTAAAAATTTGCAAATCAGAACACCAAATTAAAACTGTACATTATCATTTTAATAATCACACACACAGAATGACATTATCCCCCCAGCACCAAGGGGCCCTCTGGCTAGGCTCTCCCCAGGAAGCGATGCCCACGCGAGGCGCAACCCACCTGCGTCATAGAGTGATGGGCCCCAGCCCTCGTAACCTTGTCCGCCATTTCCAGGGCACCACCACTCCTCCACCAGGTTGACCAGGGACCCAGGAGGCTCGTATCTGTCGCCCTAGCCTCCCCAACCGGTGGTCTCCATCCCCCTGTGAAGAGCTTACCCTCTCTCCCCTCAGTGCTGGCCTAAGGGAGTGCTCAAAGGTGGACTCCCGTCTATGCCATCTATCAAGATTAGTGTTCAAATGTCTCTTTTCCGCAACACCCCCTCGAACTGCCTAGCTAAGGGACGGGTGGGTGGGAGATTAAATAAAACAGGCTACCGAGCCTGAGAGTGCAAGAGATGCGAGGGGGGGGCAGAAGATGTGTGCAGGTCCGTGCGCAGGTGAGGAAAGAGGCCGACCGAATTGTAAGTGTGACCTATATAGGTCACGGCCTCTGACCCCGCCTGCACCGGAAACGCGTCACCGCCCACCCCGGAAGGACTTCCTTTGTTCGCCCGGTCGCCTCCCATAGGGTGGATGACCGGCTACCCTCTACTAATGGGGGGGGCGTGGGCCGGGGGGCCGGCCCCTAAAGGCGGGCTCATCTAGCCTCGCCCTTGGTAGATGCACTCTTCCAATTGGTGTCAAAGACAATTTGGAGAGGTCAATGTCTTCCTTTTTTCAGCATGGAATTTATGGAAAGAGTGCTACTCCTGCAAAGCGAGGAGAGTCTCCTCTCCCTGTCATTGATACGCTTGACCAAGAAGGGTTGGGATGGTTGGCAAACCTTGAATAGACATTAGAGCCCTAATGGACTAAATTTCTCTAGCATCTTTATAGAGAGAGAGATTTCATCAAACTTGGAAGATAGGGAGCTGAGAATAGTAAATAATTGTAGATATTGTTGAAGGTCTATATAAAAAAACTCAGTAGGTGTGTAGAACACAAGATGCTTCATTTGATTTGTCTCAAATTATATAACCTTATCGAGCTGAAATGTATTACAATCTGCAGACTGAGTGGGACAAAAGTGTTTCACCAGAGCACTAATAATACGCGCCTATAACGACTAAAGACATCCACTCAAACTCTTTTGGGTCCTGAAAATAAGGTATTTCCTACAAATATCTGCAATGAGCCAGCTCCTGCTCTCAAGTTCTTTTGCACCCCACATCAACATGGAGATTAACAGCATAGGCAAGACGGGTGGCATACATCCCAATAATTCAAAACAGGAAAAAGTGAGATGGTGAAGAAAAATTGGGGGAAATGTATTTTCCCCTTTGGCTAACATTGAAAGAGAGTTAAATTTAGGTGGTCAATAGGTAAAATAAATCAATTTTTGACTTTAAAAGTTGTGAATCTACCACCTGAATCCGGTCTGTTGGCATGTATGTAGTTCATGATCGGGCCAGCTTGTATGCTCCTGCTAAACTTTATTTTGGCTAAATGGTATGGTTCTTTGGTGACCTGTAATCTGTGCCGAAATGGTCCCCAAGATCTCGCTCTTGTCCTCTTTGTCTCTCATGCCTTTCTATTATGCAGAAGTCTGCGATGCGGCAAGCGCAAGGTAAGTGGTTTTATTTATTTATTTAGTTAGTTTTCATATTCCCTGCGTTTGTCGGAGTCCACTACACCACACCCCGCCCGCCTCACCGCCCCACAGCATTTACCTGTGTGAGCCGCCGCTGAGTGGCGCAGTGTCCAAAAGCAGAAGAAGGAACAGGCAGTTTCACTGAGGGGACACCAGTAGGAAATGTCAGCCTGTACCTGAAGTGTATATCACAATTCTCAGAACAATTGTATTATGAACCGCTTTAGCTCTATTTCTGACCTCAAACCCGCTGCTGACAGCACCGACAGCTCATTTAAGAAACAGCAGGGGTCGCCACAGAGCCCATTAGCACATTCCCATGTCCCCTCAGATGTCCTGCAAGGCCCGCCACCACCCCGTCGTCACGTTCACACTTCCCGCCCAACAGAAAGGTTGGCATGACAATATTTGTCAGACTCCATCGGCGTACAGTAAGGGAAGGGAGGCGGTGTCTCAAATTAAACGGCGAGAAGGGAATGAAATGGACGCGCGCTGAAAACTCATTAATGGAAAGGTTCATTATATTTTTTGCAGCCCTCTCGCCCCACACTGTTTTAGTCCCTCGCAAAGTCCGGTGAGGTAAGGTAGTCGGGAAGAATTGTTCTAAACGACCGCACAGTTAATTGCTCGCCGTTATGGCCAATGTGTTCTTTCTAGCACCGACACGCGCGTCAAACAAAATGGCTGCACACTGCGATGTCAATGGTTGTATCAAAGATCCCTGCACAAAAGTCTCCCGCGCTGCCTGCACTGTTGTTTTTTTTTTTGTCCTTTGCAGGCAAGAAAAGCCATGTTAAAGGTGTACGTGCAATGCAGAGCACGTCAAGCCAGAGTCTTTCAAGGTCTCTGTTTTTTTTATTCTTTAAACGCTGAAATTCCATAAGATTTGCTTCACCGCTCCATAAAGGGTACAAGCTGTGCGTGGCATTTTCGGAAAGCGTGCTCAAGGTTTCCTAACCATGAAGAAATCTCCCGTCGTTAATTCTTCCGGCTAGATTTATATCCGCTATCCTACTCGGAAACGCGGAGATGGACACACAAATTGCGCCTCATAAAACCTTTCAAATGAATATTACGGAAACCCAATGGAACACGTTATTGTCGAGTGAACTACCAGTGGGTCAAAATCGCGTTTCCAGTTCTTGCAGGAAAAAAAAATGTGACCTTCACGTACACCCTCTGTGCTAAGCAATTTTATTTACATTTTTAAGTCCCCCATAAATGTGAAAAATGGCTCTGCTGCAGAATGGAACATTTAATTTTTTAAGGCCCCGGAGGCATTGCTAAGCCCCATCCAAGGTCGGGCGAACTCTAGCGCGCGGCGGTAACTAAGCCAGGCTCCGCCTCCCGCGGTTGGCAGCGGACTTCACCCGTATCCCGTGGCAGCGCTCATTTTGTTTACATCTCTAAATTGCAAAAAGCGCCAATGTCTGGGGGTGATCAGCCGACGGGGTGTTTTAATTCCCAAAGCCATTTAACACGATTAGCAAATAAGCGCTAATGACTTTGGTCACTCTTGCCTGGAGAGTCCTGGCTGGCACGCATTAGGCTTCAGAGAGCCCTGGTGCAGGCTCCATCGAATCACCTCGGTGGCAGCAACCATTTTGCGAAAAAAAGGAAAGGACCTTAAGCAGGACTTATTATTTTTACTTAGTGTCTCTGTTAAAAAAAAAAAAACAGCAATTCAACAGTAGGAGTTGGAAAGTATTAATTTTTGAAGGAGCACAGATACCTTTCTTGAGAGGTGGCCTCAAGACACCAGTACAAACACTTGAATTTTCCAATGTAGGGGTCAGAGGTCATTATGAACCATAGACGGTAGGTCAATGTACTCTGGGGCCCACAACTCATAGTGTGATAGGCTGTGTTACCGGGTGCCATGCTGATGAAGTGGTAATGTTGGCAAGCTGCAGCAAAGGGAAAAGTAACACGGGATTTCTTGAGGATGAATGATTGCACAAGGAACCACCCTGTCAACTCAGTCACCTCAACGTGCTTTTACCTTGGTCGTGGGAGTGCACAGTGAAAAAAGAAGAGGTGTGAGTTATTCTCTCAAGGAGGTTGGTGAGTCTTGGTGCAGAAACAACTAAGTATAATTCATGTAGGATGTCCTTAAGTAGCCTATAGGACAACTTCTTCTGTCGTTGTGTCATCGCCTCCCATCTTTAATGATAACATTGCAGCACTCCGCAACAGTATAATGCATTAAAGGTCAGTTCATACTTCAGAATGTCCACTGAGCAAAACACCAACTGCCACTTCAGCAGTCAAATAAGTAAACTCCTTTTTTTTTTAATCAGAGGAATTTCTTTCTGTAAAAGTTTTTAGACAATAAGGGTCATTTGTAGGTGGGCCAATACCGGTCGGTAAGGGTGAAATTTGTTAAATTTCACCATTACCGACCGGTATTTAGGCATTTGAGATGTAGGGAGGTTTCGGTATTAAGGAATCAGTAAATACTAATTCCTTAATACCGATTCCTTATGGCCTTATAGCCTTGCATTTAAGGAATCGGTAATACCGATTCCTTAAATGCAATGTAGGTAGCACTTAGCACAGTGCACCTCAGCCTTAAGGAACGACTATTTACCACCAATCAATCAATCAATCCATCAATCAATCAATCAATCATGACATTTGTATAGCGCGCTACTCACCCGGAAGGGTCTCAAGGCGCTGGGGGAGAGGGGTCCGTTACTGCTCAAAAAGCCAAGTGAGGTGTTTCTGGCGCTGGGGTTGGAGAGCTCTTTGATGATGCTGAAGAGTTCTTTGCTGTCGTGGGTGTTGTTGTCCAATCGATCTTTGAATGCTATCTTCTTGGTGGTGCGGATCAGCTGGTGGTGTTTGCGGGTGGCGTGTTTGAGGGCAGTCATGTTCTCTGTGGTCCAGTCGTTGCGCCAGGCTTTCTCGAGTGTGCGGCAGTTCTTCTTGGAGTTCTTAAGTTCTTCGGTGAACCAAGAGGCTTTCTTGCTGCTGTGTTTGCTGAGAGGTGTCTTCAGGGGTGCGAGGTCGACTGAGCTGTTGGTGATCCATTGTGTGAAGTTGCTGGCTGCTACGTTGGAGTCCGTTGTGCTGGCGGGAGGGTTCTGGCTGAGGGAGGTGGTGAGCTGGTCGGTGGTGATCTTGTTCCAGTTCCTGCGAGGGACCCGTTGCGGGTGGTGGTGGGGGGTCGTGGTTCTTCTGAAGCTGAAGTGGACGCAGCTGTGGTCGGTCCAATGTAGTCCGGTGAAGTGGCTGAAGGAGATGTGCTTGCTGGAGGAGAAGACTGGGGGAAGCGTGTGGCCTGCGTAGTGGGTGGGAGAGTTCACTAGTTGCTTGAGACCGAGGTTGGCGAGGTTGTCCAGCAGGGAGGTGGTGTTGCTGTCCTTGCTGTTCTCCAGGTGGAAGTTGAGGTCCCCTAGGAGGATGTAGTCGGCGGAGGGGAGGGCGTGCGGGCTGATGAAGTCTGTGATGTCTTCGCTGAATTGTGTGCGTGGTCCCGGGGATCTGTAGATGAGGGTGCCTCTGAGTGTGGTCTTGGGGTCGGTGTGTATCTGGAAGTGGAGGTGTTCGGCGGCGGTGAAGGTGTCGTCGGAGCTGGTTGTGATGAGGATGGTGTTCTTGTGTATGATGGCGATGCCTCTTCCAGTCTGGTTGATGCGGTCCCTCCGGGTGATCTTGTATCCGTCCGGGATGGCGATGTCGGGCGCTGAGGAGGCGTTCATCCGGGTTTCCGTCAAGAATGCGACGTCTGGTGCTGTTGTGTCGAGCAAGTTCCAGAGTTCGACGGCGTGTCTGTGGACGTAGCGGGTGTTGAGCAGGATGCACTTGAGGTGGGTGCTGCTGGTGCTCGGCTTGTCGGGTGTGGTGCAGGTCCGGAGGCAGGTGAATTTGCAGGCTTGGCAGGTGAAGGGTCCGTGGGTGCGTTTCGAGGTGGCTTGGTAGCAGGCGGGGGTTCGGCCGGCGTTGAGTGGGCTGAGAGTGGCGGCGTCGTAGGTCCGCCGAGTGGTCTGGCGTTGGCGGGGACAAGGGGTCCTGGCGCTGGGCGCGGTCCAGGCGTGGACGGGCATAGACGGGCTTGCCTTTGGCGCGCCTTTGGCACACAATCGGTGCTCCCGCTGCGCGTGACCACTGCGCGTACGCGCAGTCTCCATTTAAGGTGAAGTGGGAGGGAGGAGCAGCTGGGAGGCGGGAGCGGGGAGGACACATAAAGAAAAGGGGGCGTTGCCACGATGTCACAGCGGCAGGAAGCGGGGGGTCACACCAGGGGCGCTAACGTACAGAACAACCAGAGAAACAGTGCAAAACAATAGTAACAAATCAGAGGCACAGGGGGGCACGGCAGGGTAAAAGATGGAAGAGAGGCACAGGAGGGCAAAAAAACGGCTAAAACGGAACAATGAGCAGCAACGAGGGAGACTCACCTACAGCTGGAGGGCCGTGCGGCATGGGGGTGTCCTGAGGTCAGGTCCACCAACTCCTAGTTGGTGGTAAATAGCGATTTCCTTTCAAGAAGCACTTTTTTGCTTTTTGAAGTGTACCATGTGGCACACATCCATGCTTTTACAGCATGTATGTGAGCCACATGTGCACACATGCACATTTCAGGGGTGCCAGAGGGTGTCCTTTGGACACCCTGGCACCCTTGAAATACCTCCCACGATTACCGAATCAGTAATACCGATTCGGTAATACTAAATTTCTTCGCATTCATTCCTATGGGCATCCAAGCCCATAGGAATATAAAGGGTAGGTGATTCCTTCACCATTACTGACCGGTATTTAGGCATTTGAGATGTAGGGAGGATTCGGTATTAAGGAATCGGTAAATACTGATTCCTTAATACCGATTCCTTATGGCCTTGCATTTAAGGAATCAGTAATACCGTTTCCTTAAATGAAATGTAGGTAGCACTTAAAACAGTGCATCTCAGCCTTAAGGAACCGCTATTTACCACCAACTCCTACTTGGTGGTAAATAGCGATTTCCTTTCATGAAGCACTTTTTTGCTTTTTGAAGTGTGCCATGCCCTTAGGGCATGTATGCGCGCCACATGTGCACACATGCACATTTCAGGGGTGCCAGAGGGTGTCCTTTGGACACCCTGGCACCCTTGAAATACCTCCCATGATTACCGAATCGTTAATACCGATTCGGTAATACCGAATTTCTTCGCATTCATTCCTATGGGCCTCCAAGCCCATATGAATGAATGGGTAGGTGATTCCTTGGTATCGAATCGGTATTACCGATTTGGTAATAAGGAATATTACCGATTCCGTATTTTTTACCGAATTATTCCCTACATATGAAATACCGATTCCAAAATACCGAATCGGTAAAATTCGGTGTTTAGGAATCAGTATTTCCAAGTTACCTATATGCGGCCCTTATTCTATTCTCTGTCTATTCTTCTTTATTTAGTACACTGCTCTCGTGCTAGGCAGGAGAGAAGAAATTCATTAGATTTTTTCCAAAACTAAATAAAATACAAAGGTCACGTTGAGAACGACTTGCAAGTAAACTGTTTTTGAGGAAAATTACTATTGGTTTATCATTTTCACAGAAAAGAGTAAGTATATTCTTATTATTTTCAACCAGAAAATATTTTACATCAGGAACAGCAGGAGACCAATGTGCTTATTTACAAGCCCCTTGCGCCACCAGTGTGTCACGTTGATATTGATATTTACAAGCACACGTAAAGCCACCCTGCGTAGTTTTATGTATTCTTGTAAATATCGCCCCTTTTCATGCAACACATTGCGTAATAGAGGCATGACATGGGTGTTGCTGTGGGTCCACGGATGCATTTCCAGATTTACGCGCAATTATAAACCTGGAAATGCCTCAGAATGCTACGCCACCCCAGCAGTGGCGTAGCAAGGCACAAGGAGAAATGTTTTAATTTCTCCTCGTTTTTTTCCTCTTTCAATGAGTGCTGCATTCTGCAGCACGCTTTGGAAGAGGAAATTACCTAACTTGATTTTTTTTGTGCAGGAAGGTGCTCCTTCCTGCACAAAAACCATCTCCTCACGACACAGGCAGCCTTGCACCATTGTGCAAGGTTGCCTGCGCCAGTGCATGGCAGCAGTTTGTGCTCCAGCGCAGGGAAAGCACAGAGATGCAACACATTGTTGTAAATATGTCACAACCCTGTGCTTTGAAGCTAACGCAGAACAGCAAAATGACTTGCGGCACCACGTTTGTTTCTCGTAACTAGGACCCTAAGTATACAAAATATGGTAAATGTACGTGAATACTGAGTTTTTATAAGAAATAAATAGTCCAGTGCTCTGGGTAAGATATTGGAACCTCAGAGTTTTGTGACATTTATGCGATAGTTTGCAATAACTTTAAAAAAAGTTAATGCATAGCAGTGAGTTACACAGCCCTCAAAAACTAAAAGTGTATTTACTTGTCTCAGTTTATCCTTGTTTGATTTGATGCTTTTCCAACTGTTGTACATTTTTGCTCCTTAATGAATTACTGAAAACAAACATTTTTTTTTAAATTGTGTTAATTTAGACCAAACTGTAATTCTATCTTTATCGACCAAGGGAAATTACAAGTGCACTTTCTGTTTATTAAACGGAATATAGAGACATCAATACAATACAATGCATAAACATTTCAAAACCACACTTTAGTTTAAAATAAGTCATAGTTGAATAACCATGTCAAAGAGTGATATCAAAATCTTGACCTCGGCCCCTGCATTGACATAACTGTTACAGATATAGCAAGAGAATTATATTTTAGACCTCTCCTTAAATTCTGCATCCTCCATCACAGTCTCTCATTGTGATGATGTTTACAAGACCAAGCATCTCAGAAGAATGATCAAGGCCGCTTCACAAATCCAGCTTGGAGCTATAAATTCGGCTGAATTAGGTTCCTACAATTCACAAAGAAATAGTTGACCATAAATACATTTACCAGCATGGAAACTTGTCAATTTCATGGATTTTTCTTGTAGTGCGTATTAAATGGGCTTTCTCCATTTGTTGCAGTGCTTACATTGTAAAACAAAATAAATCATATCAGAGGTCCCATGTTTTTAGGAACCCACTGCCATTGCTGTCAATTTTGCAATTTGGCAAAAACTAAGACTGCCCAGTCTTGATTCAGAGGCATGCCTCTTTCTTCCATCACCCTACACTTTCTGTCTATTCACTTCACTCTTGTAGGTTCTTTTTAATTCCTTCCTTATTCCTTTGTCCTTCTTCTCCCCTCTTTTTTGATCTCCTTTCTCCTTTTGCTTTCTGTCAAAGTCCAATGATGAAACACAAGTCCTTAAAATGCGTGCTACAACCCACCACCTGTAAACAACAGCACACATTAAGTAGTGAGGTGTTGTACAAAGAAAAACCTAGGAAAATTGTGCTACAGTTGATATATCCAATGTGGCCTGTGGTCAAATTATGATAATGTGTCTCTTCACAAGTGGCTGAGTAGAGTTGTACACATCACAATCTCCTCGATGACGTTCTCCCTAAATCAACCTTAGTTTGTCTAATTAGCGTATTGACCCCTCAATACATAGCCTACATCTGCATTCTAAATCGGCACATGAAAGTTTGCCTTGGACCAATACATAAACCACTCAAAGAGTAGAAAGCACTACAAATAACCCAGTAGAAAAGCAGATGTTGCTGGTCAATGAAATAAAGTCTCCTAGATTTAATGTACCAGATAATAGGCCTGTACTTTCTGGAAACTGTTTACTACAAAAGGGCATGCCACTGTGAAGAACTAGTCTAATAAACAATGCCAGAACAAACGGGTGGAAGATCTATTTCATGAACACAACTATAGCCCTAAAAAAGCTACAGAAGATTCTTTGGGAAGAAGTTGTTTTCTTGATGGGTACACTCCTTCCCCTAATGTGTAACGCTAGGGTCTATGTTCAAACCAGCTGCCACACAGATAACAAGCACTGTCTAACCCTATAGGTCTCAGATATCCAGTGCAAATGCAGAGCTGTAGGCCTTGCCTGTAAAGCATTGCTTTAAAAAAGTGAAAGGAAAAACATTATAAAATATTGGAGAAGAAGCAAACACGTCCAGCAGTATCTCAAAACTGTACATTAAATTCAATGTTTTCAGTCTTTACAAATGGTATAGGTTACTTTTCAAATTCAATTTACTCAGGAAACTCTTACCAAAATATGAAAAGAATACTATAGTGTCAGAATGAAAGGGGAAATGCCTGCCGAAGCCTAATGTACTTATAACAGCCATTTGGTCTTCCGCATAGCCCAGGGAGCAATTTATTGGTCTCCAGAAAAAGTATCAAGCTAAGTACACCTTCTGCCTCTGAAGCCAGCTGAGTGAGTGCTGCAGATTGCCCTTCTCCCAGTGCCATAAATGCCTGTGTGTGCCAAAGATTGTGGTTGCATGCAATAAGTAGATTGTAGTAGATAAAGCAAAAACAACCCTTTATTTCTGCTCTTCAGCCATACCCAACACAAATAACCTTAATGCTGGTGGGAATATTTAGGTGGGAAAGCAGCTCAAAAGGGAAATAGTGTAGAAAACACACAAACTCACATGGATACTGAATGAACAAGAAAAAAGGAGTTACCTAAATGTGAGCAGTGGATGTGTACAGGTCCGCCAATCAAAAGGATTGAAAACAAGCTGTGCTCCAGTGAAGGGACAAACACAAGAAGAGGAAGGCAAGCACTGAATAATAAGCAAGCAAATGAGAGTGACAATAAAGCCAACCAATGGTACGTAATGGGTGGACTCTAACCCCACAGTAAGTTCACAATAAGCCTTTCACAATCAGATATCTGGTACTCTCTGGTAGGCAAAACCTAAATATGGGGTCAAAAGCTACAAGTGTCAATCAATCAATCAATCACGGCATTTGTAAAGCGCGCTACTTACCCGGAAGGGTCTCAAGGCGCTGGGGGAGAGGGGGACGTTACTGCTCGAACAGCCAGGTCTTGAGCTCTTCCTGAAGGAGAGATGGTCTTGGGTCAGTCGAAGGTGGATGAGGAGGAAGTTCCAGTTCTTGGCTGCCAGGTAGGAGAAGGATCTTCCACCAGTGGTGGCTCTGCAGATGCGTTTTACGGTGGCGAGGGCATGGCTGGTCAATCGTAGCTGGCGGGTGGGCATGTAGAAGGTCAGGCGGTCGTTGAGGTACTTGGGGCCCAGGTCGTGGAGAGCCTTGTGTGCGTGGGTGAGGAGTCTGAATGTGATTCTCTTGCTGACGGAGAGCCAGTGTCATCGGCGTAGGAGATTATGTTGAGGTTGTGTTGTCGTGCGATGGCTGCGAGAGGGCTCATGTGGACGTTGAAGAGGGTTGAGCTGAGTGATGATCCCTGTGGTACGCCGCAGATGACTTCGGTGGCCTCGGATCTGAAATCGATCTATATCATCAATGTAACTGATTCTATTGAGCAAACCATGCTGCAGTTTTGTGACAGCGATGTCTTTTCCATTCTGGGTTTCCCCTGCATGAGTAACATGAGCCAGTCAATCAATCAATGTACCACACATTTTATTTACAGTACTATATTCTGCAATGAAATAATCAATCTACATGAATATATTTGCAGTATTCAATCTAAATGCTCGCAGATTTATTTTACAGTGTTTTTTTGTGGAATTTTAAGATTTTCTAGTAGTCAACAGTTACATGTCTCCTTTGTTGTTGTTATTCAAAAGAACATAGGGGCATATTTACAAGGGAAGTGGCAGAGTGAGGCGTTAGCACTTAGCCTTCACCTCTTCGCTGGCTAAATGTGCAAGTGCAGCTGGTCTTGAGAGGCAATGATAGCAGAACTTGCTATTATATTGAACGTAAGTTGTTTTATTCAAACAGGTATGCTGGTGTGAACTATCCCTGAAATGCGAAATAGGTTTTATTTTCTGCTGTGCTGGGATTAGTTTAGTGTCTGGAATTATCAGAATGGTGGTAGAATTGTTGTCGCTATATAGCCTCAATCATGTTGGAGCATTTTTTCTTGTTCACGCTTTTAGTGCATTTTGTGTCTACCATTGTATTTGTTTTTGTAATGGTTACAATTCATATTGTGCACACTAGTCTAGCTTTGAGATTTTTCTCGTTTTTTTAGTATTCTTGAATGTGAAAGGGGATTTAGCATTCTGTAGTATAGTATCAGAGCTCTTAAAGTTTCCAGTTCTACGCCTACGTAAATGTCCCTGTCCGAGTGTTTTCTTGGAATCCTGGGGCCTCATTTATGAAAGCCTTGCGCCATCGGTGCGTCACTTTTTCCCATGTTAAAAGTGACTCTCCGGCGGCGCAAGGCCTTCATAAATAAGGCCCCTGGTACCTTTACTTATCATGGAATAAGCATGACTACATGTTCCAGAATGCAAAGGAAAACTGGACTGAATGAGCCGCTCACAGATGCAATAAGGAAACTTAAAAGCTCTGTGATGTATTCAACATTTGTCTGATGGTGTTTTTCCTGAAATAGGACCAGAGCTGCTGTAAAGACAGAAGAGGTCCTGGCCATTAAGAACATAGTTTAGAAATTAATGATTCGAAGTCTGGCACGAGGCACAATTACACATTTCGAGTGAAAGCAGCAGAAAATCTGCAACACTCTGCAAAATGTACGCCTCAAAACCAAATAGCCCTCAACCCTAAGACCGAGGAATACAACATTGCCCATGCATGGCTCCCTGGGTTCTGCTCCATTCGCATTTTCATGTCTCCAATTAAGAGAACTTAAGATGGCGGTCACGTGACAAGCCTGCAGCCGAGATAGCAAAGCCCTGCAGAAATGTTGCATATTTTGGACTTAGATGAGACAGATTGGAATGGCCAATATTTATTAATTGCAGGCGGTATTACAATTAGCTTGGAGGATCAGTATTCTTGGAGGATCAGTATTCTTGGAGGATCAGTATTGGGCACTTTTTTCTATCACAAAAAGAGTGTGCTTCATTTAGAGTTCATAAATGAGGACTGCTCGAACCCTAGTACAATTAAAAAAATGTTTTCTTCTGAAACCACATACGTGTGTTTATTCTTAAAAAATAGTCAAGATCCTGCTTTACTGACGCATTTTAGAAATGCATTGTGGATATTTTATGTGTATCGCTGTTATCCACAAGGAAAACTTTTATCTATTGCAGCAGAGGCATTTAAAATATGTCTTGCTGTACACAACACAGAGTGGTGGTTGGGGTCCTTTTAGTACATAGATTATGGATACCAGGATGTGCTGGAGCAGTTGCACACTCCATAATAAGAAAGAAATACATATTGTGACACAAAGTGCCATCATATTTATCACTGGCTCTATTTCATGTCCTTGGTGGTAGTTTAACGCAGTGATTGGTCAAACCCCTTTCCCCAATGAATGAGAGCGAGCAGTTTTCTGGAGGTGGTAATGTGTAACATGAATGCTTGTGCAAATTTATGTGGCATTTTATGTAGTGATGTTATGCTCCGTGTTTGTGCTGTTGTGTTTTTGCGCTGCATTATTCTGATGTGATGTTGTGCTGTACTGTTATTTTGTGTTTTTACTGTTTGTTGTGTCATGCCTTGTTGCGTTTTAACTGTGTTAAGTTCTTACTTTGATATATCAACAAATGCAAACAGATTTCCAGTCAAAAAAGCACATGCCTTTAAAATATCTGTGACAAGCAACCATTTACCACTGTTTAAGGTGCTAATTAATGCTGCACCAGCCCTTCAACAATTTGAGACAGCAGTGAGCTCAAAACTGTGGCAGAAAATAAATGTTTTAAATCAGCACTTGCAATGCATCCTTTATCTGATGCAACTTAAATGACTTTAGCTCCAGTTGATGCCAAACCCTGTACAGTGCTATAAAAATACCTCATACATACAGGCCCTGTAATTTGACCCATGTCTTCAAAGGGTCAAAAATCACCACTATGTTCACTGTAGTTCACAACAATAGCAGTCCTTTGAGCCGAGTTCCTCCAGTACTTAGGGGGCCGATTATGATGGCGGACGGACCTGAGTCCGTCCGCCACCATAGAGAAGGAGGGACCGTCCGCAGGGGCAGCGGCGGTCCCTCCATGCAGATTAGGATGTGACCGCCAGGGTGGCGGTCACATCCTCTATTTTTAACATTGCGGCGGGTGCAGCTTCAAGCTGCACCCGCCGCAATGTTAAAAATGCATGTATTACATTTACATGCACAAAGAGGCAGGCACCGCGCGGTGCCTGCCGCTTTGTGCATATAAATGTTGGGGGGTACCATAGGCACCCCCCACCCCCCCGACACCCTGGGGGCCCGCAACGGGCCCCCAAAAGCCAAAGTCCACATGCTTTTCCACGGCGGAAAAGCCGCCGCGGAAAAGCATGTCTCCGTGCAAATCCTAATTTGGCTGTCACCAAATAGCCCTCCCCACCCCGCGGATCAGTGGCGGACGGACCTGCAGTCCGCCGCTGGTCCATCCGCAATCCCACCACCATCCTAATCTGGCGGTGGGTGTTCTATGTGGCTGCAGCGGTGAATCCGCATACTCCGGGACGGCGGTGGCTTCCGCCGGACCGGAGTATGCGGATTCACCGCAATCATAATGAGGCCCTTAGTGTCAGATTTCGTTTGAGGTTGATAAACATTCTTGATCATGCCCTAAACATTCCGTCAAACTGTTCAGATGCCTCTGCACATTCGGCAATGTACAGAGCATGCAGCAAAAACTTTCACTGGTTCCCAGTAAACAGACAAGCAAGGTGAGTTACAAAACTCCTCATCCTGCATAGAGATAATATGAAGATTATTTCCAGCCGACGTGCAGACACCCTAATACAGGGAGAAATACCTATATGCACAGTTTAACTACTTCTCCATTTCTCACATGTACTTTAACTGGAATTATGTGGCAGATAATGGATTATGTGGCAAATGCGGCAAATCCATAATGATACAAAATAAAGCAGCAACTGCAGAATCACATAATTCCTGTGGCCTTGATTATAACCTACCCTCTTCAAGCTTCTTGTGCTAACTAGGCCTACAGTTGGTTGAATGTTTGAGGGCCACCCTTTAAAACATATTGCTAACTCCTATTAGGGGAATTAAGGCAACAACATATAGGCATATGTTCAAGATATTGTATTTTAAGGCGCCTGAAGGTGCAAAGATTTTTCCCCCACAATTTTGTGCATTTTTTATGAAATCCTCACACTCTTTGTGCACTTCAAAAAATATGAAACGATTTAAAAACAATCAGGATAACAATTAAAGTAGGTTCAAAGAAGAAAATCTAGGCATGAATATTTTCAGGAAAATATTATCTTGCATAAATGTTGCTCTGAGAAAATTCTCTGTCCCAATTTTTTTTTAAATTATTTGTGCAGAAATTTCTTCAGCGACTACTTTTATTAGATGGGTGATCCCCAAGCATACAGAATCGGAGTACTCCTTGACAGTCATTGGTCCAAATCATGATGAGCTCACTATGTCCCTTATACCATGAGGGTTCCCTAAGTGAGCTTTACTGGGTCTGGGACACAATGACCCTGTCACCAGTGGCAAGAGACAATTGTGTAGTGTTGAATGCACAAACCATTACGTTTTCAATCTTTATATTATGTTTCCCCTTCTATCTTTTTACTTTTTTTTTCTTTATCATTTAAATTCTTAGAAGGATCTCAGACCAACATATCAGTGCTGTACTTTAAAAAGTGGCAACATTCACAATTAGGGTGCACTTGGTACATATGCAGCATGGTCTGCACTTTATATCCTTTGATTTCTTTCCCCTTCTACTTGTGTGACACAGCTCTATAGTAATGATCACCTTCCCCCCACCTGTTCTGCTGCCGGAGAAAAACAACATAAATTGTCTAGTTATCTAAGACACTTCAATAGCGTTACAGTGTCATATGTCTGCCCCTGAAAATTCAAGCTCAGGTAGCAGGATAAATATCAAAATGATCACTACTGTGTGGCCAGCAAACACTTTTTTGTGGAAGCACACAACTTCTGCCCAATTGAAACATGTATTCCGGACTCCCAACTTGTGGGTGGAGCCAAAGTATCTCTCTAGTAATGTTCACATAACTGTCTGGCGAACGCTATGTGATCAATCCAGACCATAAAAAGGAGTAAAACAAGCATATTTTGGCATTGGAAGAAAAGCGAAGTGCTGTTCTGCTGGTGAGCTATGCCCAGGTTGATCTCCAGACAATCTGTGCTCCATCGAAGAATTGCAAAAAGCAAAAGCAATATAATCAGGCTCACCAGAAAACCGTGAATGAACAGCAGCCGTATTTTCAGTATAAACACTTAGGGGCTGATGTATCATCCGTTTTTTTTGTCGCAAACGCTGCAATTCTTAAAAAAGCACCGCTTGCGACCAAAAAATTGGCAAATGCGATGTATGAAGAAAATCGCATCACAAAATTAAGGAATCGCAAATTTTGCGATTCCTTAATTTTGCGCAAGGATTTAGGGAATCGCAAAAAGTGATTCCTTAAATGCTATGAAACAATAAAGTTTTGCGATTTTTACACTAAGAAATCGCAAATTACCACCAACTTGTAGTTGATGATAATTTGCGAATTCTTTTACAAATGCACTTTTTGGCATTTGTAAAGGTGCCATGTGGCGCTCATACATGCCCTTAGGGCATGTATGTGCGCCATATGCGCACACATGTAAATTTCAGGGGTGCAGCAGGGTGTCCTTAAGACACCCTTGCACCCTTGAAATTATTCTCAATTTGCGATTAGCAAATTGCGAATCGCAAATTGAGAATAACTTCCCATTCTTTCCTATGGGCCTCTTGTCCCATAGAAATGAATGGGAAATTATTCCTTAATTGTGATTAGCAATTTGCTAATCACAATTAAGGAATTTTAAGAAATCGCTAAAAAATTGCGATTTTCTACATACATCCCAAATTGCAATTCTCAAATAGCGATTTCTAAAACATCGCTATTTGAGAATCGCAAATGATGATGATACATCTGCCACTAATTTCCTACACTAACTACACAGTTTTTAATCTGCCACATAATTTGCAGATTTTAATAAAAAAGTGTTTACTGATCGCTGATCAATAGGTATTAAAACTGTTGCAGAGGGTGTAACGCATATCACAGAGTTTGCAAACATTAACCAGTCACTGAAGCTATTGACTGCTGTAATCAGACATTTAAAGAGGTGCCAATGTTGCACTTGTGGGATAAACATCCACATTTCATGAACTGAAAGAAAAAGTCTTGATGCAGCAAGAAACACAAACAATTACTTT
Source organism: Lissotriton vulgaris (assembly GCF_964263255.1). Taxonomy (NCBI): domain Eukaryota; kingdom Metazoa; phylum Chordata; class Amphibia; order Caudata; family Salamandridae; genus Lissotriton; species Lissotriton vulgaris. Next base: position 995,122,012 of record NC_141698.1, read on the forward strand.
CGCACTTCACACAACCTAAGGTTCACCCCTTTGGAGATGTTCTCAAAGAAGCAATTATTTTAGAAGAGCACTAGGACTTCAAAAGAATCTAAAACATGTTGCATCCTTTTTCAAATGCCCTGCAGTACTTTAGTGAGACAGATATCTAGTGAATGGGAAATGTGCTATATCCTTCAGAGGAGCTGTTTTTTTCATTGGAAAGAGGGACTTCCAGTGGCACAATACCCTGAAAACATGGTTTGGTAACTCAAAACTAAAGAGGAGTTTTAGAACACAAGTGGCATGCAGCAAATACATCAAGCATACCTTTCATTACAAAAACAGTATGTACCTGAGGAATTGTTTTCTCTTTGGGGCAATATTCCACATATTTTTCACAATCTCTTCTAATCTGAGCTTCTATGCAAGGTAAACATATTAATTGTACAAGATGAAATTTTATAATATGATCTGCTGAATGTCAGCAGATGTCATTCTCAAGAAACCCATGCACATTTTGAGCACTGAATCCACTTTAGTATTAGTGTGCTAAAATATCTAGTCTAATACGGATGTGATATAGAATTTGTCAGATGGGTACTTCCTCACAAAGGTATACGTTCCACAGCATTACAAGCGCGGTAGCATATAATGCAGTTGAAGCACAGAGGATTCAACACAATTGTGACGGAGTAACCATTCTTCCAAGCTTTAAATCAGGCACCAAGTCTTTCAAATAATGTGGGTGTGTTGCATAATTTGCCTTTTTTTTGCCAAATAATTTGCCTTTAAGTGCCTTTCTTTGCCATATGATTTAGTCAGACTGTCGCATAATTTGGTCCTCCACTGCTGCATAATTCCAGGTTCCATGAATGTATCCTCAAGTGTGCTGCGATTACTTTGAAGCGATATTCTTAACTTCATAAAAGCTTGCAATGAAGATATGCTGCCTTAAACACAGTAGACCTCTGCCATATTTGACACTTATGTCTCCTAGCATTTCTTACTTTGAGTTTGAGGGCAATATCAATGAAATTGAAAACCAAAAAGAAACTTTCTATATTGCTCCCTCTTCTTTCCTCCATAAAATCTGACAAACCTCCCTTCAATGCATCCAACGTATATATCGACACTTGCCGCAAGCACAGGGCGAATCCAGGTCCCGCTTTCAACCTTGCGTGAATTGCAATTCACGAGAAAATAAGCAGCTGTTGCAAATTCACCCACTTGACAACATGATACCCATCCAAATTCCCTCTTTCCCGGACCAAACCGAGCTGTTAAGCAAAGCTTGAAGTCATGCACAACCATATAGTAAACATCTGGGGCAAGGGTATCTAATATCAGTCCTCAGGTTCTCAGGAGGGCATCGTACTTCAGTTATGATTCTCACCTTGATGCATTAAATGGAAAGATTTGTCAAAAGCCATGTCAAAACCCTGACAAAAGTGCAGCCCTACTGGTCTGTGGCTGGACAAGATGACCTATGCATTAAATCACTTTGGAGCCTTAAAAGGGCAGCAACAAACTCTTGTTCAATAGATCCAACCGCTCTGTATGAAATGGCTTTTCTCCAGCAGAAGTGATAATCGAATTGTCTTTGTCATCAACAGTAAATCCTTCAGTTCCCAAGTAACTTTGAGTCCAAGTCTTCCTACTTTCCTTTCATCTTTGGGTTTTATGACGTGGAATGGGTATCCAAATTAGTATTTTGTTGGACAAGTCAAAATGTCGAGACAAGATGCCTCAGAGGACCAAACCAGTAACGCACAGACAACAGGGCAGTCTTTATTCTAATTAACTAACTCCCTACACGTTTGTAACGATAAAGCCTTTGTTAAACTGACATAGCTGCCCTTAGGACTCTTATGAAAAGTTATTTTAATAATTTATACTTCAGGGCCATGCTTTAATCCTCAGTTTTTCTACTGATGTCTTATTTTCGACCCTGGCTTAGCATTAGCACATTGAGCTATGAGCTCTCTTTGATTTTTGTAGCCTTATAACATTGCAATTTTAAAGTCGCTAAAATATTTGAGGATATGAGTGAATATAGGGATAAGCTCTGTTTTTAACTTTCTCAAGCATTTGTCCTACAAGTTATCACCTATGAGACGGAGTGCTGTTGCTGCAAACTAGTTTTGTTCCTGGAGTATGCAGGTGTGCCATCAAGCGACCCAGAAGGCCGCGAGTTGTTTTAAGCACCTCAGTGGACTGCTTTGCAACCCCTCTGATTTAATCACTCTGACTACTGATCTTTTGAAAGTGACCATACTCAAAGGTTTTATTAGTTTTAGTTGTAGGTCCTTTTTGCATGTGAGCAATCACTAATTATATATTTTACAATTTATTTTTACAGTTTTATATAGTTAGAACTTGTACCAGAGGCATTAAAGCACTTCACAGTAGAGATGGCAAATTAATGAATTAATGGCAATGGAATAATGATACGTATAAACAGAGAATATGACATATTTGTGAATACATATGATTTATGCAGGGCACAAATGCTATAAAAAGAAGTGTGGGGACTAAGCAAGTAAGACAATATGCAAATAACCCAATGACGTCACGTTGTAGCGCTATAAATGAAATAAAATAGTGCTAAATGTAACTGTTAAACCCCTGCGCACTATTCGTGCAGGTGCTGCTGAACGTGTCTGAAAATTACGCCAGGACAAGTTCAGCATATTTCAGTGGGGCCCAACTTCTTGGCAGGGCGGACAGCGTCCACCCTGTGAAAAGAGTGGGGGGACGCCGTGTACCTGCGTGTACCCCCGACTAGTGCCCTGGATATATGTGAATTTCAATAGAATGGCACTCCAACAGGAATTCCTATACGAGCGAAGGAAGCCTGAACAAGTGGAGAATGCATGAGGTAATGACAAATGATATACTGAGCTCAGGACATCCTCTACTGAGTATTTACACAAGATGTACAAGTGTGAAAGGGAGGTACAGTAGGGTTAAATCTCGAGAAACAAGTGAGCAGAATTAGCTTGAACCAGATCCAAAGCATCTTTGGAGTTTCAGATATTCCTTAAATGTTGCATGAGAGGTGGTGGCGTGTGGAGCGAAGGTGTAGGGTGGGCTTGAAATTATGGTCAACCTCCCTGTAATGGATTGAGTTAGCACTTTCCAAGGACCACCGACCCCCTGAGAATGCAATTTGTCCGGCGCAGAGCAGTGGCTGTAAGATTTTGTGAGCGATACATGCCTTCTTTTACAGTAATCTATCTTCATTTGGCAGCCATTAGAGCATTTGTAACATGGGGGTGATGTGGGCAAATACATGTTTGATTCCATTGGCAAAGTTAGCCACCACAGTTAACACTGATCTGAGAGGATTTAGCTGCAGTTTAGATAGGGCATTCAAGAGTAAATTGTCTCCAGACAACTAGGGATTGTGCTTTGGGCTTGAAATCTAGTTTTTTGTGTATTGTGTGATCCATAGGCTCAATTGAAATCATGCACTCTTGGCCAGTGCATTGTTAGACTGTGATCAGGAATGCAATTCAATGGTTTTACCATGCGAATGTAACAGGGCTACAATCTACAATGTTGCAGGAGTAGAGCAAACATTACAGAAGCATGTTGAACCACGCAGGAGAAAGGCGAGCCTCTGTTTTTAATGCGTTAAGCTTCAGTTGGTTGGGTTTTACCCAACTTTGCACCATCCGAAGGGTGTCATTCAAACTAGAATTACACATCCTGGAGCAGGGCAGTCTCAGTGTTACCCCCTTGAATGATGCCAGATTGAAAATTGTACATAAGTTAATTCTTTAAGATGTAGGTCGTTAAGATCTCAGGCATTAGCTATGGGCAACTTCAGAAGAGGGAGATTTGCCCACTTTTTGGACAGTCTGGGAGCACCCCTTTCACAAGAGATAAGTCAACTAAATTAGGCCAGAATGTTGTAACCTGGTGAGCCAATTGTTTGCGATTTTATTTTGACTGGGGTCTGTAAATGTTTTGAAGGTTTCATCATGTCATTAGTAATTAATAATTAATTCTGAGATTTCTGTACAGTGTGACCTAATAATCTGGAACTTGCACTCACTGTTAAGGTTTCGCTGTAGAAATGTGTGTTTATTAGATTTCACTTTATCGTAAAAGAACTGCACAGATTACTTCGGATTAGTTGTGGGATCTTCGACTGACAAACCTATGGAAGGGTAATTGACGAACAACTCTTTAAGATGAATGTTGCAACCTTGAGTTTATATATACATTTTTTTTAACAAATAGGATGCCCCATGACAGGTTCAGCAGTCCATCAAGGATTTCCAAAGAAGACGAAGGGTGTGTGATGTCACTTCCGCTTCTCTTAAGTTTTTGGTGAAATTACACAGCTGCAGTAGGGGTTTGACATGTGTTGGTGTGATGATGACACAAAGTCTAGTATTGTTCAGCTCAAGTTCAAAATATAGAAAGAATGAAGTTGAACAGGCTGAACAACAGAGAGCGCATGTGCATATCTTTGAAGCATCATCACTGGAAATTTATAGATACATTTGCTGTCCAGGAAAATTTCATATACTCGTCAAATAAATTTGAATCACAAAAATTAAGACAACTAATGACAATGGCCAACCAATATTATTGATTTGTCAACAAAAAATCCTTACTGCCAGACTTCAGTATTTTCCTGTAAGGTTCACGGGCAAGCATGATCCCGCTCTGGCATATCCTCTTCTTCGCCAGAAGGTTAGGGTCAAGATGTCTCTTGAGTGATTCTTCTTTCTATTTCCACATTACTGCATCAATAGTGATGATCCCAGGAGTGACGCCATCTTAGAACTCATGCAGTTGTTGTGATAAGGTCTTCTGAACATAATCCACTTTTGAGAGCAACCATGTGTGGCCAACAGCTCAAGGAGCAAAACATGTACCTGTTTTTTCATTTTCTTTCAGAAATAGCCCATGAATGTTATTTGACAGAGAACAGTAGGCATGCGTACCATGGCTATGCCTCAAGAAAAGAGAGACGCGTAGTTCTTTTTGTGGTGATCTAGGCTTTGGATACTTCCAAGAGATTACGTTCCTCTGAATGCACAGCACACCTGGGTGCACATTCTCTGCAATGGCTGCCTGTACAGCAGTCTACCGTACTACAAAAAGATTTATACAAATGGCGTTGGACTTTGAAATCAGTGTGCGCCTTTTTACTGAAGCCAATTGAGTCTTTGAACGCTAAAATCTCTACAAGCGTGTTAAATCTTCTGAAGATTTCCATCTTCCATTTTTTTTATATTGCTTTAAAAGCTTTACAGAGCCCTCGCCGCGACGTTCATATGGAGCGATCGCTTTTTTCTTGTTTGGCTTCAATGAAAATACATATTGCACAGCTATTTTATGATCCGATCACTTCCATACTAATCTAACATTGGCACATAACAGCAATTCAGACATTAAAATTGGCAGGAAAATGAAATCTAGGAGCAGGCTTCCTCCTTTGGCATTGTTGGTATATTATATGTATGAGCTTTGCCATTTTTCGTTCATTGTTAAGGTTGACCACCAAATTGAATAGTTTTCAGCCAAATTTTTGAGTATTCTAGTACCAACATGTACTCTGACTACGAAGGTTTTATGCGTATTAGTTTATTTTGAAAACACATTAAGCATACTTCTTCTATTCAATGGAAAACGTAGACATTGTTAAGTGCAAATTATTAAAATGTTCACTGTAATAATATATAAGATAGAAATTGCACTTTCTCTTGCCTACACTAAGGCTTTTGAACACTACTGGGATGACCTTATGGTTTATTAAAGAGCATGACGCCTGGCCATATGCAGTGTGTAAACGTTTTGCTTGTGTATGCGACTACATTAGCTGTAAGTTTATGCATGGCTGGGAGCAGGATTTGGACCATGTGAATTATTTAAATGCATTCTAAACATTGTAATAAGACCCATGATTAACTTTGAATGTAAACGTAATTTCAGTCCCTTGTTTCCTCTTTAGCAAGGGTGTGTGTGTGTGTGTGTGTATGTGCTTGTGTGTGTGTGTGTGTGTGTGATGTACTTTGATGACTCCGAAGCAGCAGTTATTTTTCACAAGACAGCCATGTTTTTATTACAAGTATTTACACTACATTACACATTTACAACATTTGAAGCACAGAGAGCTGAAGTGAAATGCCATTTTTCTGAAGACAGGGTTACAGCCTAGGTTTCAGGGATGACTGACAATCAGATAAGTCACCAGCCCACATTCCCTATGGAAATGACAAGCTGTGCCCACACACCATGAAGCAGTATTGCAGAAGAGTATTGGCCCTGGGTGGACCGAGGACTGTCTGCCCGAACTGGGAGAAAGAGTTTCCTTATTTCCCTCAGTCAATATGTAGTGCATTAATTGCAGTTCTGCCCTTCTTGGCCCCATGTGGTGTACCCTGTAGATGTGAAGTCTCGTAGGTCAGAAAGAGACAAAATAACTAGTAGATGTATCTCCTAGAATTCTAGGGCTGAGTGCTCAAAGCATTTTTCCTGATGTATGGTTCACCTTCGTACAACCGTATTGGCAATAGGCAAGTATTTTTAACCCAGATCTATTGACTGGGGGGAGGGGGGGGGGGTTGTTTAATTTGCTCTCCATTCCGTCCATCATCTGTGTGTCTTTTGCTTTCTCATCCTAAGTTCCCTGGGTATCCCAGACGTGGGTCCCAGGCTCACTGTGCCACTGGATTCAAGCTAGCCTGGCTGATAAGGGTTGATGCCTCGAAACCAGTCCCAGGATGCTAGTTTCCAGTCAAGGGATGACCTGGCTTGGCAGTTCAGGTTGGCTGTTCCTATGAGGCACAGGGTCAAGACTGACTTGCATGTGGCTGGGTCTAAACTGGGGTGGCATGGTGAGCAAAACAACAATGGATTTAACCCAGATCTATTGACTGGGGTTGAATGTTTGATTTGCTCTGCATTCTCTCCATCATCTGTGTGTCTTTTGCTTTCTCATCCTAAGTACACCGGGTTTGCCCAGATGTGGGTCCCAGGCTCACTGTGCCACTGGATTCCATCTAGCCTAGCTGATGAGGGATGATGCATGGAAACCGGTCCCAGGATGCTTGTTTCAGGTCCAGGGAGGACCTGGCTTGGCAGTTTGGGCTGGACTGTTCCCTTGAGGCACAGAGTCAAAACTGACTTGCATGTGGCTGGGTCTAAACTGGGGTGGCATGGTGAACAAAAGAACAATGGATTTAACCCAGATCTGTTGATTGGGGTGAATGTTTGATTTGCTCTGCATTCCATCCATCATCTGTGTGTCTTGATTTCCCATCCTAAGTGCGCCGGTTATGCTCAGACGTGGGTCCTGGGCACACTGTGCCACTGGAATTAAGCTAGCTTAGCTGATGTGGGGCGATGCCCCGAAACCGGTCCCAGAATTCTTGTTCCAGTCCAGGGATGATCTTGCTTGGCAGTTCAGGCTCGATTGTTTTTATGAGGCACACGGTCTAGTGTGATTTGTATATGGCTGGGCCTAAACTGGGGTGGCATGGTGAGCAAAAGAACAATGGATTTAACCCAGGTCTCTTGACTGGGTGTGAATGTTTGATTTGCTCTGCATTCCGTCTATCATCTGTGTGTCTTTTGCTTTCTTGTCCTAAGTGCACCGGGTATGCCTAGATGTGGATCCCGGGCTCACTTTGCCACTCGATTCAAGCTAGCCAGGCTGATGTGGGTTTTATGCCCTGAAACTGGTCCCAGGATGCTTGTTTCTGGTCCAGGGAGTACTTGGTTGGCAGTTCGGGCTGGACTGTTCCCATGATGCAGAGGGTCAAGACTGACTTGCATATGGCTGGGTTGAAACTGGGGTAGCATAGTGAGCAAAATAATGATGGATATAACCCAGATCTATTGTCTGGGATGAATGTTTGATTTGCTCTGCATTTCATTCATCATCTGTGTGTTTGTCGCGACACCTTTATTACATTCCACTGTGCCAAACCAAAAGACATCTGGTGTGAGTCAAGCAGTTCAGCTAGGTGGCGTGAGAAAATCAATAAAATCCAGTGGAGCTGCAGGGGGTGGACTTGAGGTCTTGCAATGAAAATAGGCAAGTTAAAGATGGTGGCATTCTGGATTTCAGTTAGAGGTGATCAAAACTTTAAAGGGCAGATGTGCTGGAAGTGGTCTTCGCAGTGATGGTGTGTACTTTAAAAGTGATAGAGTACTGTGGTTGGTGGGAGTAAGAGAAGGTGTAAATAAAGGAGCCAGTCTGTGGACAGCAGATTAACACTTAGGGCCTCATTAGGATGGTGGGCGGACCGCCCCCGCCGGGCTGGCGGTAATCACCGCCAGCCCGGCGGGGGTGATCCACCCGCCATCCTCACATTAAAGAAACCCGCCATATTACGGAGGGTCCGCAGCGGACGGAAAGACCGTCTGCCGCCTTTCCACCCGGTCGAGAAGTCGACCGTGCGGAAAAGGCTTCAATATGGTGGCAGTGTCTGAAAGACACCTCCAGCCATATTATGATGTGGGGTTTGAAATGCCTTTCCATGGCGGCATTGCCGCCATGGAAAGGCATGCGGAGTCTGCTTGGGGGGACCGTTGCGGGACCCCAGGGACTCTAGGGGGTGGGGGTGCACCTGGGGGGTACCTATGATACCTCCCTGCACTTTCATGTACAACATGGCAGGCACCAAGCGGTGCCTGCCATGTTGTGCATGGAAGTGCACAACATGACTTCCTGGCATTGTGGCGGGCTGTGCTGAGTGCACCGCCCGCCACAATGTCAGGAATGCTAGATGCGTTCGCCACTGTGGCGGGCGCAACCTAATGGCAGCCACGGTACCCCCCCCCCCCCTTTGTACGACGCCCGCCATACTAATGTGCCCCTTAATGTGCAATGCAAAGTCCTTACGTGGATCTGTGCTGATTCAAGTGTCACCACAAGAGTGGATGGGCATAGGTGTTGATTACATGGCATGAATGAATAAGTGACTGCCTTCCATGGTGTCTTTTTATTCTTCTGAAGCACATTCTCACATCCTAGGTGAACGAACAACCAATGAGATGTGATCAGACAAAAAAGAAGGATACTTTTTCCTTGCTTACAAAGTGCAAACTGCTTCGAGAAGAACATGTAATAACATTTTATGCTGCATGCTCTTTATTATTTATTTAAAAGCCGCACACGTGCATACTGATGTGATCATTGCCTCGGGGCGCCTGCGAGGGGCATCCACACAACCAATAGACATAATCCCTGTTTAGTCCACGACAAGCTACATCTCAAAGAGCATAGTCACTGCATCTCTAGGGAGAGGGGAGGATCTTGTACAGATTCCTTGTATTTAAAGAGAAGAGGACCTCCAAGGTTCAGAAACTGCATTGGTACATTACTTACAACGGCAGTCAATCACTCATCCTAAGACTGAGTTCTCATTAGCAATTCCCTGCCTACCAGCTGAATACTAAACTGGAAAGGCTGAAGGGGAAGAAAAACTCCCCTTGTACACATAATGTCACATCTTGTTTCGTCCATTTGCAATCACTGAAATGGCGCAGAGTGGATGTCAAGCTTCGATGGAAGCACTGCAATCATGGCAGCTTGCATGCTCAATTTTTGCTTTGCATGGCTATAGACTTCATTCTAGAATACTAGAATATACTATTGCAACATGGTGAATGTAATGTGATGGGGAACTATATATATATATGTATGTATGTATATTTATAAGTATATATGTGTGTGTGTTTTTAATATATATTTATATATATGTGTGTATATGTATATATAGATAGACAGACAAACAGGCAGGCAGCAGACAGACAGACAGACAGACAGACAGATAGACAGACAGACAGACAGATAGATAGATAGATAGATAGATAGATAGATAGATAGATAGATAGATAGATAGATAGATAGATAGATAGATAGATAGATAGATAGATAGATAGATAGATAGATAGATAGATAGATAGATAGATAGATAGATAGATAGATAAGATGGTATGAAAGTGTGAACAAGTTAATACTTGTCAACGTCTTTGCAATTTAAAATCGCAAATATTTCACGGCACCATCAATCACATTTTGAATTTATTCACAAATGTGATTTTCCGCGCACAGTAAGGTTGTGCAGGATACAGCGGATTGGGAGAGGGTTCTGGTCACACACATAAGGCACATAATATTTAACTCTTGCTTAATTACATTTTTCTAGTGACATATGCAAAAGGGTAGTTTATGTATGGGGGCGTAACACCCTGTGCATTTGCATACATGCTCTCTGCATTGGAATGTTTATTCAATGGCATGTTTTAAAAAAAAAGTATTGTCCTAAAACACCCCCAAAACTCTATTAAATTACCATGTCGAAAACAATGGGAAACAGAGCTAGGCTTCGAGCTCGACAATTAACAATGGGTAGAAATTCAAATAATGGCCAACAATTTAGCAAAACACTTCAAAGGGAGGTAAGCGATCAACAGTTTACTCTATCAGTGGAATCAAACACCAGCCAGGCCACTCAATGGAATCCATCATATAGTGGGATATGTTTCCGGGGATGCGGTAATCAGGTCCTCTCATACATATTGTGTGGAGGTGTCCAAAGATAACACAGTGTAGACATTTTTAATGTGATCCATCAAGCTGCTGTGTCAGCAATTGACAAATATCCAGATACTAAGGCATCCCTCTAAGGTATGCTATTCGAGGTACTCCACGAGGGAGAAAACCATCTCTCACTTGTTGCAGGAAGCCAAACAAGTTATTTTAGCTCTATGTGGCAAACCACACATACCGACTCATGAACTTTGGATTTCAGTTTAAGGTCTCTGGATCTTGAACCTTGGATTTAGGGTCTCTGGATCTTGAACCCTGGAGTTTAGAACTCTTGATCTTGAACCTTGGATTTAAGCTCCCTTGATCTTGAACCTTGGATTTAGGGTCTCTGGATCATGAACCTTGGATTTAAGGTCTCTGGATCTTGAACCTTGTATTTAAGGACTCGTGATCTTGAACCTTGGATTTAAGTTCCCTTGATGTTGAACCTTGGATTTAGGGTCTCTGGATCTTGAACCTTGGATTTAGGGTCTCTGGATCTTGAACCTTGGATTTAAAGTCTCTGGATCTTGAACCTTGGATTTAAGGTCTCTGAATATTGAACCTTGGTTTAGGCTTCTGGATTTTGAACTTTGGATTTTAGGACTCTTGACCTTGAACCTTGGATTTAGGGTCTCTGGATCTTGAACCTTGGATTTAGGGTCTTTAGATCTTGAACCTTGGATTTAGGGTTTTGGATCTTAAACTTTGGATTTAAGGACTCTTGATCCTGAACCTTGGATTTGGAGTCTTTTGATCTTGAACCTTGGATTTAGGGTCTCTGGATCTTGAACCTTGGATTTAAAGTCTCTGGATCTTGAACCTTGGATTTAAGGTCTCTGAATATTGAACCTTGGTTTAGGCTTCTGGATTTTGAACTTTGGATTTTAGGACTCTTGATCTTGAACCTTGGATTTAGGGTCTCTGGATCTTGAACCTTGGATTTAGGGTCTTTAGATCTTGAACCTTGGATTTAGGGTTTTGGATCTTAAACTTTGGATTTAAGGACTCTGGATCCTGAACCTTGGATTTGGAGTCTTTTGATCTTGAACCTTGGATTTAGGGTCTCTGGATCTTGAACCTTGGATTTAAGGTCTCTGGATCTTGATATTGATTTCCATAAACTGTGGAACTCCATATTTAAATGTCGGATTTAGAAATGTAGGGGCCTTACCTTTCCATTAAGTCTAAGGGTTCTGAGCCTATTAAGCATGGAGAAACATTTGTCTGGTTCGACAATGCTGCCTACCCCCGAAAGAAAGCTGGAAGGGATCTCTTCTCTTTATTAAATGTGTGCTTTTTTCTGAGGAAATGTAGATACATATCTTGTGAGTGGGTAAACGTGAGAACATGGGCGCGTAAAGTAAGGATATTTCTTTTAGTGGGAGATCTGTTATTGTGTTGACGGTTAAATAATGTAATTTGTAAAGAAACAAGAAAAACGATTGATGGTTTAGAAAAAGGTATTTAACCAAAACAGGGGTGGAGTCACTTAAATGTTTTTGTAGCTATAGTAGTGTTCGTACGGGGAAAAGGGGAATTCAGGTCATAAACTGCAGCTGTGCAATTAAAATATTTGGTTTAAATATCGTCATATCTGTAAGTATATAATTGCATAAGTCAGTACTGCAGGATTATACAAGTATTTATTTTCTTAGATTATTCCAGGTACATACATAATGCTATTGTAGAACCGCCAGTTATTATAAGATGCCTATATCGGAAATAGTTCTACACTCAAGTGTATGGTAGGAGCATTGATGAGAGAGTGAAATTAGACAGCAAGAAAAGGGAGTAAAGGACATGGCAAATCACTATTGATTTGCGCTTCTTGCCATGATATCTGTCAAACATATATCCTCAAATTAAACAAAAACATCACAATGACATTAATTTAAATCAGATTAGGTGCACATTTTCCGATGTTATGGTGTTCAGTCCAATACCAGTTTGCTGTATTGCTGTACCCAATCTTTGGCCTTCCTTTCAGATTTGCAAACTACGATCATTCACTTTTTTCACAGTTTTTTTTTAAAGTTGAGCCCATCAGGCAGTGCAAGCTTGGAGCACAGCCTCTGTACCATCTCTTTATTGGATGGCTTACTTCCATTGCTCACTTTTAGTAAACTACTTAATTTGCTTAAGTTCCATGAGAGTGCATGTGTTTTCCAGCTCTTTTCCTAACGTGGTTCTCTCCCAGGCCAAATGCCCACCCAGTGCTCCATATTGCTATCTCCCTCGTGTGGTTCTCCCTCCAAGACTCACTGCTTACCCCGCACTTGCTTTTCTCACTTTTGTGTTTTTCCTCAACCCCTTGTTGCTCTCCCTCGTGTGCTGCTTTTTTCCTCCTCTGCCCACTTCATGTTGGTCTCCCACACCTGTTCCACCATTGCCTCCTCCTTTTTATTTTTTAGGGAGGCATGCAGCAAGGTAGCAAATCACTGCTGGCAACACGTCTTTAAAAAAAGCGTGTTTGCACTACTTCTTTTTAATTTTTATATTTTGAGATCGATCTCAAATTGGTAAATAAAAATATTGCACCCACATCCATGCCTTTAAAATGATGTGGCAATGTGAGTGCAGCTTTTTCCTACTTTTTTCACTTTTGGCAGTGCTGCACAGCATCTGGCCCATGCTGTATAGCATCACAGAGAGACACCGGCAAAGTCAATAGGTCAGAAAAGTTAGACCTACTGGCTTTACCAATGCTTGTTTCACTTACCACTTTGACACCATTTCAAGCATAGTCACACAATAAAATAACCAATTTACAGCCCTCAATGAGTGTATCCCATAAATGTCAATGGGCCTGATAATAGCAATTTTGAGGCAGGGAAAATAAGAATTTCTTCAGGGGTACTCGCATAATTGATGCCTCGGTAACATGAAAGTATGACCTTTTTTGTTTCTTGCATTGTATACTGTAATGCCATTACACACTGTGCAACATCACATGCAAGGCTTTAAAAACAAGCAAAGGTGATTTAGAAGGAAAACCATAACATAACTCAAACTTAGCCAGAAGTGTAATTGGTATTTCTACGCAGCACAATAAATTCTCAGGTGTTGATCCCAATTTATCCTGCTTAGGCCGTCCATGGCGCTTTGGCTCTGCACGGGCTTAAGTGTTTAAACACAATAGATTGTAGGCAGTCCAGGGTCAGTGGTGCAAGCAGCAGATAAATGAGTGTGTTAGTTGTATGTGACAAATTCTCACCGGAAAATCAATTTCACTTTCTACAACGTCACCACTTAAGTCAACATTTTGAAAAAGTGATTAGGACGCTAAGACTGCTCCGCACTGTTTTTAGGACACCGCTGACCACGTGGAAGTCAGAACGTGCGCTATTAAATCCACACAAAGGCAAATGCTGGATATGCTTAAATGCATGGATCCTTTTTATTGTTTTAGTACAATCCATTCCAATGTTGATAGTTTATCTCTACCATTACAGGCAGGGATCAGTCATATGCAAATCAGTCTCTGTCCCTCAATAAGAGTCCTGTTCATACAGCTAGGATGCATCCCATAGGAACAGGGCAATAAGCAACCACATGCATGGTTGACCACATGCATGGTTCACTACAATGGAACCTTATCACTGAGGATCAACTTGAATCCCTAATGTACATCAGGATGTGCCCCATGTCTGGACATACCCACACCGACATAGCCACACCACTTTGATCTTCTTTACAATTCGCAGGGAGTGGAATTCCTTCCAGATAGCAAATGGCCTGTTGTTTTGACCCCCAGTTTTGTTGGGTGCAGGATCACTGGCTCCAGTGTTACTTCCCGGATAATCCAGCTGGTTTAATCACTTTGGGTTTCAGTTGCAACCGCAGTCGCGGCTCTCCTCTGGACCCAACCGGCTTCTTTTTCTGGAAAGGGAGAGCATACAAAATGGTCCTAGTTCCTTCCTGTGCAGAAGCATAGACCTCATTTGTGCAGCAGGAGCAGTGGCACTGGGTCCAAGGAATGTAAGGTACCTATTATACTCCAAACATGATTACTAATTTACTGGGGTAACAGGTGGAGTTGGGCATTTTCCTTGTTTGCAATATGGCATTGGGATGCCCTTTTTAACCCTTTTCTCCAGTGGGTGTCATTGTTCAGTTAGGGGCCAATTCACACAGGCATGTAAGGGTACGTAAAAGAGTACTTTTGTGAATCACCCTAAAACCAAAATGGCAATAGAATGAGATTATTTGGGTCATATTCATACATAATTAGTACAAATAGACAAAACTGTGAGATCTTTGCTCTGTTACCAACAGGGAGAGGGGGATTTGGGGCTGATTGATAAACATATGTATGAGTATGTAAAAGACTACTCCTGTGGTACTACTTCCTGTACTCATAAATGCTTTTGTAAATGATCCCCTTGGTGCCTGCACATCTCCGGTGCCGGCTAGTAGAGTGCTGTTTGATATCGCCGCCACCTCACAGGCTCCGCCTACCCCTCCGAAGCTCTAGCTTCAGGCAAGAGCAACACAAGCCAGACTGCGGGAGCATTGCCAAGCATGTGTTGGGAAGCCTGTCCTAGTCACACCAGACTGCAGTCATTTAATTTGCCTTCCACATAATGAGCTTTTAAAATTCACAGTCTTCCTAATTCTAACATTTAAAGAAAGCAATTTGAATCCCATTCAGGGAATTTCAGCCTGCTGTTGTTTCTTTTCTGGTAATGAAAAAAATACTACAGACAGCTATTTAAATGCTGGGACACTGAATATGGAATTTCATGCTGGCTGGCAATGCATTCCCATACGGAAGCCAAACCAGTGAATGCAAATAGTTTGTGATGGTGAAATTCATTCGACGCGCTTCTTTATACCGTAGGCTGTCTGTGCTGGCTGCCATTTGAGGCAATCAGAATGTGTAGACCATGGTGTCTATTCATTCTCAGCTCCTCTGTGAGCCAGTACCCTTAAGCATCATGGTCTCTTTGCAATGGGAATGTGCCTCTGCAGGTTTCTTCTAGCTTCAGGCTAGTGAACCAATATGTCTCCGCTTTGAAGTCAAGGATGTGGGTTTCTCACTCCTCAGCCCCCAGAGCCCAACTCCCACCACACAGAGTGCTCAATGTCATGTTGTTCAAATAACAATTAGCATTAAAACTCTCAGGGCCCAATTCACAAGGCCATTTAATCCATGTATGTTCATCTAAGATTCATAAATAGGTTAAATTATGGGTGGAAATAAACTTTTGAAATTCACAAAATGCTCATTTGAACTTTAAGGGATACCCTATTGTGGGCCATATGTATCAAGCCGTTTTCGAATTGCAAGGCAGAAATTCGCAGAATTTCGGCCTTTGCCACTCGCAAACAGCCGTTTTGCACGTTTTGGAATGTATGAATTATTCCCAAAATAATGAATTGCAAACTTGTGCAATTCCTTATTTTTCCATAGCATTTAGGGAATCGCAAATTTGCGATTCCTTAAATGCTATGTATGTAGCAATTTTAGCTTGCGAATTTTGTTTAGGAATTCGCAAATTACCACCAACTTTCAGTTGATGGTAACTTGCGAATTCTTCCAAAAATGCACAAATTGGCATTTTTAAAGGTGGCATATGATGCACACACATGCCCATAGGGCATGTATGTGCGCCATATGCACACACATGCTCTTTTCAGGGGTACAGCAGGGTGTCTTTGAGACACCCCTGCACCCTTGCAATAATTCTCAAATTGCGATTAGCAAATTGCGAATTTGCAATTTGAGAATTATTTTGCATTCATTCCTATGGGCCTCCTGGCCCATAGGAATGCATTGGAAATTATTCCTTAATTGCAAATTCGCAAAATGCAAATTCGCAAATAAGGAAGCTTAAGGAATCGCAAATTAAATGCGATTTTGTTCATACATACCATTTTGCATTTCCTAAATAGCGATTCCTTAAAATTCGCTATTTAGGAAATGCAAAATAGTTTGATGATACATATGGCCCAAAGTCCCTAAACTAACAAACACTTTTCTGGGTATCTAAAAAGCTCTCCGACACCTGTTTCCCACAATGAACACAGTCTAAAATGTCTGTCAAATTTAGAAGCAAATAGGGTTCTGCGGTAGGAATGATAAGGAACACCCCCAAAATTGTCCAGATGTATGGAGGCGGATTTTACATGGGGTAAATATATTTTCTTTAAAGGAAATAAATGGGAAGTGCAATTGCTCTAAAGTTAATGCGTTTGTGTTTGTAGAATTGTACATTATGCACCACCATGCAGGAACAACTATGCTTGTTACATCCAATAGGCAGACAGAAGTCAGACAATTTAACTCATCTCAGCTACTCCTAATATTACACAGATCTCAAAGGGCTTTGCAGTAGTGTGCCTTGTCCTTTTTACTGTTCCATATTAACAAACATTGTCTGGCCCAGGGGTTAGCGGCACATAACATCCAGTTCCAAATGTAGGCAGATGACATCCAACTACACATCTGTTTGAATATTTCAGAGCAAAAGCATCACTTTACACCTATCTAGTGTGTGCCATTGACATATGGGCATTTGAAGTAGAAGTCATACCGGCCTCTACTATTTCAGTACAGAGCAAAGAAGTATGGTGCAAGGAAATACATTTTTATGATCAACAAATTACAATAGTGGTGGAAAATATCCACTTTCAACTCATGTTACTGAAAAGGATCTTTGCTCTGCTTTGGTCCAGACCTCATTGAATTGGTCTCCTTTTTGGTGTTGTTGAGACTTCATTATGCAAAACACCGCTGCCAGATTAATATGTAATATGCAAGCTCGTTCACCCTCAGCTCCTGTCCTTAAAACTCTGCACTGGTTGGCAATAGAGAAACGTGCAATTTTTAAACTGTGTTGATTAACTCATAAGGCCATGTATCAGGCCCAGCCAGTGTACTTGCAACAAAACTTTAAGATTTATAGACCCACCAGTCAGCTAAGATCTTCTAATAAAACTTTGTTCCAGATCCCCCGCATGCATATCGTTAAATTTGGTGGAGGGCTTTTTGCTATCTAGCGCCGTTTCATTGGAATATCCTCCTTCTGCATAGCCATTCCTGTTCCAATTGCAACAATTAAAATAACCTGCTGAATAAATGTGTGTTTTATAGTTTCTCATGTCGGGGCAATTACAACGCAGAGCCGAGATATCCCTATTGGGATGATTCAAGCGGGAGATCAAATACTTAGAACATTATTAGTGTGTTGCGTATGCCAGAGATCCTAAGAAAACATTTGCAAATGTTTATAACCTACAAACTCATGCAGCAAGACTCCACCTCAAATTAAAGAAATCAGATCATATCTCCCCAGCCTCAAAGGACCTTACTTGCAGCCAGAAGCAGAGACTACCTGCAGGAAACAACCATACTCCACAGACCCAGCATGAATTTGAAAGCCTTCAGGATTTCGCAATAACATTGTACAAAATGGACCTCCAGACTTAAATGCCTTAAAGCAGAAAGTGTTGGTGACATCAGAAAAATGGGTAATAATAATGATATTTGGTGGAGATTAAGAGCTATTTTACAACTCGGACTCTAATAAAGATCACATTAGAGACAAAAATACTAAATAAGGCACCAAAGACCCACTAATGTTAACAAACGAAAAATCTAAATTAGCTCAAATTATCAGGTAAATTCTAAACTAAAATTGGGAAATTTGGTGGAAAGTATTTGAAGCTATTGTTTTATCCAAGATACACAGAAATAAATGATTTTCAGAAAAGATGGATAACAAAGAAAATATTGAAGATTGATCAGCCCAAGCCTAACAGCATGGATCTAGCTGAATTATTAAGTACTGAGTATGGACTTCCATTCTCAGAAAGTGTGAAATATTGTTTACTTTAATAAGTTGTAAATGAAAAGATGCCACAATTGTAGTTTATGTAATATTACAGAGGTCTTTACCATCAGTGATCAGTTCTCATGCTGGAAATAAAAAAGTACAGATTAGATTATGTTGTACTCCTAATAAAATGTTTAGTATTGAAATAAGGGAGTAACATCTTAGCTTATAACTGCTAATTGAATTGTGGAGACTGACGGAGACATCTGGGGTAGAGTTACTTCAAGTTAAACAAATTTCAAACTTTCAAACAGCATTTTTTGAGATTTTAGTTTATCATAAAAAGTCATTAAAGACCAACATATTACCTTGCAGTGGCTAAATATCCATGAGAAAGATCTCATATAAATGAGCCACAAATATATAGAAGGGTATGTTGTCTTTCCAAAAATTAGCTTTAAAAGAAGATAGAAAAATGAATTTCTGATTACATAAATTAATTAAACCAATGGTACTTAAAGTCCGGCTTTAAAAGCCACATTCTTCATGATAAAATGTGACTGCACCTGATCATCATTCTGAGAAATGTACAGCTAAACCCCTTCTGCTTAAAGTCTGTCTCAATCTGTTGCAGTGGTCTGCACTGCCCCCTATATTATTCAACTTCTAAATTATTCATCTAGCTCATTTCTTGATAGTCATAACATTGGGTATGAGAAGTTACTGATGAGACACTTCAACAGACAGAGATTTTCAGCCATGGGCTGCCTTTTACTAGGCCAGCACAGGATGGGATGAAATCTGCTGTGCTTTTCTAAGTTTCAAAAAATAAGTTTATTGAGCACAAATGGATATACATCAATACTTCATGTAATAAACATCAAAATTTACATAGAGAAGAATATCAATAATAACATATGAGCTGAGTTTAAAAATCATACTTATGGCAGGAGATAAAAAGGTGAGACTTTAAGTATTAAAAGGTATAAAGCTAAAACGAATATTGAGAGAGAAAATATGGCAAATAACGGTAATCACAATATAACGAAAGTCATGGTGGCTGAGCAACTTCTTGTACTTAGGGGATGGGAGAGAAAGATTTTTTAGCGCTATCATCTAAGAATTGTGTGATTGGAGACCATAGCTGTAAACATTTCTTAGTAAGAGACATAGGAAATGCAAAGGTTGTATCCAGTCTATGATTAAGAAATCTGCTGTGCTTCACTGACTCAAAGTCAGAGATCCTGCTCCAGCTCTGAAACCCAGGTCATTGCTTTCCATTTGATCTACCACCATGAAACTGGCCATGTTTGCCTTGAGGCACAGGACAGAGTATAAGTAGTCTATTGGTAATGTTTTAATCTTCTTTTCTCCTCTAACCATATGAGCAAAGCAACAGTTCATCTCCTGCACAATCTCCTTTGGATTTTGAAATATTTTCTGCAAGATCATTGATTGCCCAGGGCCTTGAAGTTATCCGATCAAGCCCTGATGAATGCAATTGCATCTACATGAGGCTGCCAGCAATAGTAGCCATGGGTGAGGTCCACAGGATGAAGGCCTATGTACCTGCCTGGTTCTGGGCCTGAAACGTATGTTCCACACAGCATGTCAACTCGTAGGTCAGCCTACTAGCCACCAATCCAGCAAAGGGTGGTTTTTTTAAATGCTGAATCTTCTCTTTAAATCTTTGTATAGAGCAGCAGAGTACCTTTCATAAATATTGACTGCATGTTAATAGAATACATCAGTGATTCTTAACCTGTGGTCGGGTCCATGACTGCTAGGAAAATTAAGTGATTTAATAGATTAAAAAAGTGTCTTTGAGTAAAGGATCAGAAAGTCAAATTTAATTTTTTTAATGTTCTGTAAATATTAAAGAATTTGAGACAAGAGGCTAAAATTAAGTTAGCATCCTCAGATTGATTAGTGGGAGCAGTGCAAGTGCATTAAACAGAATGTAGTATGGAAGATGAGTTGTCTCAATTGAATTTTGAAAAACTTCAACATTCCCATAAAAATGTAATTAGATTTTTTTAAATATTTGTTTGTTAATGAAATATACAAACTTTCATCATTTGTGTATTTGTGTGATGAATGATTATTTGAGTATTATTTGTGTATTATTTTGCGGTTCAAATCATGGAAAATACTTAGGCCGGGGTCCCCGACTTTCAGTAATGACTCTGCGGGGTCCCCGGAATCCAATAATGATTCATTTGAGGTCCCCAAATTCCACCATTGATTCAGTGGGGGTCCTGGATTCCAGCAAATATTAAGTGGGGGTCCACAGAAGTCAAAAGGTTGGGAGAGTACTGGAGTAGATGACTAAGGTGGGTCTTGTAAAACAGAGCAATCACCTTCACAATGGCAAAAATGAAGAAATACACGGTGGCGCAATCACTTGCGTTATCGAGATTTTAACAAAAAAATCATTTTGTATGTTTTTTACATGTTAAAAAACATGGTGCATGTTGCCTTCAATCTTGTCCCCTCTTTGATATCTCAAACTTTGATAAAGTACACTTTTTCCGATGTGTTGGATCCGTTTTCTCTACGTTTTGCCAAAGTGCAAAACTGCAGCTTTGAGCAAATTACTATGTGACACATAAGAACAAAAAAGCACATGCATTTATCCTCTTTGCATTTGTTAAAAAGTCCCTCATAGCCACTTCACAGAGACTTTGTACCAGTTTTTATCTGAACATAATTAACAATGTTTACAGTTGGACAACAAGTGGAAAAAATAATTTGTATCATTTGTTCTGCTTTTATAATAGGAGGAGGAATACACAGAATTGGATGTACGCTATATGGGAAAGATATTTTTACAAAAGAGCAAAAATGAAGAAAATGGGCAGTAAAGCCATTTATTAATTATAACTCATTTTGAATGAGCAATAAATATTTTTATAAATAATCATCTGTCTGTGAATAACTCTTTAAAGTAAAACAAACTGATAGGGAAATATGTGTGCTAATTACATGGTAAAACACGAGCAGCTATTATATTCTCAAAAAATCTTTCCCATTTGAAATGTGGAAGAAATATATTTATTCCTCTTAATATTGGGTAGATGCAAAATATTGTGAAATCCGTTTGTGTCGTCCTAGACCAGATACAGATATTGCATGCTCCATTCTCTACACAAGAAGCACAAATTGTGCAAATGGACGTCGCTTAATCTCTTTAGCACCACTGACAGGTTCTGTAAAGCAGTTCCAGGTGTGTGCAATGGAAGTTTAACTATTATAAGACTGATCAGAATGCACCACCCCTGCAAGGCAGAGTGTGGTCACCATGGTGACAGTCACACGGAGAGCTCCCAAATAGAATGCGTATTAATAAGAATTAGACACTTCACACAAATTAATAGAGTGATATCCATCTTTATGAAATCTTCTGCTTCAATGTTTGATTGCTAATCATCTGCTATTGTGTCCTGGCGCACACGGAATGGTTTCCTTTTAAAGCACTGTGAGCGTAGGAGGTGACAGCCTGTAATTCCAACTCGCTGAGCTATCTCTGCTCATGCCTGCTGTGTAGCTGTAAATCCACTTTCGGAATTGGCGGGACTGGAGAGTAGTTTGACAGAGTCACCTGCCATCAAGTTGGCCTGCAGGCAAGATTCCCAGGTCAAGGACAGCGGCTTCCTTTAACCCTTTATTACTAACCTCTTCTACCCAGGGCCATGAGCTCGAGAGACAACAGTTACCTGGGGACATGATTAGTGAAAAACTTTTGTAACTTTCACCATCATAGCATAATAATTTAATTCATGTTTGTAAAGTGCGAACATATTACCCCCTTAAGGGTTTCAAGGTGCTGGGGGCCATCAGGGAGATTAAGTGAGCTACTACTCAGAGTCACCTGGTGCTGGGCCGAGCTGCCACTGTTAATCGAACTGTGATCCCCCTGCTCCGGAGTCAGCCGCTCTGGCCGTTGCACCACACTTCTCCACCATCAGTAGCTTCTGTAATTGTCCGGCAATGACTACTTGATTTCGAGTCTATAAATGTGAAGTCAATATTTTAAAACAAATGATATGTTTTTACTAATGTTTGCTTCCAGCACTAGGGTCCTCCTAGGATTTAGGGGGTACAAAGGGTTACCACCAGCTTTAAGGCAGTCAGTGACGTATGAGACAGGTTGTAATATTCTCTCCTAGCTCTAGTTCCTGGCAAGAACACCAAAGGCAAACACACTAGGCAGACCTTAATCAGTAGCAAATCATGGATTTGGGGAAGGTGTACAACATAGGCCTAGGAGGGCTGGGTCCATGACATAGTCACATCAAATGTATGTACATATAACCAATCTAAATGAAAGTCATATCTAGAAATCTGGCATGAATCCCGCCCTGCTGAATTTTTTTTTACCATTCCCTGGTCTAGGGTGTTTCATACAGTGCACGGGGCTGACAAGAATAGGCACTTTAGAGATTGGAAGCAAAGTTCAGATGGAATTGACTGAAAACATCCCGTTGCATAACATTAGCAATAGATGGAGCTGGACCCGACTGGCCGGGTTGTCATTAATTGTTGTTTTAAATGAGGGCCCTGGTGCACAGAACAGCTGGACACACAAGATGATGGACGGAATGTTGCACAATGGCAAAACATTCACCCCCAGTCACAGATCTGGGTTTAATCCATCGTTATTTTGCTCACCAAGCCACCCCAGTTCAGACATGGCCATATGCAAATCAGTCTTGACTCTGTGCCTCACTGGAACAGTCCAGCCCGAACTGCCAAACCATGTCTTCCCTGGACCGGAATCAAGCATCCCATGACCGGTTTCTGGCCGGGGCACTGCACTGTAATGATCTGGTTAACCTCATCAGCATCCCTCGATTTAAACAAATGTTTCAGTGCTAGTTTGTTTCAAGTAAAACACAATGTGTCTGGTCCCTGCATGAATAATCAAGTGGGGACGGGTTTCATGACAGTATCCACTTTTGTTTCTTAAATAGTTTCCATACAACTTTTTCTGTCAGTTTAGTATCAATTGTAACAATTAATGAGTTCTGTTGGCTCTTTCTATAAAAATTATCACAAGGTAATTAACTTGTGTCAGGAGCCCTGAGTGTCTTCCTTCTCTTCCCCTACCTGCCTAATTAGTTACTATGGGCCTGTGTGAATCCCACTTCCGGCCCGGAAGTACCTTGCACCAGCATCCGCACATCACTGGGCGCTACCAAGCTTGATGCTATACCACATGCTGTAAAGGTACCAGGGCTCAGGATGCTGAATTTGCATATGGCTGCATTGGGCTTAGCTGCCATAGCCCCCAATCACTTCTGGGAATGTCTTAAAATTGTGTTACATTCTCGGACAAGCCCTTCTTAGCTTCTGGATAAAGGACAATTGCATCACCCTCAATGACAATAACATGTGATGATCTGATAATGACTACTTCAGTGCTATCCACCTATCTATTTAATATCAGGAGTACCAGCACTAAGAGAAATGATTGTCCTGGGGGATCAGTGCTTAATTTGAGCCAGTGGTTTCCAATGCTCAGCACCGGCACTAAATTGGTTTCTTAATTGTCTACACCACACTAATGACAGTCTGCCACATGGTGGTGCTGCTCATCTAATTTGGAGTTGAGCAGAACAGAGGTTGTTTATGAATACAGTATACTTGAAAAATGACTAATACCTGCCTCCCCAGCCCTTCCTTTAGTTGGGCGCCTGGAATAATCTTAACTGTCGCCTTTGCTGGTGAGAGAGATGGTTAGTCGTTGTTTTGGTACCGCCATTGGCAGGGATGCCAGGGGCAATGGTTGGTGCAAGCTGAAGTGGCCTGCTGGTCAGGGCCCGGTACTTATTATTTTGCAGATTAAGGACTGTATGCGATGTGGAGATGTGGAAGGAAGAACATGTGTTTGGAAGTAGATATTGAATCAAGAAATCACTGGCTAATGTTGGATTCAAAGAATGAATGAATGGTATGCTGAATGTAGCGCTATGAAGTACACAGGCTTAGAGTGCTCCCTGAGTGGAAATGTGTACTCCAAAAAGGAAACACAGGAGTGCAATGTCAATTAGAGGGCTTTGCAGCCTCATGGTGTGGCATTAAGCACTACATAAACGCTACTACACAAAACAAGAAGTAGCACCTGACATTTGGAAAGGATGTGGTAGAGCTCATTGGCTTATTCGAGAACATTTATGGGTACATGAAGTGGTACTCCTACATGCCTTGTCAGTGGGCCCGGAAACATCTAACTTCCCATTAATAAATGTGCAAAATGCACAGTCCTTTCTATTTGTACTAACTGTATATGAATATTGTCTGAATATTCCCATATTATTCCCATTTTAGATGTTTTGGGGTCAATGCATAAAGACATGTATGGGTACGTAAAAGAGTGATACAGAAGTACTCTTTTGTGCACCCTGAAATTCCTTTGTCGGGGGCCTGGTACCCAGGGTCTGAAGGGAGTCATGGCACTGAGAAGCATCTACCCACCTTCGACCTGCAGTGTCTGAAGCTCTGGAGAACAAATGTAGGTTTTTCAAGATTGACTAGCTCTGTTCTCCACTTCATTCAGTGTATTGGATAGTCTCCCTAGCGCCCAGAAAGTGTCTAGATTTAAACTGAAAATCAGCCACTGCTCGTGGAGGGAGTTTTGGTGGGGCGGAGAGGCGGGGAGGGGCAGGGTCGGGGGTGCTAAAAACTGGAGTATGGATAATTGAAGGTAAGTAAACAATTTAATTAATAAAAAACGAATTTCGTAGCGCAGCCTGCATCGTAAAATGCGATGCAGGGTGCGCTACGAAATTCGTTTTATTTATTACATTGTTTACTAACCTTCAATTATCCATACTCCGGTTTTTAGCAACCCCCACCCTGCCCCTCCCCCGCCACGCCTCTCCGCCCCACCGAAACTCCCTCCACGGGCCGTGGCTGCTAAAAATAATCACTCAGATGTAACCCTGATCCATGTAAAGCAGAAACCTGACAGACAAATACACATTGCGTAAAATAAGAGCTGGCAGACATCTTGAGCTAGCAAAGCGTCCTTGTGTAATGTAACTGGTGCTCATGTAAAGTGCTCCAATACCTTCAGGTCGAGTTTGTGCTTTATAAAACTGCAACAACAAAAAAAGAGCACCAATGCACGCATGCTCTGAGGATGTTTATTATTATTTTCAAAGCTGCTCATCCCAATGACAGATTATCAGGCATGATAAATGAAATAATCTGCCTCACAGGGTTTATGGTAATATATCAGCCTATCTCAATAAAGAGTAAGCTGTGCTTGTGACGTTGAGTAATGTTAGGAGTGAGTTTTCATCCCTGAATTGGTCAATTTAACAAATACTTCATGAATAAACTGAACCATGCAATACAATGATATCTGACTTGTTTTACTAATGCATTTACAGGAACCTTACACCCGAGAGATATTCACTTAGCGCCCAACTCAAACGGATTCATCCCTAGGCGCTTGTGGTATCTTAGTTTGAGATTTTAGCCGGGGATTTAAGTGGGCTGGGGCCTGCCGGTGCTAAGCTGCAGCATTTCCAAAAAAAGGTGCCGAGAAGGGTCGCTATCGGACTCTCCATTTTTGTTCATACCCTCAATGAAAAAAAGAAAATCTTAACTCTTTGATGTAACTTCAAAGAGACTTCTTATAGTTCTTTCACTGTCTCATCATTTTTTAATTGAAGCATTTTCAAAATTATATACAACGAAACCATAGTTGTTGCTTTTTTATCTTATGCCACTAAAAACCATTGACAAAGCCAATAGTCCTGGCTTGTTGTAGGTGTAATGTTACTTGTTGTATTATATATCTGGATCCAATGGCAAAGTAGCAAAATACCACACTATGCTAAGTCCAGATTTTTAGCTTATGTGTTTCTGAACCACACCCTCAATTATGTTGGCCACACCCCTTTGAAAAAAAACCTATTTTTTTGTATCCCACTAAAAGCCCTGATTTTAGCACTCATCAAATAGACATAATGAAAGCACCGGAAATTAGGTTTTCCCAACAGTATTCCCTTTACCGTTATGTTCAGCAGGGGAAATTAAATGGCTTAGATGGACTCGAAGACTGTCATGGTAAAATTCCCATTCACTCATTGGCTTCTCTGCAGGTCATGTCGTTGTGGATGATGATGTTTTTTAATTGTAGTGGTGGATTTTTTGTATGTAGGGCACATTTGCACCCAACTCCTACAAACACAATAAAAATGCCCCCGCTTCTATGTCCCCGGGGATCTTTGGTATTACAGAAAGGGCCGCAGATGCTTGTGCGGCCCCTTCTGGACTACAGATAGTGCTGGAGCACATACATCAGCAGCACTATCACCAGAGGGCTTTCCCTCATTTGCTTGGGGGTGAAGCAGCATGATTTTAAAAATCATAATACTCATGTTTATACACAGAAGACATGAAAGGTTGGAAGTACACGTTGCCACTTTAGACACAGTGAAACGTGATACAGAGACAAGTGTAGTAGAAGCACCATAAAAGCGTGCTTTAAAACATGAGATAAAGAAAACACATTTATAGAACAACACAAATACGTATAAATGTGTTGTGTTCAGAATTTTAATGCATATGTTGCTTATTAACATATATTGATTAAAATTGTCATGCTAAGTGAGGTGGTCTAGTGTTGTCCATACTCTTTGCTGAGAATACACCTGTTAGAAAAGTTGGTGCAAAAATGTGTAGCAATGAAGAAAAGCTTGATATTTTGTAATATGATATTAGAGACTCTATAGTTTATGAAGTATTAGAAACTGTTTATATAGGATGAAATTGGAAAAAGATGCATTTTTATGAATATCGTAAAATTGTGTGGTAGTAGGGCATTTCTAACGCTAGTTATTTTTATGTAATAATAATTTGTGAAAATGTATACATTCTTCATTCGAACTGATTTAATTTCATTATATTTGAAGTGAAGTTAGAGCTTATTTCATTTAAACGTGCAAGGCTAACCCAACAGCTTTCTTGAAATGTTTCTTTCTCTAGTGCTCACCTTTCCCCTGATTTAATACAATTGATCGTTCTTTACAAGTGAAATGTTACTTATTTGTCCAATAAGTTTCTCCAACGATCACCATAAAATATTCCTGTGGTAATAGATTTTCAGCCATGCCTATGGATAGCGTATGTTGTACCTTTTTATTTGATACTAGGCTTGTGTGAACTCACACACTTTTGTTTTTCA
The DNA here is from genome assembly GCF_964263255.1 of Lissotriton vulgaris. NCBI lineage: Eukaryota > Metazoa > Chordata > Amphibia > Caudata > Salamandridae > Lissotriton > Lissotriton vulgaris. Next base: position 995,149,532 of record NC_141698.1, read on the forward strand.
TGACTAGCATGGGAAACCAGCTTGATGTTTCAACCATCTCAGGTGATATGATGTGATAATGGACATGAGATAGTCTTTCGATGGTGGTGTGATGCCATTCCACTAGACATTGCCAAAAACTCTATAAAAGAAGAAATCCCAAAGGAGGAGCACCATACACCACGGATTTTTGCTTTTTGACAACCGGCATTCAGATTTTCCTACCTGAGACCCGGATGCAATGCTGATCGGTCTTTCACTTTGAACTGTTTGTCGAAGCTACAATCGGTAGTTGATGGACTGAGATCTTCTTTGCCGAACTATTTCCATTTTTTCAATTTCTCATTATATCTTTAGAACTAAGCCAATGGACTTTAAGTCTGAACTGTCCCCTTTTTAATAAGATCTGAGCTGTAGGAAATTTGAACCATCCTTCTGCCGTAGTGGTAGGGGGATTCTGTAATTCTGTAAATGGAATTTTATAACTTTTTGATAAAGATTTGCCTAATGTTTGGTGCTTTAATGCAAGTTGTGGTATTTTTGACCAAAGTCCTTAAGAAATTACTCATTTTAATGAATTTTGATTCTTTAATGCAATAACCAAATTAATCTAAATCTTGTTTATTATTGAGTCTTGTTGGTTCTTCCATCTAAACCGTACTTCTGTACTGATGTTTTGAATGCGTGGTAGGGAGAATCACTGAGCTCTATCAGAACATCAGGTTTTCATTCTTTTATTCTGTGTCACAATGGCCTAGCTTTTGTTTTGCATAATCCTCACTCGACTTCACTTCTTTAGGAGGTGGGGTCTTCCAGTTGCTATTCTTTATTACTACAGTATGATTTTAAGAGTGGTGTATCTAAATCTGATTTCAAATTGTGAGTTGGCTGTTAATTAATGGTCCTCATTCAGCAGCGAAAATGGAATTTGAGTACCCTAATTTCCACCCCTCCTATCGGCAGAGAACGATTCATCACAGGATCATTGCCTGTGTGATAATGGAAATGTTTCAGACTGCAGAATCGTAGAGGACCCTGTACGGCTAGGGTAGTAAGGAGAGTATGTGTATGTACAATAACTATTTTATACATGCTTCGTGCTGCAACATTTGCAGCCGCTGCGGAGTTCGTGGCAGGACCAGTGTAGACGGCGTTGCTCGCTCTCCCTTTTGTCTAACAGACTTTCGAGCGGATGAATTCATATTCCGATTCGAGTTAGATCTGTGAACTTCTCACTCAACGTGACGGAGTTTGACTGCATGTCCTACGCAGACGGCGCTGTCCGCTCATTTCTCTTGACCACAGGAGACCAAAGCAGTCATTTGTTTTCCTGCATTGTGCCAGACCCGTGGATCCTTGAAGGATCGACTTTCTACAACTCAGAGTTGAGGTCTCCACCTTATTTGATTGACCACGACTTCTTAGCGTGACGTCCCTTCCATGTAGGCCGTACCCCATGAATTGCCCCTTCCCCCTCCCTGTGTGACGTCCTGATGAAGACCGCGTGAATGGACTTTAATTAGCCGGCTGATAAGGGTTGGAACGTCAACTGTTTTGTTTTTGTTGAAATTCCGGTAAACCCCCGATTCATCTAGTGTTCAGATGTGACCGTTGAATGTGATCCATTGACAATGCCTTGTATTTTGGCATGTGTACTATAACTGTTTTTATACTGTCACTAACTTTGTAATATATTGGTTACCTTTTTGATACTGTGTTATTTTTCCTTGTCCTAAACATTCCCTTGAGCACTACCCCCTCCCTCCCTTTTCCTCCCCCCTTGGGGCTTGCTATTTACAATTTAATTCATATATTGCCACGGGCAATCACGCAGTGTTTGGTAATAAATCACAAATACCAATCAAAAATTGCCTTTTCCAATTTTTTGCTTTATTGTTTGCCTTTAATTTTATTCCAGTGTATGTTATTCACAATACACTCTCCTTACGGGGACCCCTTCACATATGTACCAAATCGTGCTGCAACTCGGGCATGGCCCCGTGCAAATGAGTGAATCCATTTGCCTCTCTACCTGTGCAATAATATAGATGTGGGCGCAGAGGCAAAGAAGCTGTTGGAGGCGCACTGACAGTAGGCCCCTTGATGTCAGCCCTCTGGAGCTGACAAAGGGGGTCCTATGGACCCCCTAAACATCCTCTTGCAGCAAGTACAGTCACTCACTGCACCCCCATGCAAGGAGATCTCTCATCCCTCTTAAAAGTACAGGCAGCTTGCCACCTGCACAGTGAAACACAGAGCGGCAACTTCAAAACCACTCAATTTTTCACTTGAATACGCTGCCCCCATGGCAGTGTGAGTTTGCGGCTGCCGTGGGGGCAGCACATTCCATGTAATAGGGTGCACTTTCCCTGTTTGTGCCCAGGACACCTGTTTTAAGGTGCATTGTTGTTCAAACGGGTAAAGTGCGCCCTATCCATAATACGGCCCCTGGTTTGCTCATGGGCTACGTTCATGTTGATACCCTGTCTATTTTTTGTCCCAATCCGACCCTACAGTCTAGCAAAATTGAAGTTGTCAAAAAAATGATTCAAGGAGAGGATGTAGTCTTACGGCTAGAGCAGTTGACCTTGCACCTGGGGATCCGGGTTCAAGTCCCGGCGACGACACTCAAGATCCTGTCGTGTGTGTCAGCCCGGGCTGACACGTATTCGCGGGCTGGCGAGCATCTTAATTGCAGCCGCACCCGAGAACTTAACAGGTCTTTAAAAGACCATTAATTGTAAGTGAGGCTTTTGTTGTGTGTTCACCCATTCTTACAGCCACTCTGTCTGTGGTTGGAAGAATTAGCCCCCCCCCCCGAAATATTTTTCAGCCCCCCGAGAAATTTGGCTCTAGTTGCCCGCCTGAGTTCGCGCTATATAAAACTCCTAAAAATCTTTGTAAAATGCTGTCATCCTTCTAGGTAAAACTGTGGGCAGCACTGTTGTGCCAAGTTTATATAACAGATGGTGGCACAATCTGTGTAAATTCGTTGGAATTTGGGCTGCTTGTGACACCAGAAATAGCCTGTAATTCCGAATTAAAATAGGGTTCTGATTTCAAACATGGTTTATAAATCCAACATTATAAAGGGGGGCGGAGGGGGGTTGCTTTCTATTAGATTCATTTCAAGTTCACCCATTAAGCTGGCTGTCTGGGGCACTTTGGTACACAATGCACGTTTCAGACTCCTTACTTTTTTGGGGGGTCAACGTTGTATTTCTTTATTTCACAGATACATCCTCAAAACGCAGAAAATATTTTGAATCAGATTGAGAGCTGACCAAGTAATGAAAAGTAGGAAGAGGTGACCACGTAGCGCTTGGATCAGGGCTTCGCTGCTCTATCTCACCACAGAGAAGCACGTCAGTATTTCTTCTGGGGCCCATGTTTTAATGTTCAAACGGGCGCTTTAGGTGGCTTTCTGTCTGCACCAGCTCATCGTTCAAAATAAAAAACACTGGAGACAGCTGTAGCCTGCAGCGCCACCTACTGGTGGCTTCCATTACCTGCCTCATCATGAATGTATTACAGACATTTTTAAGGCCTGCTTTAGTGATCTATAAATCAATTCTTTTCAGAGGCGACAAAGGACCTTGAAATGGGCAGGGTCTGAGACAAACAGCCCCAGCTGCCCCCACTCTCCCCCTAGCCCCAACTCTTGCGATGGCTCTGGTCACAGATACACTCTGTGACTTTCAACATCTATAACATATACAATGGGATAACGTATCAATAATAGGCAGCAGTCCTAATATTTTAAAGTGTTTATACACTGAGAAGGCTTTTCAGTTGCTTTATTTTACGACAAAAATATTTTTAAATAGTCTGTGTGCTCATAACTTCGAACCAAAAAGCCGATTGTGGTGATTCAGTCGACTGAGCTGCAATGTGCAAGTCTATTTATTTATAAATGCTTTGCGAGCATTCATGTCTGTAGGTAAGGCAGAAGGGTTCGTTAAAATAGCGCCGATGCTTGTTTTCATGCACTGTCTACTTTAGGAGTTTAAGCTGTGTTCCCAACAGGTTTGCTGCGTTTTCTGTCGTTTCCCACTTACGTGTGGTGTACACTTTTTCATCTCACCATCAGCAAATTTGGCCCAAGCAGCGTTTGTGTCTCAAGCCTTTAGCATGTTGGCCTCAATAAAGGATGACAGGCACAGACATTACTTCGGCTCTGCTCAACCTGCATCAATCGTGAGCAGTTTTTTTTTGTTGTCAATTATTTTAAACTTTCAAATATAGAATTTAAATTAAAGTACTTTATGCTTAAGCATACAACAAAAACATACATTTAGCAAAGTACTTACATAACATTATATGTTACTGTGGTAAGCGTTAGAATTTTAACATACGGCGGTATTCGGAGAGGTGGAGAGAGGCAAGAAAACAGTAGTACCACCTGGAGCTTATTTATTTACTTAGTTACTTTAAAATAACGTGGGTTTGTTTACCAAACAGACTGACAAGCGAACTGCATACAAAAGTTTGTAGATTAAAATATATACATTAAAAATATATAAAATGTGCATGTTCCCATTCCTGATCCTGGATACGGTAACCCTAAAAGAAGCTTCATCATGCGTTGGCCAATCCAACATTACAAGGGAAGTGCTCGTCTCTAGAGTCACCCCCAGCTGCCTGGAATGACGCTGAGTTATCCCTGGCCAACCTTTATTTCCATTAGTTTCCAGATGTTGTGCCTAATATTTGTTTCAGAGACCACAGACCAGAAGCTAGTCTTGGAAAGCAGAGAGTTTGGACAAGTCCTTCCCTGTTGTTCCTTCTTCCAGTTCACATTTTATTTTTACTAAATCTCTCAAGAGACTTACCTCGTATCCAGGGCTTAAGTTGAGGGTACACGTGGGTAGACAGCGTCTACCCTCTCTTTTCACAGGGTGGACGCTGTCTACCCAGCCAAGTGGTTGGGCCCCACAGAAATATGCTAAACTCGTCCCGGTGTAATTTCCCGACACTGCACAGTAAGCACCCACAGAAACTCCAACTGCAGCCATGAACTAGTGCTTATTTTGCATTTTTAATGCTAAATTAACCTAAAAATGTAACTTAAAATGTATAAAGACACTGTAAACGAGCTAGTAAATGGTGGGAAAACGGAGATGTTATCTCCCCTTCAGTAAATGTAAAAGTAGAATGGTAGATTTAACAATTTCTTTTGTATTAGTAGTTTAAAAATAAAGAAAGAGTGTCTTCCATATACACCAAAGATAAGGGATCTCCATTAGCTTTCACTGCCAGACAAATTCTCTGTGAAACCAGCTGCATGAGATGTTGGTGGTTCATGATCGTAAAGCACCATATCTGCCTTTCGAAACAAAGACAACAGGAGGGAGCCGCAAAACCTACAGTATCGGCAGACAATGAACAAGGAGACGCAAAAAGGTAAAAAAATAGGCACCTAGGCTTCTTCTGCCATGTGTCAAAGAGGTAGAATGCTCTCCTGGTAAACTTCAGAAAAGAGGCAGCTCTTAGACCACACCTAATCAATGTTGCTTTGTGATCACACTGCTAAAAAGTCCCCTTAAACCACCTACTTGTTCCAAAATTCCTGAGCCCTGAGTGCCTACCAGTCTTCCTCTGACACTTCCCTCTTCAGAGACGCCCTCACCTGCTCCTTTCCCCGGTTGTAATATACCATGGCTCTACTGTAAGCTCTTTGGTGCTTTGTAGCTGGGTTCTCTCTATAAAACGCAACACACATACAGTCAATTAGAGGATACCATTGACAGTGATGTTCTAGATTTTCATTCCAGTCGTACCGATAAAGAAAAGAAAGGGGGACTTCAATCCAGCAATGCAAAGTCATGGCTAGCGGAGAGAGGTCCTGGCATCATTTTGCTGTACGTCTTCAGGGTGCACTGACATTCGATGAGATGGTGTGTGACTCAGTGACTTAAAGTTCAAGCTGTGAAACTGGTTATCTGAGGGGTAATCCAAATATCACCATCTTGGCAACTCATGCACTTCTCAGAAAATCTGACTAACTCCCAGTACCTCACTTCTTCCGTGTGTCCCATGAATATCGACACCAAAATATTGATGGGCCAAAATATTGAGGACAAAATACGAAAACAAATATCCAAAGGTGTGTCTAGATTTTCTATGCCTAACTCCGCCTATATGTTCCAAAGCGGTACATATGTCATCAAGGTGCATTGATGTGGACTTAGGAATAGTAAATCTATACTTCCTTATATGCACTTACCTTTTCGATATGTTGTTCCTTGATATTCTGTCCTCGATAATCTGGTACCATGCTATTCCGGGGATTATGTTTCAGTAGCGCGATCTACATCTCTTACGTGTCAAAACCAAAGTCACATAAAAACAACCTATGCAAAACTATTAAGCACTGTTTGAAAAACTCAATGTTAGAGATTGTTCCGGCTGGAAAAATAGAAAAGCAACCAGCCTATTAACTATACTTTTGTGACAAACGTTAAGAAGTTCCTTACATGTCATTCCATGAATTTAGCCAGTCAAATCCCAGACTACAGGCCAGATGTAGCAAAGTGTCACCCAACGGGGGGCGCAGGAGCTAAAAATGCTGTGCTGTGTAGCGTGACAGGGAAAGAGCACGAGAGCGCCATATGTATAGAGATATGGCAATCTCCTCCTCCCCTCTCCCTGGTGCCGGAGCAGAATATTGCTTCTGTGCGCCACGAACACACCATTGCACCACATTGCACAATCAGCCAGGCACCCAACGCCCATTCGGCTCAAAGGGCTTTAGCCCCCCCCCCCTCCTGTCGTGTGTATCAGCCCAGCTGAGACAGCTTCCCGGACATACACAGATGCACCTGAGTACTTCACAAGTCTTTAAAAGACCATTTACTTGCTAAGAAGGCTTTGTTGTGTTTTCACCCCTTTTTTGGGACCCTGCATCTCCACGCTGCATATTGCTAGAATAATCAGCCAATTCCCCCCCCCCATTTTTAGTAGGCCCCCCGCAATGTGGCTTTAGTTGCGCCTCTGGAGTCAGCAGTCTTGTCAGTGGCATGTCAAGGGTGCTGTTCATCCTTCTCAAACAGGCCTCTGCTTCCCGGCCTCCTCTGCCAGGAATGTGGCCAGGTTTATTGATGGTAAACTGCAGAAATCTGCAGCACTGAGGGTGGTGGGAAATGAGGGTCCCCGCAGCACGCCCGGGTTCTGAAGGAACCAGCGAGGACTCGGATACGACACTGGAGGCTATCTGGAGTGTTGTATGTCGTTATAACAAATTCCGTTGCAACGCATGCCTTTACCACGCATGTGTTACAACGGAATTCGTTTTCCACGCATCACCTTTACCACGAATATTCCTTTACTACGCATAGATTTACAACGATTCTCGTTGTAAATTTATGCATGGTGAGGGCATGCTTGTGTTAAAAGTTATACCTCTCTCCTTACATGACCCCCGGCCCCCACTCCTTATAATTACCCCTTAACCCTTAATCTTTTTTTTTTAAACTAAAATTCCCCTTACCTTTTTAAGTCGTCTCCTCTTCACCTTCGTTGGTTACGTCGGTCGAACATCGTAAAGAGGAAGCGGAAGTTTATGTCCGCTTCCTCTCTAACGACGTTGATTGCTTCAGCTTCTGCACTTTAGGTTCGGTTTTTTTTTGGGGGGGGAGACCCCCCAACCCCTCTTTTTAATCCCATGCTTTATTTTTTATTTTTTGGGGGGAGACCCCCCAAACCCCTTTTTTTGGCATTTACCACACATGCCTTTACTTTACTTTACTTTACGTATCTCGAGGTAATGGTATGGTTGGTAAAGGCTGTCGTTTTTACCACGCATGCGTTGTAATGCATGCGTGGTAAAGGTTTTCGTGGAAACAGCCGCGTTGTAGTGGCCATTTCCCTATCTGGAGAGACACACGTGCACCCCCTGGCTGCCCACCGTCGGTACTGCAGGCTGTTAGTTGAGTGACAGGGGGGATGGGTGTGCCAGGCCTGGCACGAGGCGAGGCTGTGAGCATCACATGCATGCCGGAAGCAATGCTCAGATCCCCCTTCTCTGGCTCTGACACACCCCTGTGACGGGCGTGCTTGATTCTATCTCACGAGGCAAAATATTACCGAAGGTTCAACAGATCAACTTTAATTACATTAAAAGAACTGATCCACTATTTTCTATTGTCATTATTTCCATTACTACTAACAGCAGGTATTTGACAATCATTGTTTTCACTAAACTGCTATTATTATTATAGTCATTGCTAGTAGCAGTAATAATAATAATAAAAATAATATTGGTAGGTTACTGTTATTGTTACTATTATTAATAATTATTTTTAGTGTTATTATTATAAATAGGAGTATTTAATATTATTTTATTACCACTGATATCATTTTCCTAATATTATCGTTAGCACTCATGTTATTACTAGTATGTAAGTTTTATTTTAATAATAAACATTATTATTGTTGTTACTATTGTTCTTTTTTATTATTAGCAATAATAACAATATTAATATAATGATAATAGTGATAATAATAATTAATAGTACAAAAATAGTACCCATAGTGACAATCATGTCAATTGCGTCTATTATTGTTTTCAGTACATATAAAGCGCCTTCCTCCGTACATAGCTCCTCTTCGGGGCCGCTGCTGCCACCGAGGCCTCTCTGGATCAACCTGGGCAGACTGGGCCCCCCGTGCCCCGGCGAGGTGGGCACCTGCCCGGGGTCTCTGTGTGGAAAGCACGGGCGCGGCTTCCACGGAAGGGGCGGGGCCCCGCGGTCCCCGGAGCCGCCATGTCACAATTAATTATTGACTGGTAATCGATGCGCGGCAGCGCCTCCCGCGCTCTGTACTTGTCTTCATGTCCGATCGATCCCGTCCATCGCGCGCTGGATTCATCTGAATTACACTTACCGGCCCCGCGCGCGCCCGCTGAATATTTTATTATCTTTAATCTCAGAGCGAGAATGAAAGGCGCTTTTCGTCAGCGTTGAATGCCCCGGCCGCTTCCGGGGACGTCGGTGACGTCGAAAGTGCAGTTTACATTAGACGTCGAACAGATGCACACGCAGACCTCGCACACGCACCTTACCACAACATGATGACGCGCCAATGAGGGGAGAGTGGGGCATGTGGCGGTATCCAGTCTGAAGGGGGTAGGACTGAATATGATGGTTCTTGCATAGGGGAGGGTCAGATGGTGACATACCTCTGAATATTGCAGGTCAAATGTGAAACGAGGCTAAGCCCATCTTTTTTTGAGTCTCCATTTAAAGCAAAGTTTGCTGACCTCGAGCAATAGAAGATTCTGGGGTAGATTTATCGAGACTGCAAAGTAATGCAACGTCTTGATAAATTGTTTACTTTCTGATTTAAAAAAACAAAAATTTTCAGTCCTGGAACATTTCCTTTCAAGTAGCGCAAGTTATGCTTTACGCTGCTTTTTTGTGCAACTATGCGCCAGGGAGTCATTCCGAAAGGTGGTTGTGGTGAAGCCTAAGTATCTAACATGTGGTAAGGGCGGTTGTGCATGACTGTGCCACACTAGAAAAAGTGGGAGAAATAGCTCTGGTTGTGCACACTGCAGCAAAGACTTGTGTGGTGGCAGGCAGTGTAAGACTGAGCTCTGGCTGTGCACACTTCAGCAATGGGGCTACGCACAGGATTCTGTGGTGAAAGGCAGTGTGAGACTGAGCTCGGATTCTGCACGCTTCAGCAGTGCGGCTGCGCACAGGATTCTGTGGTGTCGGGCAGAGTGAGTCTCAGCTCTGGCTGTACACATTTCAGCAGTGTGGCTGCACGCAGGATTCTGTGGTTAAGGGCATTGTGAGACTGAGCTCTGGTTGTGCACACTTCAGCAATGCGGCTGCACACAGGATTCTGTGGTGACAGGCAGTGTGAGACTGAGCTCTGGTTGTGCACACTTCCGCAGTGCGGCTGTGCACAGGATTCTGTGGTGACGGGCAGTGTGAGACTGAGCTCTGGTTGTGCTCACTTCAGCAATGCGGCTGTGCACAGGATTCTGTGGTGACGGGCAGTGTGAGTCTCAGCTCTGGCTGTACACATTTCAGCAGTGTGGCTGCACGCAGGATTCTGTGGTTAAGGGCAGTGTGAGACTGAGCTCTGGTTGTGCACACTTCCGCAGTGCGGCTGTGCACAGGATTCTGTGGTGACGGGCAGTGTGAGACTGAGCTCTGGTTGTGCTCACTTCAGCAATGCGGCTGTGCACAGGATTCTGTGGTGACGGGCAGTGTGAGTCTCAGCTCTGGTTGTGCTCACTTCAGCAATGCGGCTGCACACAGGATTCTGTGGTTAAGGGGAGTATGAAACTGTGCTCTGGCTGTGCACACTTCAGCAGTCCGCTGCACACAGGATTCTGTGGTGACGGGCAGTGTGAGACTGAGCTCTGGTTGTGCACACTTCAGCAGTGCGGCTGTGCACAGGATTCTGTGGTGACGGGCAGTGTGAGTCTCAGCTCTGGTTGCACACTTCAGCAGTGTGGCTGTACGCAGGATTTTGTTGTGACAGGCAGTGTGAGACTGAGCTCTGGTTGTGCACACTTCAGCAATGCGGCTGTACGCAGGATTCTGTGGTTAAGGGGAGTGTGAGACTGACCTCTGGTTGTGCGCACTTCAGCAGTGGAGGTGCGCACAGGATTCTGTGGTGACGGGCAGTGTGAGTCCCAGCTCTGGTTGTACACACTTCTGAACTGTGCTCTGGCTATGCACACTTCAGCAGTGCTGCTCTGCACAGGAGTCTGTGGTGAATTGCAGTGTTAGACGGAGCTCTGGTTGTGCACACTTCAGCAGTGGGCTCAGCATAGGATTCTGTGGCGAAGCGCAGTGTAACACTGAGCTCTGATTGTGCAAACTTCAGCAGTGGAGGTGCGCACAGGATTCTGTGGCAACGGGCCGTGTGAGACTGAGCTCTGATTGTGCACACTTCAGCAGTGCGGTTGTCCGCAGGATTCTGTGGTGACGGCAGAGTGAGACTGAGCTCTGGCTGTACACACTTCAGCAGTGCAGCTGCGCACAGGATTCTGTGGTGACAGGCAGTGTGAGACAGGACTCTGGTTGTGCACACTTCAGCAATGCGGCTGCACACAGGATGCTGTGGTTAAGGGGAGTGTGAGACTGTGCTCTGGCTGTGCACACTTCAGCAGTGTGGCTGCGCACAGGATTCTGTGGTGGCCTGCAGTGTGAGACTGAACTCTGGTTGTGCACACTTCAGCAGTGCAGCTGCACACAGGATTCTGTGGTTAAGGGGAGTGGTAGAATGTGCTTTGGCTGTGCACACTTCAGCAAAGCGGCTGAGCACAGGATTCTGTGGTGACAGGAAGTGTGAGAATGAGCTCTGGTTATGCACACTTCAGCAGTGCGGCTGCGCACAGGATTCTATGGTGACAGACAGTGTGAGACTGAGCTCTGATTGTGCACACTTCAGCAATGCAGCTACATACAGGATTCTGTGGTTAAGGGGAGTGTGAGACTGTGATCCAGCTGTGCACACTTCAGCAGTCTGGCTGCACACAGGATTCTGTGGTGACAGACAGTGTGAGATTGAGGTCTGGTTGTGCACACTTCAGCAATGCAGCTGCACACAGGATTCTGTGGTTAAGGGGAGTGTGAGACTGTGATCTGGCTGTGCACACTTCAGCAGTCTGGCCGCACACAGGATTCTCTGGTGGCGGACAGTGTGAGACTGAGCTCTGGCTGTACACACTTCAGCAGTGTAGCTGCACACAGGATTCTGAGGTTAAGGTGAGTGTGAGACTGTGCTCTGGCTGTGCACACTTCAGCAGTGCGGTTTTGCACAGGATTCTGTGGTGACTGGTAGTGTGAGACTGAGCTCTGGTTGTGCAAACTTCAGCAGTGCGGCTGCACACAGGTTTCTGTGGTGATGGGTAGTGTGAGACTGAGGTATGGTTGAGCACACTTCAGCAGTGCGGCTGTGCACAGGATTCTGTGGCGAAGCGCAGTGTAAGACTGAGCTCTGATTGTGCAAACTTCAGCAGTGGAGGTGAGCACAGGATTCTGTGGCAATGGGCAGTGTGAGACTGAGCTCTGATTGTGCACACTTCAGCAGTGCGGTTGTCCGCAGGATTCTGTGGTGACGGCAGTGTGAGACTGAGCTCTGGTTGTGCACACTTCAGCAGTGCTGCTGCGTTCAGGATGCTGTGGTTAAGGGGAGTGTGAAACTGTGCTCTGGCTATGCACACTTCAGCAGTGTGGTTGCACACATGATTGTGTGGTGACAGGCAGTGTAAGACTGAGCTCTGATTGTACACACTTAAGCAGTGCAGCTGCGCACAGGATTCTGTGGTTATGGGGAGTGTGAGAATGTGCTCTAGCTGTGTACACTTCCGCAATGCGGCTGAACACAGGATTCTGTGGTGACTGGCAGTGTGAGACTGAGCTCTGGTTGTGCACACTTCAGCAGTGTGGTTGCGCACAGGATTCTGTGGTGACCTGCAGTGTGAGACTGAACTCGGGTTGTGCACATTTCAGCAATGCGGCTTCACACAGGATTCTGTGGTTAAGGGGGGTGTGAGACTGTGCTCTGGCTGTGCACACTTCAGCAGTGCAGCTGCACACATGATTGTGTGGTGACAGGCAGTGTAAGACTGAGCTCTGATTGTACACACTTAAGCAGTGCAGCTGCGCACAGGATTCTGTGGTTATGGGGAGTGTGAGAATGTGCTCTAGCTGTGTACACTTCCGCAATGCGGCTGAACACAGGATTCTGTGGTGACTGGCAGTGTGAGACTGAGCTCTGGTTGTGCACACTTCAGCAATGTGGCTACATACAGGATTCTGTGGTTAAGGGGAGTGTGAGACTGTGATCTGGCTGGCTGTGCACACTTCAGCATTCTGGCTGCACACAGGATGTTGTGGTGCCGGGCAGTGTGAGACTGAGGTTTGGTTGTGCACACTTCAGCAATGCAACTGCACACAGGATTCTGTGGTTAAGGGGAGTGTGAGTCTGTGATCTGGCTGTGCACACTTTTGCAGTCTGGCTGCACACAGGATTCTCTGGTGGCGGACAGTGTGAGACTGAGCTCTGGCTGTAGAGACACTTCAGCAGTGCAGCTACACACAGGATTCTGTGGTGACAGGCAGTGTAAGACTGAGCTCTTATACACACTTCAGCAGTGCAGCTGCGCACAGGATTCTGTGGTTAAGGGGAGTGTGAGACTGTGCTCTGGCTGTGCACACTTCAGCAGTGCAGCTGCACACAGGTTTCTGTGGTGATGTGTAGTGTGAGACTGAGGTATGGTTGCGCACACTTCAGCAATGTGGCTGTGCACAGGATTCTGTGGTGACAGGCAGTGTGAGACTGAGATATGGTTGTGCACACTTCAGCAGTGCGGCTGCGCACAGGGGGCCTCATTTATGAGAAATTACGCATCACTGCGTGAAAGCAGCGATGCATCACTTCTCAGTGCGCCCTCCTTGCGACATTCCTGATGCGTCATATTTAATGTACGACGCATCATGTCTCAAGGAGTTACAGATACGTCAGTAATTATGACGTATCTGTAAGCGCAAAAGTGACGCATTGCTGGAGTGTGTCACAAAAGTAACACAACTCCAGCAATGCGTCCTTTCACATGGGGCAAGCCCCATGTGAAAGGGCCTGCGGCAGTCTTATGCCTACAGTGAGGCAGGCACAAGATTTTGACGCAACGGCGTCCTAAAAATGACGCAGTGAAATCTCATAGATTTCACTGCGTCACTTCTACAACCCTTCCTTGCATCAATACGCCCCCCTTGCATACATTATACCTGGCACAGGTATATTGTGGCACAGGGGTTTACAAAGTGACACATCTACCTAGATGCGTCACTTCGCAAATATGGCGTAACAAGGCGCATTTTTTACGCCACTGGTGTGTCACAAAAAGTGACTCACCGGTGGAGTAAAAGTGACGCACGGCCTCATAAATGAGGCCCCGGATGCTGTGGTTAAAGGGAGTGTGAAACTGTGCTCTGGCTATGCACACTTCAGCAGTGTGGCTGCGCACAGGATTCTGTGGTGACAGGCAGTGTGAGACTGAGCTCTGGTTGTGCACACTTCAGCAATGCAGCTGCACACAGGATTCTGTGGTGACGGAGAGTGTGAGACAGTGCTCTAGCTGTGCACACTTCAGCAGTGCAGCTGCGCAAAGGATACTGTGGTGGCAGGCAGTGTAAGACTGAGCTCTGATTGTACACAGTTCAGCAGTGCGACTGCGCACAGGATTCTGTGGTTAAATGGAGTGAAAGACTGTTCTCTGGCTGTGCACACTTCAGCAGTCCGGCTGCACATAGGATTCTGTTGTGACTGACAGTGTGAGACTGAGCTCTGGTTGTACACACTTCAACAGTGTAGCTGCACACAGGATTCTGTGGTGACGGGCAGTGTGAGACTGAGCTCTTGTTATACACACTTCCGCCAGTGGTCTGCGCACAGGATTCTGTGGTGGATGACATTGTCAGACAGAGCTCTGGTTGTTCACTCTTCAGCAGTTGGGCTGCTCACAGGATTCTGTGGTGCCGGACAGTGTGAGCCTGATCTCTGGTAGTGCACACTTCAGCTGTGGGGCTGCACACAGGATTCTGTGGTGACAGGCAGTCTGAGGATGAGTGTCCATTGTACACAGATATACACTGGGACTGTTCTAAGGAGACCACCTGGCATTGAGCCAAATTCTGAGCAGCAACATTAAACATTCAGGGCAAATGGCCAATTTTTTAGGCACATCTGAGAAGGTCGAACAATAATATAAAAACAAGTGATTTAATGAGTAATGTGTACAAATCAAAATAAGTGCATTTTCCTTTGACAATTCTGTGCTTAATTTGCAAAAAAAAAGCATAAGTACCAGGGCTCTCATTAGGAGGCCTCTGCAGCTTGCACCACACATTAGAGTGGAACAAAGGACAGGACTTTTTTCAATACATGTTCCTTAATCTCTGTTAGTTGGTGAGTTGACAGATTATATATAGGAATGGGCTCAACCGTATTGAAAGCTGAATTGTCTGTCTCCTGTACACTCTCCATCTTGTCCTGAGTTCTCCCTGTTCCATAAACCGGCCCCTCCATACTCCACCCCCTCTTCCCCTGCGCCACCTCTGTCGTGAAAAGGATGGGTCCCCGGGAGTTGGAAATTGGGGTTAGGAGGTCCAAAATGTTCTTGTCCGGAGTCTGAGAAGTGACCGAGAAAGTGGTGAATCTGCTACGAGACCGAGCCCGATTGCCCAGACTAAGGCTGCTAGGGTTATTACTCTTATAGAAGTTGTCCTTAAGGTGAGAGTGCACGCTTCCTAGTTTGTAATTCTTAATGTCTTTCAACATTGACTGTGTGTGACTTCATATCTGCAATTGTTTCATGAACTGCTTCTAACAATTGTTTAGCGTCTTGGATAGTAGAGTCACTTTTTTGTACACCGTTCAGTACAAGTGCACTGTGTGGCATTCCGGGGTACTGCGGCAGTGGTAGTGAGCTCTGTTTGTACACTGTTCGGCACCAGGGCCCTGCGTCGTGTGATAGTGAGCTCTGTTTGTGCACAGTTCAGCCCCAGGGCCCGGCATTGGATTCTCCAGCGCTGGCAGTGATACAAGATGGCTGGTTTCACGAGCAGCGCTGGGAGTTGTCTCTGGTGATGAGGGGTCTTGGGGCCAGATGTAGCTAAGTAACATTTACCGATTCTTAATTACCGAAAATTACCGAATTTTACCGATTCGGTAATTAAGAATCGGTAAATGTGAGGGGTGGGTATGTAGGGAATCCAGATGTTCCCTTTTACCGAATCGGTAAAAGTCGGTATTTACCGATTCGGTAAATACCAAAATAGGTAAAGCCAATTGATTCCTATGGGCTTCAAAGCCCATAGGAATCAATAGGCTTTACCGATTCGGTATTTACCGAATCGGTAAATACCGAATTTCACAAGGGTGCAGGGGGTGTCACTTTGACACCCCCTGTCACCCCCTAAACAGGATTGGGTGCCATGTGGCAGGCATACAAGCCCTAGGGGCAGGTCTGCCTGCCACATGGCATAGGTGTGCATGCACACATGTGCATGCACACCGGAATCGGTATTTTACCATGAAGTCGGATTTCATGGTAAAATACCGATTCGTTAAGGCCTTTGGGACTCAGAAGAGTCCCACCTACATATGGAATTTGCAGAATCGGTAAAATTACCGATTCAGTATTTTACAGAATCGGTAATTTTACCGATTCTGTAAATGTAGATTTACCTACATGTGGCCTTGGATTTAGGCCCCTACATACCGATTGGTCATTTACCGGTCGGTAACGGCCGAAATCGGCCGTTACCGGTTGGTAAATGGCCACCTACATCGGGCCCTAGGTCAGCAGCGCAGGGAGCTGTCTCTGGTGCTGAAGGTTCTCGGTGAACCACGCAGGGAGCTGTCTCTGGTGCTAAAGGGTAGCGGTGAGCAGCGCCGGGAGATGTCTCTGGTGCTGAAGGTCTCGGTGAACCACGCTGGGAGCTGTCTCTGGTGCTGAAGATTCGCGGTGAGCAGCGCTGGGAGCTGTCTCTGGTGCTGAAGGGTTTCGGTGAGCAGCGCTGGGAGCTGTCTCTGGTGCTGAAGGGTTTCGGTGAGCAGCGCTGGGAGCTGTCTCTGGTGCTGAAGGGGTTCGGTGAGCAGGGCTGGGAGCTGGCTCTGGTGCTGAAGGGTTTCGGTGAGCAGCGCTGGGAGCTGTCTCTGGTGCTGAAGGGGTTCGGTGAGCAGGGCTGGGAGCTGGCTCTGGTGCTGAAGGGTTTCGGTGAGCAGCGCTGGGAGCTGTCTCTGGTGCTGAAGGGTTTCGGTGAGAAGCGCCGGGAGCTGTCTCTGGTGCTGAAGGGTTTCGGTGAGCAGCGCCACCACCCTCCGCCGCCAGTGTAGGGCGGCCGGTTGAACAGCACGGATGTCAATTTACTCAAGGTTATTCCTTCGTCCTCTTGTCGACGTGTCTAACTCTCCCACTGAAAAGCTTCAGGCTAGTGACTGCGCTATTCGCTTGTGATTTCATTTTGAACTACGGACTCGTGTTTAACTAAAACCAAAAACCAAACGTATTACAGACCTAACCTCACCAGCCAGAGAATTCCAAAGGAAGCCATGGAAAAGAGGCCTGCTTTTGGTAGCGGGGTTACACTTACAATTGTGCTGGAACAATGTTCAGAGTGGGGGTGCCACTACCAATAATACATCACTGAACTCACAAAGACTGTGGAAAATCCAAGCCTCACACAACAAAAAAGTGTAGCCAATGAGCACGCCCTTTCAGCAGGGGTGTGTGCGTGGAAGGGGGGGGGGTGCCGGGGCGGTATGCTGCTGTGGTGCAGCTTGAAGCACACAGTGCACATCTATTACAAAGGCATGGCGTGGTGACTCACCGTTATTTACAGACAGCCCATTTTCTATTGAAATATCGACACAGTTTGTAGAAATCAGTGGCAACAAATATTTTTTATTTCCACATCAGCAAGTAAGTTGTATTGATTTCGATTGATCCTATTAACATCTGTGTTTCCATCACACTTAATGTTTACAAAAATGTGGGCTTTTTGCTATGTTTTGAAATACTTGTTCATTTCATTTGAAAGTATTTAAATGTTGTGTGTTTGAAAAAAAGCTGATAGCCATAGCCGTGTCTTTAAAACTCACTGCACCCCAGCATGATTGTTAGATATTTCACTTTACAAAATCATCATACATGGCGCTCAGAGAAAGAAAAGTGTACACTAATGTCCACGTTAAAAGAATAAGCAGCAATTTGTCAGAAGACACTAACTCACATTTGACCCTTGTCTTTGAACTCACAGCAATTGTGACAAGCTAAACATACAATTTAAAGTCATCTTTATTAATTATTCACCTTCTGTAATCCAACATGTTTATTTGGGGAGTTCTGCAGCACCCCCACATTCCTATTCCCACCAACGAAAGACTAGTGTCCCAAAATTGGAAATTTACACTGCAATGGCACAGAGAGTTTCAATCCCACATTGCCATTTTCAGGGAATGATACCAATGGGGTATCAAAAATACAGAAGTAGCCATTCATCACCAATAGAGGGCATCGCTAAGTGTGTTTCAGAGGCGACCAGAAAACGAGTGCTGTAACTTGTGTGCAGTGCTGTGTTCTTGAAAATGGCTGTAACTCCTTTCAACACTAAAAAAATTAGAAATGTGAAGAAGAATTAATATTTACAAAAGGCAGTGCCTGGATTCCTTTTAAATGGCACTTTAGCAGGCCTTGTGTTGTCACATTCACAAACATTAAAAGCGTTTACTAAGAAGAGCTGTATGGTGGGTGATTGACAGGGTCTCCAGACTTTCGACAGAAGTCTCTCTGCAGTGTTCCAGACAGGGCTTTAAGTGGACCGGGTTCCTCCGGGTCTAAATCCTGTTAGTAATAAAAAAAAAATGGACATTGAAACGGGGCCCTATCAGGCCCTATATTAATGTCCTTAACTTTACAGGCAAATAAGGCTGATGGAATTCTGAACAATGAATGTAAAAACTGTTAAGGTATTCCATGTCAATGATTCAGTTCCTTTTTATATTATGCATCTTTTACTGACCCTTGCACCAAAATACTGATCGGGTGGCAAAATATCTATATCTCAAAAACGTAGTATATGTGTTTAAGCCAAGCCCTTAATTACAAAAATCACCCCACGCCCTTTGCAGACCCTCCGCTTTCTGCATCCCACTTAAAGCCCTGGCTAAAGCCTTGGTCAGGGGTTTATTGAGCAGAGTCACTACATGGGTTCTACAGCCGAAGCCACTATCAAGGAAATGGGCCATGGTGGCGTGTTTGGCGAGTGTGCATTCAATCTTTTATCTTATTACATGCAATTAACGCAGGCGCAATAGGCGAGGCATTGTAATTTTTAGACCCATTATGCACAGGAAAAGCCGAACCGTACCTAAGTGAGGCCCTAACATTACAAGCCCAAAGCAAAATATTTCTTATGAGACTAATCACTTTAGGTATCGCTGATTTTAATCCTGCATGGACCCGCCAGGGGGAAGAGCACAAAATGTAGGCTGTGCTCCTAAAAGAGTGAATCCTCGTTGCGCCTTCTTTGCTGCTGCCCCAACCTTTACAATGAACGTTGGCGACTCCTGCGCCCGATTTGTATTGTTAATGAAGTAAAGACCTGCAGCGAAGCATCAGCCTTGTGCTGTTTCAAAACAAAAACTATAATTTTAGCAAGACTGGGGAAATTCACGCATCTGATCAGGGTTTGCCTTAAAGGCCTTGAACACTGTGGAAGCAAGCGAACTGGTCCCCGATAAGTACTGAGGAGTGTATCTCCCTTTTTTTCCCAGCCCTTTTAAGATTGTGATTTTTACATTTTTTTTTTATTTCTAATGAGGAGTTCTAATCAGAATGACTTTTACAGAACATTGGGGGGCTGCACAAAGTTGCTTAAGGGCACATAATCATTATAAATTCAGGTTCTGGTTGAACTGGAGGGCGCTGGGGAAAGGAGGGTGGCATTTTTGCTAAATACAAAACTATTCTTTTTATAGCATCTGCTTTTACTGTAACGATTTTAATTAATTGAACAGTCAATAAAAATTCAATTCAATTCAACACTAGGAATGTCTGATTCACATCATCTATATGTTTTATTTTATTTATTGTTGATTTTTTAAGTGCAAGTTGCTGCTGGGAGTCAAGTAGATTCATTCTACTAAGATGTGAAGGGGTGGTACAGTGAGGATGGGTGGGTGAAAGGATGGCAGGGTAAATGGAAATCTGATAGGATAGATGAGTGGGTAAATGGATGACTGAGTAAAAGATGGATGGATGGAGCGTAGAGTACATTGAAATCTGGGAGGATGGATGGACTAAAAGGTCAATTGATGACTTGCTTTATTGATAGATGGGTAAGTAAATGTAATGTAATGGTACTTGTATAGCACACGAATCACCATGAGGCATCTCGGCGCGTGTACGAAAACCACTGAGGAACCCTTCCTGGCCTTTCCCTGTGAAGTCAGACATCCTAGCATTGGTGGGGCCATTGTAGAGATTAAGCAAGCTATTGCCCAGAGTTGCAGAGTGGGAACCATGATTAGAATAGGCACCGAGGCGAGAATTATCAAGTCCGGGGAAATTGAGCCCAAGAGCCGTTGAGGCAGGAATTGGACCCTGGTCCCCGGCCAGACCTCTACATCAGGGTCTCCAGCTCTAACCATTGAGACACACTTCTCCACAAGTCAAATGATGGATTTAAGGGGGGTGTATGTATGTATGTATGTAGAGAACGATGCATGCATTGACAATGGGTATGTGAATGAATGGATGGAATATCCAAGGAATGGTTGGAATGGTGAAAGATTGAATGATGGAGGAAAGAATAAATGAGTGACAGGCTGCAAAGGTGAAATGGTGACTATGAACAGTTGGATGGAAGGTTGAAAGGATGACTAGGTGCTTGCATGAGCGCGACGTCTATGGTGGGTTAGGCTCACTTACTTTGCTTGGTTGGTTCCATCCCAGCTGCGATTTGAAGTGTGTTGGCGGTGTCTTAATTTTCTAGCTGCTTCATTGACTCAGGCCCTGCACGGAAGTGGGAATTTTATGCAACCAGGCAAGGATCCTTTATTGCAATGCTCTTCCTCAATTCACCAGCTTCTCTTTTACAGTTATCCATTATTCATTCGTTATCCATATATACACATATGTACATACTGTAGAATATTTAAATGAAACATAGAAAACGTTTTGCATTGCACCAACCAGCAAAACAATGTCTATATATATTATGCAGATTTTTTTTACAGATTGGTCCAATGCAAAATGTGGAGGACATTTGTATTTTTCGAATGAGTGGGAAGGCACCGCCTTGGGGTCAAAGTGCAGCCCTGAGAGTGCCGGCGCTGCTCTCCGCAGGGATGTGCAGCCCATATAGATGATATCAATAAATCCTGCTCTTCAGAAACCGCCCCTTAATTGAGACTGGGGGTCTGCTGTGATATGGGTTGGCATTTGCTCATATCAATCTGACAGAGCAGGCTCCGGAAATTGCAGGTAATATTCATCTGGGGAGCTCTTTCATTACACGTAATTCATTCGACTTTCACAATAAATTGAGTGACATCCCTTCAAAGGAGCCTTTTTAGCCCTGATGAAGTGCTCGCCGGGGCTGGGCTTTTTTTCCCTTTATTGTCACTTCCCTTAAAGCTAAGTCGTCAACATGTCAATCTGAGGCATAAAAAGCCCGAGCTGTGTTTACAAAGCGCCCGGGAGGTTGTTTAACGCTGACTTACACGAGGAGTTAGTTGGGCGCTAAAAGGCTGGATAAATCAGTCTTAACTTCGGCGAACAACGCGCGAGGGGGCTCTGAGAGCACCACCCGTGGTGACTGCAGTGGAAGATGGAGAAAAAAATAAGGGAGGAGGGAAGGGCCGGGGGCTGGTGGGCACAGGGACGGAGAGGGAAGAGAAGCAGGGTTGGAGAGCGAGAGGATATAAGGGGTAAGAAGAAGGAATTGGGGCTGGAGGGCGCAAGGGAGCGAGAAACAAGCATAGAAAGAAATAAGAGATGGGGTAAGGATGCAGGAAATAAGGGGTGGTACTGATATGAAACAATAAGGGACAATACGAGGAATAAAAGGGACAGACAGCAATAAGCGACGACAGATGAAACTAAGGGAATCTGTGACGGGGTAAGGGAAGAGATGACACAAAGTGGAAGATATGCAGCTATAGGGGACGACAGAAAAAACGAAAGAGCAAGAGGACGTAATAAGCAAGGTAAGGTGGGAATTAGGGATGAGAGGAAGGAATATGGGAAGATCTGAGAACTAAAGGGAAGGGGGGAATGCACAGAAAGCATAGAGGAAGGCGTAATAAGAGAAGAGAGGGAGGATTCAAAAAGGCCTGGAAGGATTCGGTAGAAAGAACAATAGACGAAAGGGAAGAGCAGGCAAAATAAGGGCAGACTAGATGGGGGAAGAAATGGGGGACGAAGCAACGGGAAAGAATACATGAAGAATGGAATAATTAAGGGTGAGGAGAAGGAATAAGATTGAAAGGAATACAAGAGAGCTGAAATCAAAAGGAATTAGGTGAAAGAATAATAGACGAGAAGAAGGAGGAGGAGGGAGAGGAAAGAGCAGGAGAATCGCGTGAACAGTGATTGACGAGAAAAATGAATACAGGAAGTGAAAACAAAAAAGAAGAGGGAAGAAGATAGGAAGAGTTAATAAATAAAAGAGGAAAGTGAACTACGGGATAAAGGGAGAGTAAGAGGAGCAAGAACTACAGAAGAGAGGGGAGTATGAGAATGGAAGGTGATGAGTGAAAAGAGAGGGAGAGGTGTGGCGCCGTGGCCAGGGTGACTGACGCTGGAATCTGGAGATCACGGTTCGATCCCCGTAGACGGCGGCAGATTAGCCCGGCACCATGTGACTCTGGGTGATAGCTTGCTTAATCTTCCCAACGGCCCCCAGCACCTAGAGACCCTTACGGGTGATTGTTCGCGCTTTCCAAATGTGGATTATTATTATTATTATGAGTGGAGGGGAGTGGAGGAGACAGAGGGATAAAGGAAGTAATGAGGAGGCAAAGGCTATGTCTAATTCAAACAGAATATCGTAAAGCAGGGCCGAATCCACGGTTATGCACATGCACTTTATGTGGAAACACAGTTAAATGCGGAGGTTTCAAAGGCTTCTAAAAACCCGTGCGGAGGCACAGGCCTCGGATGAAAACAACTCTTAAATTCGAAACAATTCTTAAATTCGACCTCACTGCCTTTGGTTGCACCTCAGAGGAGTCTCCAGAGCTCGAGATGCTACAGGGAAATTCCAGGTAGCTCCCAGCCAGGATTGTCACTCAAAAGGAGTCCTGATTGCCCCTTAACTTCAGCCTTTGTTTTGGGCCCAGTTGGAATTTAAAATAAGAACGCGCCCTTACTGCTCTGAATGAAAGCAGACAACATGCGGGCACTGCTGAATGTGTCCCGGTGTCTGAAAATTACACTGGGACCAGTACAGCAAATTTCTGTGGGTCCCAACTTCTTGGCAGTGGCGGTGGCATCCACCCTGTGAAAAAAGTGAGTAGACGCCATCTGCCGACATGTACCCTTGCTTGTGCCCTGGGTATCTCTGTTCATCAGTATTCATTGATGCCCTGAGAAAATTTAGTTGCAGCTAATTTGTTAAATATTGTAATGCACTTAAATGTACTCATTATAGACCTGCTAAACATATGTGTGATTTCTTAGGATCTGATGTCACCTCTTGAGATATCGCTTCCCGTGATGTCATGGTTTGGTTTGCCACTTTCTGTGATGCCACATGCCATGTCAGGCTCTGTGTAGTCACGTGCTGTGATATCATATGCCATGATGTCACTTGCATACTGCCTAACTTGTTTAGTCCTTTCACTTTTTTTTTTTAGGGCTTGCATCCAATACATGCCCACCTTTCTTGATAGAGGCCTGTTGACTGCATGGATTTTTTTGGGGGAAGAGGCGGGGGTAATCTGCCCCCAAGCACACGTGTATCTCCATGAACCTCGCTGGGGTTGGGCAGACAGGGCCACCTGGCCCTTAGTTCTCCTGAACAGCTTAGTCCACCTCTTCCGCTGGGCTTGTGTGTGCTTGCACTTGTCCTAGCTCTCCAGAGGCAACAGTAAGGGTAAAGCCACCATACCCCGGCTCCTGTGTCAGCTTGCACTTGCCCTGCCTCGCCGAAGGTTGCAGCATGGCTGAATTTTCCCCTAACTCCCCCTTCACCGGCTTTGTCTCCCTGTACTTCTTCTGCCTCTCAAGGGGCCGTAGCATGCCTGAACCCCGCCTCGTCCCAGCCTCATGTGTGCTTGCACCTCTCGCCTGGCCCGTGTGTGCTTGCACCTCTCTTACCGCCCCTGTGTGTCCTTGCACCTCTCCTCCCAGCACCTGTGTACTTGCACCTCTTGCCCATCCCATGTGTGCTTGCACTTCTCCCCGACCCCATGTGTTATTTCACTTCTCCCCCAGCCCTGTGTGTTCTTCCACCTCTCCACCAGCCCTATGTGTGCTTGCACCTCTTCTCTCAGCCTGTATGTGCTTGCACCTCTCTCCCAATACGTGTGTTCTTGACCTCAAGCCCCGGCCTTGTGTGAGCTTTTACCTCTCCTCCAGCCCTGTGTGTGCTTGCGCCTCTCCTCCTGGCCCAGTGTGTGCTTGCGCCTCTCCTCCTGGCCCTGTTAGTGATTGTGCCTCTTCTCCCAGCCTGTGTGTGCTTGCACCTCTCCTACCACCCGTGTGTATTTGTTCCTCTCCTCCAGCCCCGTATGTGCTTGCTCCTCTCCTCCTGCCCCATGTGTGCTTGAAACTCTCCTCCGGCCCTGTGTGTGCTTGCTCCTCTCCTCCCCTGTGTGTGCTTGCTCCTCTACTACTGCCCAGTGTGTGCTTGCGCCTCTCCTCCTAGCCAGGTATGTGCTTGCGCCTCTCCTCCCAACCCCGTGTGTGCTTGCGCTTCTCCTCCTGGTACTGTATGTGATTATGCCTCTTCTCCCAGCCTGTGTGTGCTTGCGCCTCTCCCCCTTGTCCCGTGTGTGCTTGCACCTCTCCTCTGGCCCTGTGTGTGCTTGCACCTCTCCTCTGGCCCTGTTTGTGCTTGCGCCTCTCCTCCGGCCCTGTATGTGCTTTTGCCTCTCCTCCTGGCCTTGTATGTCCTTGCGCCTCTCCTCCTGGCCCCATGTGCGGTTGCACTTCTCCCCCTGCCCATTGTGTGCTTGCACCTCTCCCCCACTTCATGTTTGCTTGTGCCTCTCCTCTGGCCCCGAATGTGCTTGCGCCTCTCCTCCCTACCCCGTGTGGGCTTGTGCCTCTCCTCCTGACCCTGTATGTGATTGTGCCTCTTCTCCCGGCCCCTTGTGTGCTTGCGCCTCTCCCCCTGGCCCTGTGTGTGCTTGCGCCTCTCCTCCGGCCCGGGTTTGCTTGCGCCTCTCCTCCCGGCACATGTGTGCCTGCACCTCTCCTCCCTACCCTGTGTGTGCTTGGGCCTCGCCCTCTGGCCCTGTACCGCTTGTGCCTCTCCTCCCGGCCCCGTGTGTGCTTGTGCTTCTCCTCCCAGCCCTGTGTGTACTTGCGCCAACCCCCTGGCCCCATGTATGCTTGCGCCTCTCCCCCAGGCCGGTTTGTGCTTGAGCCTCTCTGCCAGGCCCGTGTGTGCTTGTGCCTCTCTCCCTGGCCCTGTGTGTGCTTGCGCTTGTCCTCCACCCCGTGTGTGCTTGCACCTCTCTGCCAGGCCCGTGTGTGCTTGCGCCTCTCCTCCGGCCCTGTGTGTGCTTGTGCCTCTCCTCCGGCCCTGTGTGTGCATGCGCCTCCCCTCCTGGCCCAGTGTGTGTTTGCGCCTTCACTCCCGACCCTGTCTGTGCTTGCGCCTCTCCTCCTGGGCCGTGTGTTCTTGCGCTGTCCTCTGGCCCTTGAGTGCTTGCACCTCTCCTCCTGGCCCAGAGTGTGTTTGCGCCTCCACTCCCGACCCCGTTTGTGCTTGCGCCTCCTCTCACGTCCCCGAGTGTGCTTGCGCCTCTTCTCCCGGCCCATGTGTTCTTGTACCTCTCTGAGGACCCGTGTGTGCTTGTGCCTCTCTTCCTGGCCCCGTGTGTGCTTTCTCATCTCCTCCGGCCCAGTGTGTGTTTGCGCCTCTCCTCCCGGCCCTGTGTGTGCTTCCTCCTCTCCTCCGGCCCCATGTGTGCTTGCGTCTCTCCTCCGGCACTTTGTGTGCTTGCGCCTGTTCTCCGGCCCTGTGTGGACTTGCGCTGTCCTCCGGCCCTGTGTGTGCTTGCGCCTCTCCTCCTGGCCCAGTGTGTGTTTGCGCCTCCCCTCCCAACCTCATGTGTGGTTGTGTCTCCCCTCCCGACCCATATATGCTTGCGCCTCTCCCACAGGCCCCGTGTGTTTCTAGCACCTCTCCCCCAGTCCCGTGCATGCTTGCGCCTCTCCTCTGGCCCTGTGTGTGCTTGCGCCTCTCCTCCCAGCCCTGTATGTGCATTTGCCTCTCCTCCTGGCCTTTGTTGTCCATGCGCCTCTCCTCCCGGCGCCGTGTGTGCATGTGCCTCTCCTGCTGACCAGTTTATGATTGCACCTCTCCCCAAGGCCTGTGTGTGCTTGCTCCTCTCCCCCTGGCCCGTGTGTGCTTGCTCCTCTCCCCAAGGCCTGTGTGTGCTTGTGCCTCTCCTCTAGCCCTGTGTGTGCTTGCGCCTCTCCTCCCGACTCGTGTGCGCTTGAGCCTCTCCCCCGGGCCCGTGTGTGCTTGCTCCTCTCCTCTGGCCCCGTTTGTGCTTGAGCCTCTCCTCTGGCCCTGTGTGTGCTTGCACCTCTCCTCCCAACCCGCGTGTGCTTGCGCTTCTCCCCCATGCCCCGTGTGTGCTTGCACCTCTCCCCCAGGCCTGTGTGTGCTTACGCCTCTCCTCTGGCCCTGTGTGTGCTTGCGCCTCTCCTCCCAACCCTGTTTGTGCTTTTGCCTCTCCTCCTCGCCTTGTATGTCCTTGCGCCTCTACCTCCCAGCCCCGTGTGTGCTTGCACCTCTCCTCCCGGCCCATGTGTGCTTACGCCTCTCCTCTCGGCCCTGTGTGTGCATGCGCCTCTCCTCCCAGCCCAGTGTGTGCTTGCTCCTCTCCCCCTGGCGCGTGTGTGCTTGCGCCTCTCCTCCCGGCCCCATGTGTGCTCGCTCCTCTCCCCCAGGCCTGTGTGTGCTTGTGCTTCTCCTCCGGCTCAGTGTGTGCTTCCTGCTCTCCTCCAGCCCTGTGTGGGCTTACGCCTCTCTACCTGGCCCGTGTGTGCTTGCTCCTCTCCCCCAGACCTGTTTGAGCTTGCACCTCTCCTCCGGCCCCGTGTGGGCTTGCGCCTCTCCTCCCAGGCCCGTGTGTGCTTGTGCCTCTCCCCCAGGCCGGTGTGAGCTTGCGCCTCTCCTACAGCCCAGTGTGTGCTTGCTCCTCTATTCCTGGCCCTGTATGTGCTTGCGCCTCTCCTCCCAGCCCTGTGTGTGCTTGTGCCTCTCCCCCTGGCCTGGGTGTGCTTGTGCCTCTCATCCGGCCCCGTGTGTGCTTCCTCCTCTCCTCCAGCCCGTGTGTGCTTGCGCCTCTCCTCTAGTCCCGTGTGTGCTTCCTCCTCTCCTCTAGCCCGTGTGTGCTTGCACCACTCCTCCCGGCCCTGTGTGTGCTTGCGCCTCTCCTCCCGGCCCTGTGTGTGCTTGCGCCTCTCCTCCAGCCCCGTGTGTGCTTCCTCCTCCCCTCTGGCCCCGTGTGTGCTTGCGCCTCCCCTCTGGCCCCGTGTGTGCTTGCGCCTCTCCTCCAGCCCCGTGTGTGCTTCCTCCTCTCCTCTGGCTCTGTGTGTGCTTGCGCCTCTCCTCCCGGCCCTGTGTGAGCTTGCGCCTCTCCTCCCTACCCCGTGTGGGCTTGTGCCTCTCCTCCTGACCCTGTATGTGATTGTGCCTCTTCTCCCGGCCCCTTGTGTGCTTGCGCCTCTCCCCCTGGCCCTGTGTGTGCTTGCGCCTCTCCTCCGGCCCGGGTTTGCTTGCGACTCTCCTCCCGGCACATGTGTGCCTGCACCTCTCCTCCCTACCCTGTGTGTGCTTGGGCCTCGCCCCCTGGCCCTGTACCGCTTGTGCCTCTCCTCCCGGCCCCGTGTGTGCTTGTGCTTCTCCTCCCAGCCCTGTGTGTACTTGCGCCAACCCGCTGGTCCCATGTTTGCTTGTGCCTCTCCCCCAGGCCCTGTGTGTGCTTGCGCTTGTCCTTCACCCCAGTGTGTGCTTGCACCTCTCTGCCAGGCCCGTGTGTGCTTGCGCCTCTCCTCCGGCCCTGTGTGTGCTTGTGCCTCTCCTCCGGCCCTGTGTGTGCATGCGCCTCCCCTCCTGGCCCAGTGTGTGTTTGCGTCTCCACTCCCGACCCTGTGTGTGCTTGCGCCTCTCCTCCTGGCCCGTGTGTTCTTGCGCTGTCCTCCGGCCCCGTGAGTGCTTTCACATCTCCTCCTGGCCCAGAGTGTGTTTGCGCCTCCACTCCTGACCCCGTTTGTGCTTGCGCCTCCTCTCACGTCCCCGAGTGTGCTTGCGCCTCTTCTCCCGGCCCATGTGTTCTTGTACCTCTCTGTGTGCTTGTGCCTCTCTTCCCAGCCCCGTGCGTGCTTTCTCATCTCCTCCGGCCCAGTGTATGTTTGCGCCTCTCCTTCCGGCCCTGTGTGTGCTTCCTCCTCTCCTCCGGCCCCATGTGTGCTTGCGTCTCTCCTCTGGCACTTTGTGTGCTTGCGCCTGTTCTCCGGCCCTGTGTGTACTTGCGTTGTCCTCCGGCCCTGTGTGTGCTTGCGCCTCTCCTCCTGGCCCAGTGTGTGTTTGTGCCTCCCCTCCCGACCTCATGTGTGCTTGAGTCTCCACTCCCGACCCGTATATGCTTGCGCCTCTCCCCCAGGCCCCGTGTGTTTCTTGCACCTCTCCCCCAGTACGGTGCATGCTTGCGCCTCTCCTCTGGCCCTGTGTGTGCTTGCGCCTCTCCTCCCAGCCCTGTATGTGCTTTTGCCTCTCCTCCTGGCCTTGTATGTCCTTGCGCCTCTCCTCCCAGCCCCGTGTGTGCATGCGCCTCTCCTCCCGACCCGTTTATGCTTGCACCTCTCCCCAAGGCCTGTGTGTGCTTGCTCCTCTCCCCCTGGCCCGTGTGTGCTTGCTCCTCTCCCCAAGGCCTGTGTGTGCTTGTGCCTCTCCTCTAGCCCTGTGTGTGCTTGCGTCTCTCCTCCCGACTCGTGTGCGCTTGAGCCTCTCCCCCGGGCCCGTGTGTGCTTGTTCCTCTCCTCTGGCCCTGTGTGTGCTTGAGCCTCTCCTCTGGCCCTGTGTGTGCTTGCATCTCTCCTCCCAACCCGCGTGTGCTTGCGCTTCTCCCCCATGCCCCGTGTGTGCTTGCACCTCTCCCCCAGGCCTGTGTGTGCTTACGCCTCTCCTCTCGGCCCTGTGTGTGCTTGCGCCTCTCCTCCCAGCCCAGTGTGTGCTTGCTCCTCTCCCCCTGGCGCGTGTGTGCTTGCGCCTCTCCTCCCGGCCCCATGTGTGCTCGCTTCTCTCCCCCAGGCCTGTGTGTGCTTGTGCTTCTCCTCCGGCCCAGTGTGTGCTTCCTGCTCTCCTCCAGCCCCGTGTGGGCTTACGCCTCTCTACCTGGCCCGTGTGTGCTTGCTCCTCTCCCCAAGACCTGTTTGTGCTTGCACCTCTCCTCCAGGCCTGTGTGCTTGCACCTCTCCTCCGGCCCCATGTGGGCTTGCGCCTCTCCTCCCAAGGCCGTGTGTGCTTGTGCCTCTCCCCCAGGCCGGTGTGTGCTTGCGCCTCTCCTACAGCCCAGTGTGTGCTTGCTCCTCTATTCCTGGCCCTGTATGTGCTTGCGCCTCTCCTTTCAGCCCTGTGTGTGCTTGTACCTCTCCCCCTGGCCTGTGTGTGCTTGTGCCTCTCATCCGGCCCTGTGTGTGCTTCCTCCTCTCCTCCAACCCGTGTGTGCTTGCGTCTCTCCTCCAGTCCCGTGTGTGCTTCCTCCTCTCCTCCGGCCCGTGTGTGATTCCACCTCTCCTCCCGGCCCTGTGTGTGCTTGCGCCTCTCCTCCCGGCCCTGTGTGTGCTTGCGCCTCTCCTCCTGCCCCGTGTGTGCTTCCTCCTCTCCTCCGGGCCCCGTGTGTGCTTGCGCCTCTCCTCCAACCCCGTGTTTGCTTCCTCCTCTCCTCTGGCCCTGTGTGTGCTTGCGCCTCTCCTCCCGGCCCTGTGTGTGCTTGCGCCTCTCCTCCAGCCCCGTTTGTGCTTCCTCCTCTTCTCCTGCCCCTTGTGTGCTTGCGCCTCTCCCCCTGGCCCGTGTGTGCTTGCTCCTCTCCTCTGGGCCCCGTGTGTGCTTGCTCCTCTCCTCACGGCCCTGTGTGTGTTTGTGCCGCTCCTCCAGCCCCTTGTGTGCTTGCGCCTCTCCCCCAGGCCTGTGTGCTTGCGCCTCTCCTCCAGCACCGTGTGTGCTTCCTCCTCTCCTCCGGCCCCGTGTGTGCTTGTGCCTCTCCTCCCTGCCCCGTGTGTGCTTGCGCCTCGCCTCCAGCCCTGTGTGTGCTTGCGCCTCTCCTCCTGGCCCTGGGTGTGCTTGCGCCTCTCCTCCCGGCCCCGTGTGTGCTTGCGCTTCTCCTCGAGCCCCGTGTGTGCTTCCTCCTCTCCTCCGGGCCCAGTGTGTGCTTGCGCCTCTCCTCCAGCCCCGTGTGTGCTTCTTCCTCTCCTCCTGGCCCTGTGTGTGCTTCCTCCTCTCCTCCCGGCCCCGTGTGTGCTTGCGCCTCTCCTCCCGGCCCCGTGTGTGCTTCCTCCTCTCCTCCGGCCCTTGTGTGCTTGCGCCTCTCCTCCTTGCCCAGTGTGTGCTTGCGCCTCTCCTCTAGCCCTTGTGTGCTTGCGCCTCTCCTCCTTGCCCAGTGTGTGCTTGCGCCTCTCCTCCCGGCCCTGTGTGTGCTTGCGCCTCTCCTACGGTCCAGTGTGTGCTTGCGCCTCTCCTCCTGGCCCTATGTGTGCTTGTGCCCCTACTCCCGGCCCTGTGTGCTTGCGCCTCTCCCCCTGGCCCGTGTGTGCTTGCTCCTCTCCTCTGGGCCCCGTGTGTGCTTGCTCCTCTCCTCACGGCCCCGTGTGTGCTTCCTCCTCTCCTCCGGCCCCGTGTGTGCTTGCGCCTCTCCTCCCTGCCCCGTGTGTGCTTGCGCCTCTCCTCCAGCCCTGTGTATGCTTGCGCCTCTACTCCTGGCCCTGTGTGTTCTTGCGCCTCTCCTCCCTGCCCCGTGTGTGCTTGCGCCTCTCCTCCTGGCCCTGTGTGTGCTTGCGCCTCTCCTCCCTGCCCCGTGTGTGCTTGCGCCTCTCCTCCCTGCCCCGTGTGTGCTTGCGCCTCTCCTCCGGCCCTGTGCGTGCTTGCGCCTCTCCTACGGTCCAGTGTGTGCTTGCGCCTCTCCTCCGGCCCCGTGTGTGCTTGCACCTCTCCTCCCGGCCCTATGTGTGCTTGTGCCTCTCCTCCCAGCCCCGTGTGTGCTTGCACCTCTTCTCCTGCCCCGTGTGTGCTTGCACTTGTCCCCCGGCCCTGTAAGTGCTTGCACTTGTCCTGCCTCACCAGGGCCGCGGCACTTTATTAACCTCCTGTGATGGATGAAAGGAAGCCGCAGAGCGTGTCCGAGGGCCGCCCCGGGGAGCAGCGCTCGGTAATTAAAGACTGAGCAGGCGAGGGGGAGGGGGGGGGGGCAGCGCGGCCAACGTGCCACTCCAGGTGTGTGTGTGGGAGAGGGAGGGGGTCATGCGAGTGCATGTGTACGAGTCTGCATGTGTTTTTATGAACTGAATGTGTGTGTCTGCGTGCGCATACATATGTGTACGTCTGCATGCTTGCTTGTGCATATAAACCTGCCTGGATGCGCGTGTTCATATATATGCATGTTTCTGTGCGCGTGTAAGCACATGGCTGTGTTTGTATGTTGCCGTCCGAGTGTGTAAGCGTTTGTCTGTTTCCTGGTGCGTCCCCGTGTCTCTGCATTTATCCCACCCGCGCCCCACCCCCAGCTCTTATCTTTCAGGGTTGTTAGATGGTGAGCAGTGCTGGCCACTGTCTCTGACAATCATCAGCAAGAATCACAGAAAAATGTAAGGCGCATTCACGCAATCAGAGTTAAAAATCACATGACGTCAAATAAATAATCAATTAACATCCATATAAAAATCATATGGACCAGAGATAAACACACAATCAGAAAAAATATCTTATGAACAGGTAAGCAAACGCAAAACAATGAAATAATAAGAGAGACGGTTAAGAGAAACAGGCACAAACAGAATCCAATATAAAATCAGAGATACAGTCAAGAAGGAATCCAATAGAAAAGCACCGAAAGAGTCACATAAAAAGCACGCAGACCAGCTTATAAACACTTTCCAAACAGGCCCCGCGGATCAGAAGACGCAGACATACAAATGTTTTATTCCATTAACTATAGTCTATAGGCAGAGTGCTGACATCAGTCACTTTCAATATAACTATCTTATATACTAGCAAGAATGACACGAATCACCAGAAAGTAAGGTCCAGCAGAGAACAACCACATGCACAGACTGTAGAAGAACCCCCATTCCGAGATCAGGTGAGAGGGTCACACGGGGCATCAAGAAGGCAGCTGAGAAGCCACAACTGGGAGGCAGCGGTTGTCCAGGTGAAAACCAGTGTCCACGGCCACACTGCTGTAATCTCACTGCAGCTAGGCCGGATTAATAATAAAATAGTGCAGAGACCACCTGCCCCATCAGCGGACCTTACACATCACAAAGCCATTGGTGCAAACTGTATAGATGGAGTAGGTTTGCCACTAGGGGGCAACACTAATTCTGTCCATGGAATTTCCAGACCTACCTAAAATTCCACCGGCCACATCCCACGGATATCATTCACAGGTCACCCTACATTTAAAGGAACATCGGCCCACCTCCTGTATCTTGGCTAATGGGTAGGCCACAGGGCAATGATGCCTAGAAACTGTGGGCCTGATTCACAAAGGGCATCTGCACTCATGGCGTAGGCCGCGCAATCGCGGGGGAGTCTCGGACCCGGGGCGGTCTCTGTATCTGGGTACATTCCAATTGCAGCTTCCGCATTTTACCAGGAAACTGTGTGGTTCTGCCAGTGGCGTAACAAATCCTACCCATACCCCAAAATGAGAAGGTGAGGTCCCCCCCTTTATGTATGTAAAACTGCCCCCTCCCCCCCCCCACACCGTGGGGGCTGCAGGAGTGTCCCATAGGTCCTGGACTTTCGGATCTCCAGGTGCCACCAACCTTTAGATGTGTAACATGCTTTCGTGTACTGAGGGCTGGCCAGTACCCTTCCGAGCATGTGCTCTGCCCTTCCCATCCCATCCTGCTTTAGATCATCTAGTCTGATTTCGACACAACTCATGCCTCTATTACTATAACAAGCATTGGCAAAGCCAATAGGTAAGGTTGTACTATAAACACAGGTATGCATACACATGGTGTTTCCATGTCTTGCATGGGTGAAAAGTGTTCAGGACATCAAACCCAGCAGTATTCGGTTTGCTAACACTGGAAAAAGTGGGGACAATGTATAGTTTCCTTGTAGAATGCACAGATGAGACACCTAATTGAATGTGACAAACAGTGTCATGATTGCATGTACTTTTATGATGTAAAGTAGTCCCTTGTGCAGCCAAAGAAAGCACATACTAGAATGAGTAATGATACACCAAAAAAACTGTAAGAGGAGGCAAGAGGGCAGGACTCCTCGGGGCGGAGCCAAGGACTTACTCTATGCATGCTTTAAAGATTGGTAACAAAAGATTATCTAGATATCTGCTCTGTAAGGCCAGACCTAAAACCCTCACCCATGCAGCACTTAATAGCTTCGAGTAACTAGGCCCGCTGCATGTACATTACAAAGATGAATGAAGGAGGGCCGGGCTGGGCGTAGGTTAGCAGCGCAGGTGCACGTTGTCCACAATATCCACTGGATGCAGATGAGCTGAGAAGATAAGCCCAGCTCCGAGGGCACGGGCCAGGTTTTGCTGCTTTAGGCCATTTAGTTCAGGGTGCCCATTTGGAAAACAAAGTCCACCAATGTAGAGCGCAATTTGCGCTCTACATTGTGGAGTGTTTGTTGGTGTTTACCATCACTAAGTGGCAGAAACAGTTGATTTTGCATAGCTTATATGCAGCAATTTCAGGAAGCCCCAAATCATCATATATTGCACTCTTGCTGTATACATGCAACTGGTTTTATGGACTACTTCGTGTTACAACCTTCATCTAAGTCAAGTCGTGTCTTTGCTACAACGCGTAGCATTTTGTGATTTGAAATACTAACTTTGCATTTCTCTATGTCTCTAGTGTCTCAAAGGACTGTTAAATGGAACAAAATGCCATGTTGGAGAAAGAAAGAAAGAAAGAAAGAAAGAAAGAAAGAAAGAAAGAAAGAAAGAAAGAAAGAAAGAAAGAAAGAAAAGAAAGAAAGAAAGAAAGAAAGAAAGAAAGAAAGAAAGAAAGAAAGAAAGAAAGAAAGAAAAGAAAGAAAGGAAGGAAGGAAAGAAAGAAAGAAAGAAAGAAAGAAAGCAGGCAGAAAGAAGGTTGAAAGACAAAAGAAAAGGAGGAAGGAAGTTAATAGAAATGTGGGAAGAAAGAAAATAGAAATGGAAGAAGGAAGGGAAAGAATGCAAGAAGGAAATGAAGTAAGAAAATAGAAATGGAAGAAGGAAGGGAAAGAAAGCAAGAAGGAAAGGAAGTAAGACTATAGAAAGGGAAGAAAGGGAAAGAAATCAGGAAAGAGAGAGTGAGAACGAGAGGAAGAAAACAAGAAAGCAAGAGAGATAAACAAAGAGAAAGAAAACAAGAAAGC
Source organism: Lissotriton vulgaris (assembly GCF_964263255.1). Classification (NCBI taxonomy): domain Eukaryota; kingdom Metazoa; phylum Chordata; class Amphibia; order Caudata; family Salamandridae; genus Lissotriton; species Lissotriton vulgaris. The sequence goes on from NC_141698.1 coordinate 995,183,848, forward strand.
AGGAAAGAGAGACAAAGAGATAAAACATGAAAGACTGAAGAGAGAGAGAGAGAAAGAAAGAAAGAAAGAAAGAAAGAAAGAAGAAAGAAAGAAAGAAAGAAAGAAAGAAAGAAAGAAAGAAAGAAAGAAAGAAAGAAAGAAAGAAAGAAAGAAAGAAAGAAAGAAAGAAGAAATGGAAGAAGGAAGGGGGGAAGGGGAAGAAATGAAAAGAAAGAAAGAGAGAGACCAAAAGAGGGAAATAGAGAAAGAGAAAAAAGATAAGTAAGGAGAAAAACTAGAAATGTAGGAAGAAAGGAAAAAGCAAGAGAGAACTCAAGACCAGAAAAAGGGAAGAGAGCAAGAAGAGAGAGAGGAAAAGAAAAAGAAAACAAGAAAGCAAGAGAGAGAAGAAGAAAGTGAAAGAAAAAGACAATAAAAAACAAAGACTAGAAAGGGAGAAGAAAGGGAAAAAAGCAAAAGTGAGAAGAAAGGGAAAAAAGCAAAAAAAAAGTGAGAAAAAACAAGAAATCAAGAAAGAGAGAAAGAAAACAAGAAAGAAGGAAAGAAAAGGAGAAAGAAAGAATAGAAAAGGAGAAAGAAAGAAAAAATACAAACGGAGAAAGAAAGAGAGAATAGAAATGGAGAGAGAAAGAAAGAACGAAAGAAAGAAAGAAAGAACGAACGAAAGAAAGAAAGACAAAAAGAAAGAAAGAAAGAGAACACAAGCTAACTCATGGCTGGTCCCTGCCGTGGTTGACCACAGCTCGGGGGCTCTTCCCTCCAGGCATTCCCTTGGCCCAGCCTTGACCTGCCCCGCTGACAAACACCTCCACTTAGGCTGCCCAGTGTCCCGTGACCACAGGCATATGGTGCCCCCTCCCCGCCTCACCTCAACCGATGTGGAACATCTGTCTGCGCTTTATTGTTCTGTTGGCGCAGATTGGAAGTGTGCCGGGGACCGGCCGCGGATGAAATATGGAGCCGTCGCCGCTCATCTCCCAGGAGTTATTTATTACAGACATAAGAAAGGCGCCTTTCACACGGAGCCGGATTCAATTCTCGTCGGCTGCGATAAGGGCCGGCGGCTCTTTTCTCCACACGTGCCATTGTCTCTCCTAAACGTCTCCAAAGGAAAGCCACCACAATCGGGCTTATTTTAAAAGAAAAACAAAGTGAATGTGGAGCCCAGGGGTGGTTTTAAGGAGCCGTGATAAAATGCCATTGTGTGTATTTCTGTGCCCGAGCGCTCAATCCAGTGTAGAGGTGGCCCGGGGACCAATCCCAACCAGGAATCACGCGGATCCTGAGGATTCGCGGATCCTCGCTGGTGCGGTGTGTGGGACTTGCAACCGAGTTTATAACCTGAAGGCTAAGTTTACAAAGCTCACACAACGCAGCACAGCGCCCAAAAATGCCGTGATGCATGAGAGGGAGAGAAAAGGACCTCGCCATATCTACAGAGCTGCACGTACACGGCTACGCACCATTGTGCAAAGGTGTCTGCGTGAGTCTAGCATAGGTTTTGTACCGGAAGGGCGCCTTCCCAGTAAAAAATATTTACCGCTGAGCTGCGGCGATTTTTATCGCAGATAAACCTTGGTATTACCAAGGTTTATGGCAAATGCGATAAAAATCGGCCGAAATGCAAGAATATCGCTGAAAAGTCAGCGATATTCATGCATTACCGAGCTAATGCTCTTAGCCATGTTATCCACCTCCCATTGGATAACATGGCTAAGAACTGCTCAGGGCAGGTGTTAGCTTTTGGAGATATTCGCAAGCGCGAATATCTCCAAAAGTTGGTAATAGGAGATAGCGATGTTAGCGACTGTTTTCAGTCGCTAACATCTTGGCACGCCCACTTTGCATGTCATTAGTGATAAATATCACTGACATGCAAAGTGGGGCCCAAGATGGTCGCTATCTCCTACTAGCTGTCGCTAACTGGTGTTAGGGGCAGCTAGGTAATAGGGAGATAATTTGATCTCCGCTTTCTTGGCTTTTGAAGCCAAAAAAGCGGAGATAAACCCCCTTGATAATATGCCCCAATATGCTTAGTCGAACTTAAGTACGCTTCCCACGTTGGATGCGCCCTGTACATATGCAAAGTGCGGAGCTTTAGGAGAAATAAAAGCATTTTTCCTTTTTAACGCCTACTTCAAAATATTATTTGTTGGTGCAAAACCACCATTGTTACTATTGTTAGTAGATAAGGTTTCGCATCAAAAAACATGGGGGATGGCACGGGAACGCCCGTGCACCACCCATGGAACGCTTCCTTGATTCAGAGTCACGCACAGCAGCAGGCTGTGCTGCTTTATGGTACTTTCAGGCAACTTTCAGGGCAAAACAAGTTTTGTACTGGAAAGTAAATTAATAAAAAAACATTATGCGCAGGGTTGCCTAATTTCGTGGGGGAAAACAATTACAAAATATTTGTAACTCTGCTTGCTAGGTCAGGACAGAATTCCTAGAGATGGGAACAGTAAGCATGGGATCGGTGAGGAGTATTTAAATGTCGCTTGTACAAGCAAGGAACCTCTTTGCGGTGGGTGCACTATCATCACACCACCTCCCATCAAAGGCACTGGCCATAGCTACACCCATCCTCAGCATCATTCGGCTTCACTATCACCGCTCCACTAAACCATATCACGATTACACCCCATCGCAACCTTGAATGCATGAAAACCTTTACCTCCCCTCAGTCATCATCACCAATTCCATCTGAACCACTGTTCCCACAACTTCCATCACCACCATCAGACCCACAATCTTTTGAACCTTCAGTACCCACCACCTCCATCACACCCACCATCATCACAACCTCCGTCATACCCACCAACATAATATGAGCCACCATACCTTCCTCTTCCTCCATCACACCCACCAACATCAGCTGAACCTCCACCACCTCAATCCCCACTATCACACCCACAATCATCATCTAAATCTTCAGTCCCTACCACCTCCATCACACCTACCCACATCATCCAAACATTCCACTCCCACCACACCCATCACCATCATCATATTCACAAACATCATTTGAACATTCGATCCATACCACCTCCATCACCACCATCTTGCCTACCGACATCATCTGAGCTACCACCAACACAACCTTCCTGGCAGCCACCAACATAATCTGTCTCACCATCCCTACCACATCCACTTCCATTATACCCACCAACCTCATCTGAGTCACCATCACACCGACCTCAATCACCACTAGCGCTCACTATTATTATCTCTAGTCCAACATAACAGTATTACTACCATCACAACTACTGTAACCATGTTAATCACCATTATCGCTATCCTTTCACCACCACACTCCATGCTAGCAACTCTCCACCACACTGACAATGTGAACCACCACCCCACCCATCACTAACACTAACCACTGTAAACAACTCCAATGGAACGTAATGAAGATCAGCTAAGCACCACACCACTCCTCAACGCTACAGCTGTGTACCCACATCCCTTGTATGCATCATAACTCCCTTCAACAGCACCCTGTAACAGCTGCCCACTATTCCACAGCCCTACCCAGCATCCTTTAAACCCCATTCAACATCACACTGACCCACCCTAACCACATCATCTCATCCAATCACTGCGCCACATCCATTCTCTGCATCAGGCATAACGCCCTTCAGCACCATTCCATTACTGCCACCTTCCTCGTCATCACACCGGTGCACCATACACCTACCCTGCATCATTAACCCCTACAACACCACCAGTTCCTACCTTCCACCATCACAGTCATCTCTAGCACTATCTCCCCTGTAGGGCCATTATCAGAATCAAAACCCATCAGTGCCACTAACCCTACACTACCACCACCTCAATCACCCAACCACAACTTCACCAATGCCACCACCTCATCCACTATTGACAGCAGAACCTCAATCCTATTCGCCCCAACCACCCCATTGATGCCGTCAACACAAGCCATTCACCCCATGTGCTGTTACCTGTAGCCCCTTATTACTGCCTCTCATTACTTTAAACCACTACCACCCTGCCTCACCATCACCTGCCCCACCTCAACCATTATTACTCCTATCATTGCAACTGCCCCAACGCAGAAATCTGCTTAATGCCACCAGCCCAACCTAAACACCACAATAAGGCCACAGCTACCACTGCCTCAGTGGTGGCTATAGTTTTAAAAATATGGCGGGGGCACGATTGCGCCAAACTCACCATATATGCTTCACTTCTCCCTGGCGCTCCAAGAGCAGGATTGGATGGCACCTCCTTCCCGCTCAGTGGAACGCGAATCCAACCAATCTTGGAGCTGCTCAAATCAGCATGAGAGAAGCTCCAGGATTGGTGGGAGCAGGCTAATCCAGCTCTCATTTAGAGGCCAGAGGGCCTATGCCATCAATCCCTCGGCTGTTTGACAGGCGGGAGATTGCTGGGTCTACAGTGTGCTGTTCTGCTGGCCGAGGTAGCCAGCCGGCCAACCCAACCTGCGTACTGAAAGGGGCAGCAGCAATCCTCCAATAGAAGGATTCAGCCCCGCCCCCTGACTCAAGCTTGCGCTGTTCACAGTGCGAGCTGGAGGCAAACTAAGATGGCAATATTACGCCATTTTATTTGTGTGCTCACCTGTGGCGCTCGCAGGAGGTGGGGCAACGCTACCCTGCTGTCATGGAGGAGCCACCGCTGATGCCACTAATTGCATCATTAACACCACCACTATACCACATGCAAACCACCTCCAGTGAACCCAATCGCCAACCTCTTATCCCCATCAATGCGACCTGTTTACTGCCGCCATCAATCCCAATGACCACCCACCACCCCCTTCAACACCAACACTATCATTCCCTATCAGTGCTACCACCCAGGGACCCTATGACCCTTCTTTAGAAATGGCCCCGTTTTATCTTCCGCAGGTCGCACCCGAGGGGGCGTGGATAGGGTCAGAGGTGCAAGAAGGGGCCCAGGACCGTCTCCCAGGCAGGGTGCTTTCAGCACAGCTACTAATATTTAAACTCTGAACCGATATTTATATTAACGATTCCATCAGATCTCAAGTAGGGAAACAATAAGCAAACAAGGGCCTTTGCACCCAGAAACAAATTGTTCAGAATGAAAGAAATGTGCATTCGATGCTAACCATGGTGTTAGGAGGGCGTCAAGGAACTGTCATCAGTGTTGTTGAACATTACAGTTTTTGCACGGGTGTTTTTTCTCTTAAGCGATGTGTAAATAATTAAAAAAGGACCCGAGACATTAAAAAAAGGACCCGAGACCTTAAAAAGGACCCGAGACGTTTCTTCGCCAGCGTGCTCAGTGGCGGTTCTTCTGCGCAGGCGCGATATACTGCTTCTGTAGTCCAGTCCTAGGGCCCCGGATGCTGGACAGGAAGTAGGGTCTCAGATTCCTTGGCATTTACCTGGATACTCCTTTGTAGGCGATGTTCTGTAAGCTGGGCAGCCCTGGGTGAGATGCCTGGCGGTGTGTATAATGTCACTCTGGCCGGTCCATGCGCGGGCCGAGCCCTCAGGCTGACAGGGGCACGGCGCGCGCATGTTGAATGCCCACGTGTGTTCTGACACTTATAGGGTGAGGACAGGTAAAGGAGGGCACGGGCATCCAACGAGAGCACGTGCACAAGTGGAAATAACCCGACCCTGCTTTGAAAGAAGCGGCGAAGGCGCGTGACGTTCAAGTACTCCTCACGTGGACACGTGCGGCTGAGGTAAACAAGCTGTGCGTGTATTTGCATTCGTGTGCCCGTTTTATTTCTGAACCAGTGTGCGTGCTGAGTGTATGTGTGTATGTGCGTGCCGGTAGTAGCTTTATACACACGCACACACCCATAGTGGAATACCATGAGAGTGTAAAGTGCTTCGAGCTCTGCCCAGCCATTGTACAGCTATTTACACCTCTTCGCAACCCAAGAAACCGGCTGGTTTGTGCTTAAGCAGGTCAATCTCTCCCCCTCCCCCCCCCCCCCCCCCCCCCACCTTTAAAAAAAAGCTCCTCGGCGGCGTAAAGCGCTGCAAACACAAGTTACTACCGCAGATGAGACAAGAGAGTCTCAGCTGCGTGAAGGAGGCAGCCACCACGTGTGGACTTTGCAGGTGAACACGTCGGGCAAAGTGCCAGCCCCGCGCTCCGGGCCAGCAGTCACGGTGTGATCCCCGGCAAGTGTCAGAACAATCCCACTGGATGCGCCTATATAAACCATCTTCTGGGGGCTTTCAGGGGAAAGGGTCAAACACAGCGCCAGTGGGATAAGAGGAGTAACATTCAACAAAGAGTAAAGCCACTGTCACTTTGCTTGTTTACATCGTACTCTTTAACCGCGCACCAAAGTGAGCCGTTCACACCAGTGAGCTCGCCCGCCACAAGCCTGCAGTTCAGAGGTATGTAAAACAGTCACAGACTAGCTGCCAGAAACATCATTAAGATATCCTTTTAAAGTGTCAAGAGGCTCTAATTCAAAGATCCGCTGCTAATTGAATTAGAGAAGTTCTGTACCACAAACAGAGCAGTGGTGAACAGCAATTAGAGGAATAGTGAACCGCAATTAGAGGAATAGTGAACCGCAATTAGAGGTAAAGTGAACAGCAATTAGAGGAATAGTGAACAGCAATTAGAGGAAAAGTGAACAGCAATTAGAGGAAAAGTGAACAGCAATTAGAGGAATAGTGAACAGCAATTAGAGGAAAAGTGAACAGCAAAAAGAGGAAAAGTGAACAGCAATTAGAGGAAAAGTGAACAGCAATTAGAGGAATAGTTTGCAGCAATTAGAGGAGTCCTGTACAGCAATAAGAAGACTAGTGAACAGAAATTTGCGGAATAGTGTACAGTAATTAGAGGAATAGTTTGCAGCAATTAGAAGCCCAGTGCATCACAACTAGAGGGGCGCAGTGTCTCACAATTAGAGAAACAGCGCCTCACAATTAGAGAAACAGTGTCTCTCAAATAGAGGCGCAGTGTATCACAATCAGGGGTACAGTGCTTCACAAACAGAGGAACTGTATTTCAGAGAAACAGTGTCCCACAAGCTGAGGAATTTTGTCTCAAAATTAGAGGAACGTGTCTCATGTTCAGACGGACAATATCACACAATACACAATCAGAGGAACAGTGTCTCACAATCAGACAAACAGTATCACACAACACACAGCCAGAGGAACAGTGCCTCACAATCAGACGGAACAGTGTCACACAACTGCAGAAAAGTGTCCTTTAAATCCAGGAACGGCGCCGCAATCAGAGAAACTGTTTTACAGCAGGAGGAACAGAGCATTGCAATCAGCAAAGCAGCGCCCGCTTTTAGGGGGACAAAGGTCCGTTGTCAGCTGCATAACGTGGCGCGTATGACAAGGGCGCCACACATCTAGCGAGACAGTTCGTGGAATTAGATTAACCCGCAATTAAAAAGGAAGGCCCCGTCACGAGACGGAGAGCTCCCGCAATCAGAGGAACCGTCTCTACAATCAGAGAAACAGTCCAGACGCTCTCTCTCCACATTGGAGGCAGCGTGCCTCGAAATCAGAGACACCCTCTTGCAATTCGGGGAGCAGTGACCCGCAGTTACAAGGCCAGGATCACGCAAAACGGGTTCCCGTCATTTCATCATCCGGTGGCCTTCGAAGGTCGTGCCCTCAGGGCAAAACATGCGGGCCCGGGCCTGAGACACAGACACTGTGAAGTAAATATTCACGTTTGGGTTGGGGGTGGGGGGGCTAATCGGGTGGATAAGAGCGACACGCCATTCACAGGCAGAATTATAATATTTCTCAAAATGAAATATGGACGCTGGTGTGACCCAGGTCAGCGCACTCCAGATGGCACCATGGCAACTTTCTTTGCATGTATGGGGGCAGGGAGGGGGTGCCCATCCCTCCCAGGGCCTCTGTCAGTGCTGGCAAGGGGTACACTGGGGTTTAGGACGCCTTTTGTCCAATCCATGCAAAGAGGTGTGTGAATAACGGAAAACTCAACCAGCGTCCACCGCGCACGGAATGCTTTCCAAGCGCTCCCAGCTGACCGCGAACACAAAATGGACACTCTAGTGTGGGGGTCGCGACTCCAAGAAACCAGTAGCTACCGGGGTGGAAACAGACAGATGACATTGTAGGTATCCTGGTGGCAGTCTTGACACAGGCACTGAGGCCCAAACAATTCGAGCTCTCTAAATCCCAGGTTGAACATCCCCGCTCCACACCCACCTCCGTGCGGCCCTGACACAGTCACCTGGTTCCAACACCCCTAGCTTGAGGTTGGTTTGACCCGCGGCCTGGGCAGCCTCGGCGGCTCAGCTCCGAGCTCTGTCTCCGCCAGACCAGTCCCCCGCGCGCGCGCTCAGTCCAATACCAGTTTCGAGGTTTTGGGGTCTACACACTGCCCCGACGCCTCTGTGGTGAGGCCAGGCGTCTTGCAGATCGGCCTGCTTTACCCCCTCCCCCGTCATGCTGAGGGCTACAGGGAAAGTACACACTAGTCCACATTGTGTGTGGTTTCAAAATGGCGGGTCCTTTGTCCTTGAACTGACCTTTGACTGCATCATGGCCACTTGATATATGCTCATTTTCCAGTGGCATCAATTATATTCCATTTCTTCTATTGATTTTTAACCAGTAACACATTTTTGTTGACTTTGTATCTGTAGTAGACAGAGAAATATCTTAAAAATAAAAAAAATGCGAATTCTTCTACTTCTTTAATTAGGTACCACTGCGTAGGTAATCACAGATGTTTGTATACAATCTAAGAATGCCCTATGTTCCATAAAATGGCGGTGCGCCGGGAAGTTACATCTGAGCTATACCTGCTATACACTGTCACCCGCTCATCATAAAATAAAATAGATTCTTCAAACATGTGTCTCTTGCAATGTAATAACCAACACATTGGCAGAACCCCCTTGGTGTGCCGCTTGTATCTCCCAGGTCTTGAACCTTAGACCATAATTATTATATCTTGGGGGCGGGGCGAGAGGGGGGGGGGGGTATCTAGCTAGGGACATGTTGTATTATTGTTTTTTGAATCCTAAAGTCTTTCCTGAGGTGATGAGGGGAAACGACATTGAATGGGAGTAGTGTCCGTCAATTTATTGAGTGTTTAGTGCGATGTTGTCCTTTGTGAAGCTGCTACTTGAAAATGACGATAACATGGCTTAGGGATTCTTAATTCCGAAAAAGACTCGCCTTGCCTCGGTGGGCTTCTGCGGGAGACGCTGACAGGATCCTGGCGAGTGACATTTAATGGGAATTACAACCCAACTTGCTGCCGCCACGGTCACCTGCTGCCCCTGCAGCGAAAGGAAGAGGAGGCCAACGCTGCCCTCTAGCGGGCCGCTGCGGCACAGCTGCACACACACAGCTGGTCTGCTTCGGACACTTGTCACTGGAGGCCAAGTGCCCCTATGGTGTGGCAGCCCTGCGGGGCACGCGCAGCCATTCTACCATGACCTAAGTTCTCTGGCTGCTGTTTTGAGACGGGAATTCGCCATATTTCAGACACCGATGCTACCCCGAGACAGACTGACCCGAGAGTACAGTCCGAGGGAGGCTCTGCTAAGCACGTGGTGTATTACCAGGTCGGATGTAGGGTTAATGTCATACACTACCGTCTTCCTCCACAACAGCCCAGGTTTAGAGTAGCGCATGCGAGCCAGCAACTTCCAAATTCTTGTTGAAGTAGTGGCGTTAAGTTTTATGTCATGTTCTTCGTTTGCCACATCCCCTCCTTTTCGCGAATTTGGCGCCCTTCGCCCGTGGCCAACACCAGGCCTCACAATGACCACAATGAATGAACAAATAATGCACGTTTATTCTTAACACGCAAACGACATACAGCAGGTGCTGTGGGACTGCGCTCTTTCTGCAGGGAGGCTTCCGTGCTGGTAATGCCGAGGCATGCGCCCGTACACTGGATAGGACCTGGGTCCCTTCTGCTGCCAGGCAGGCTCACATGCTGCCAGGCCTCCCCAGGGCTTCAGGGCCGACCAGTGGCGCATGGCCTCCATTATTCTGCCAGGCCTTTCTCTGTGATACTTGGTGGATTGCGGTTCCCAGAACTCCCCGCGAACTCACAGGCCTTCCTCTCCTGTGCTCAAAGGCCCGTCCCCATTTCACCAGGCCTGCCCGTGTGTTCTGGGCCTACCGCTTTTCTAGCAGTTCTCAGAACACACGATATGGTAACAGGTCATTAAGGCACCCCACGAACTGCCCCAGTGCTCTCTGTGGTGTGAAGTAACACCCCTCCATGTCCAGTGGGCACAGACCCAGGACATGCTTCATTCCTGCCAGCAATGCGCACAAGTTGATGGACGGAATGTTGCACAATGGCAAAACATTCACCCCCAGTCACAGATCTGGGTTGAATCCATCGTTATTTTTCTCACCCCGCCACCCCAGTTCAGAAACTCTTTCCTGCCAGAGCAGCCTCTAAGCGCCCAAACTCGCACATGTGCTCTATACCCTACCTCTGTTTTGCCATTATTGCTTCTCTGAGCCCACGTCTGCCCAAATCCTCTCATACTGCCCAAGATGCCCCAAAATGCCTCTGCTCCCAGGCCGCCATACGCCACGCTTCAGTTGTCTTCAACAGAACATTTCGCATTTACTTGTATGTAGCGCTAAAACCAAAGGGTTGGCATCCAGGCACTGTTTACCCGGTCCATTATCATTGCCCGTCCGATGCATCTGCATATCTAGATTCACAGAAGCAATACATAACCAGGTGACCCCCCTGGCTGCCCGCAGGTGTCATTAAAAAGAAAGTGTCCGTGTAGTTTCTGGCACCGCTGAACGCGTGGTCCACGCCGCGAGCCCTTTTTTCGTAGCACATTGTGCGTCATTGTTGTTCTTGACGGCCGATGGTGTTTGGCAACGCTGTGCTTTGTAACAACAGTGTAGTTAGCCACTGTTAAGGGAGGCGTCTAGAATAATGCGTCCTTCCTAAACACGTCGCAGAGAGGTAGAGCCGGGAGTAGGGAGCGGTGAACGGGTGTGTGTCTCGCAAGCCAAGTGCTTGATGCCAGGCGGAGAGGGGCCGGGTGTGGAGTGTCTGCAGAGAGTACAGCACACCCAGGGCATGCCACCCAGTCACACACACACGCGCAACAGCCATACGCACGCGCGCACAGAAGCAAATACATTCCCCGAGAGACAAACAGGTGCACACCCAAACAGGTATGCAAACACATACATGGCGACGCACACCGAAGGAAATATGCACAGACAGATCACACACATTCAAAACCATACACACGAGTGCTCCATCACTTACGCGCACACACACAAATCAAACATGTACTCCGATACATTCGCTTACACGCACAAGTACACGCACCCCTCGCGTGCACACTCCAATATATGCGCGTAGACTCACAAATACACTTGGACACTCATACTCGCACATACCTGTACACTGAATAAAGCGCATGCAAACATACACGCACACACGTGCAGGAAAGATCACCGTCCACGCCCAGGTGCGCTCCTGCACCGCCCCCCTCCACCTCGCTGCCCTGACCCCCTGGTGCGAGCCACAGTCAGTGGCAGAGGGCGCTCTATGCGCTATCTCGCGGAGTTTCATAAAACACTCGTCCAGATGTTGTCTCAAGACTGGATACAAACTCGTCTGCTTCGAACTACGCGCCCACCTTATCACAGCTCTCAAACTTTCTTCGGTGAATGGCTCCCCTCCCCAGGACGCGGCGCTCTTCTCGGCCTAGCTGTCCTTGCCCTCGGCATAGCCGTGGCCTCACCCAAAAATGTCCCTGGGCAGCCAGCGTTCTGGCCGCAGCCGTGCCCTCGCCCTGCACGGACACTGCCCTGCTGGTGTCTGTGCTGCACCAGCGCGTGAGCCCTGTACTGACCCCAGGGCTCCTAGTGTCTGGCCTTCAGCATGGCACACACCCACAACTGCCCGGGCAGTGCGTGGGCTGCCGCAGGGTCTTCGCCCAACGTTTACCCTGTGAAAGGAGCACCTGCTGCAGCCACCATGTTGGCGGTGCCCTCACCCAGTACCGACGCTTGGATGCAAGCGCCCTGGCTGCGACAGGGGCGGCACTGGAAGCGGCCCCTGATCTATGAGTGCATGGCACGAAGACTCACCCTCACTCAGTGCTGCCCACAGGCTGTCAGTGTCACGAGGGAAGCGGTGCCCTCACCCAGTACGACCATAAGCTGTCAGTGTCATGAGGGCAGCGGCACCCTCACCCAGTGCTACCCACAGGCTGCCAGTGTCATGATGAACGCTGTGCCCTTAACCAGTGCTACCCACAGGCTGCCAGTGTCATGAGGGCAGCGGTGCCCTCACGCAGGGCTGCCCACAGGCTGGCTGTGCCTGTTTCGCAGCTGTGCCTCTGCTCCACGCCCCGGCGGGCAGTGCCACTATCGCACTAGTGTTTTTAACCCAGTACGGCTGCCAGTGCCCACACCGCAGTAGTGCCCTCGCCAGCGAGTGGCCACCACGCTGCAGTAGTGTTCTCGCACAGCACCAGCAGCTGCAGTGACCTCGCGCACCAGGGCACCCCTAGACAGCTCCACCGTCCTATCCTGGCTGTCAGCGCGGGGGTCACAGCTGCGTGTTACACTGTGGTGCGCCCCTATGATGCCATCTCCTTACTCAGTAGTAACCCCTAGGCAGCAGATGTGCCCCACCCTTTTCTGGCCTCTAAGCTGCAGCAGTGTCCTCGCTCACCAGTGGCCTTAGGCTGCAGCAGTGTCCTCACTCACCAGTGGCCCTAGGCTGCAGCAGTACCCTCAGTTGCAAGCGGCCCTACGCAGCAGCAGTACCCTCCTTCACCAGTGGCCCTAGGCTGCAAAAGAGTCCTAGCTTACCAGTGGCCCCGGGCTGCAGCAGTGTCCTCACTCACCAGTGGCCCTAAACGGTAGGAGTATCCTCACTCAGCAGTGGCCCTAGGTTACAGCAGTGTCATCACTCAGCAGTGGCCCTAGGCTGCAGCAGTGTCCTCTCTCACCAGTGGCCCTAGGCTGCAGCAGTGTCCTCACTCACAAGTGGCCCTAAGCTGCAGCAGTGTCCTAGCTCACCAGTGGCCATAGGGTGCAGCAGTGTCCTCCTCACTCACCAGTGGCCTCTGGGCTGCAAAAGAGTCCTAGCTTACCAGTGGCCTTAGGCTGCAGCGGAGTTCTCACCTCTCAGTGGCCTTAGGCTGCAACAGTGTCCTGGCTCATTAGTGGCCCTAGGCTGCAACACAGTCCTCGCTCAACAGTGGCCTCTGGCTACATCAGATTTCTCCTTCGTCAGTGGCCCTAGGCCGCAACAGTGTCCTTGCTCACCAGTGGCCCTAGGCTGCAGCAGTTTCCTAGTTTACCAGTGGCCCCGGGCTGCAGCAGTGTCCTCACTCACCAGTGGCCCTGGGTTGCAGCAGTGTCCTCACTCACCAGCGGCCCTAGGCAGCAACAGTACCCTCCTTCACCAGTGGCCCTAGGCAGCAGCTGTACCCTCACCCACCAGTGGCCCTAGGCAGCAGCAGTACCCTCCTTCACCAGTGGCCCTAGGCAGCAGCTGTACCCTCACCCACCAGTGGCCCTAGGCAGCAGCAGTACCCTCCTTCACCAGTGGCCCTAGGCAGCAGCAGTGTCGTCATTTACCAGTGGCCCTAGGCAGCAGCTGTGTCCTCGCTTGCCAGTGGCCCTAGGCTGCAGCACTACCCTCACTCACCAGCGGCCCTAGGCAGCAACAGTACCCTCAGTCGCAAGTGGCCCTAGGCAGCAGCTGTACCCTCACTCGCCAATGGCCCTAGACTGCTGCAGAATTCCAATCCATTAACCCATTAGTAACCACTGGGCTGAAAAAAGAGCCTCCACCTACCGGCGCCCCCGTGCTGCAGCAGGGTGCGCCGCCACCAGTGACGCCTGGACTTCAGCAATGGTTCAACCCAGCCCTGCTCTCCTAGCCTGCTGCAGTACCCGCTCCAGCTGTATCCCCCAAGCAGTGGCCCCTGTACTGCAGCCGTGCCCCCTCCCTTCCACCAGTGGCCCTTGGGTTACAGATGTCAGTGTCCTCGGCCAGAGTGCCCCTAGGCTGCAGCCGGGCCCCCTCCCTTCCACCAGTGGCCCTTGGGTTACAGATGTCAGTGTCCTCAGCCAGAGTGCCCCTAGGCTGCAGCCGGGCCCCCTCCCTTCCACCAGTGGCCCTTGGGTTACAGATGTCAGTGTCCTCAGCCAGAGTGCCCCTAGGCTGCAGCCGTGCCCTCTCCCTTCCACCAGTGGCCCTTGGGTTACAGATGTCAGTGTCCTCAGCCAGAGTGCCCCTAGGCTGCAGCCGGGCCCCCTCCCTTCCACCAGTGGCCCTTGGGTTACAGATGTCAGTGTCCTCAGCCAGAGTGCCCCTAGGCTGCAGCCGTGCCCTCTCCCTTCCACCAGTGGCCCTTGGGTTACAGATGTCAGTGTCCTCAGCCAGAGTGCCCCTAGGCTGCAGCCGTGCCCTCTCCCTTCCACCAGTGGCCCTTGGGTTACAGATGTCAGTGTCCTCAGCCAGAGTGCCCCTAGGCTGCAGCCGGGCCCCCTCCCTTCCACCAGTGGCCCTTGGGTTACAGATGTCAGTGTCCTCAGCCAGAGTGCCCCTAGGCTGCAGCCGTGCCCTCTCCCTTCCACCAGTGGCCCTTGGGTTACAGATGTCAGTGTCCTCAGCCAGAGTGCCTCTAGGCTGCAGCCGTGACACCTCCGGCCAGTGGCCTCCAGGGTGCAGCAGTTACTCTTCTCATCCAGCACAGGGACCCTAGGGTGCTAGTGCCTAGATACATGTGTTCCTCAGCCTTTTGCCCGAAAGCAGTAGCTCCTGTTCTGCCAGTGGCTGCAAAGCCCGCCCCCCCCCCTCCCTTGGGATGCAGCCGTGTCCTCGCCTTGGGTGGTCCCACCCTGCAACAGATACCTCCCGGGGCAGTGTACCCTACATTGCAGTAGTCCGTGTTCCCAACCCAGCACCGATCCCCTAGGCTGCTAGTGCTTAGAGCCTCTTGGTTTTCAGCTGTATCCCCGCAAGCGCTATCACCTGTGCTGCCGGAGCCCGCGCGGCCGCTCTGTCCCCACCGAAGCTTCAAAAGCCCTCTTATCAACAGTGGCCACCCCTTGGATACAAAACCCTGCTCGCAGGGCGAGATCTCGCATGCCACAAGAACCCGGGCCGTTATAGAGAGTTACTGCCCGGCCAGAGTCGGTGCTGGCACTTACCAGATGGAGCGTGGGCTGCAGCAGGAGCACGGCATACCAGTACACAGCCTGCATCCTCCCGGCTCAAAGTTCCTGCGATGTGCCTGCGCGCTGCCTCTCGTCTCCCCAGCGCATAGGTCCAGGCGCGCCCATCCACTCTAGTGAGCACTGCGCGCTCCGTGCAGCCCGGACCAGCGCCAAGGCAGGGACCCCATGACCACCGGGCGAGGCTGGGCTTCGAGGCAGGGGCGGGGGCCGAGGGGGGCCCGGCGGCAGATCAAATTATTACAATCCAGCTAATCCAGCAAAGGCTGCAGGGCTCGGGGGGCTGCCGGGGGGTGCGAGGGCAGGACGACCACCGGAGACCGAGGGCAGAGCACCGTGCCACCGGCTGCAGGAGCTGCCTGTCCGCTCCACTCCAAGCAGCACAGGCAGAGGCGGCGGCGGCAGCAGCAGCAGAGAGAGGGGCAGACGGGCTGTCAGGGGGGAGGCTGGGATTAGGGACCACGCGGCTCCATGTGCTCGCGACGCGCTGGCAGGCGGATTTGCATACAGTGGATGTGTGCGGGTCCGCTGCTGGTGTGGGTGGGAGGGACACGCGTCCTGTGTGCCCACAACACACGCACCCTCCCCTCGCGTGTGCCAGAGAGCAGCCAACACGTCCCCTCTGCACTCAGCGCTGCACCTGCTCCCAGAGGGTGGTGTGGGCGCTAATGCCAAGTATTTCCAGCAGGACTGGCGTCCTTTCAACTACGGTCACGGGAAGTGTGCGTGCACGGGCGAAGCAGAGCTGCCAGCTACACCTCTCGCTTTTTGGAAGGGACCTGGGCGCGTGTCCTCCAGAATTAGGCAGTGCTCGCAGACGGCACAGCAGTGCTCCGCTTTTACTGCCCGTACAGAGCAGCGTGTGGCTTGACGGTACTGGCGGGTGTGAGCAGCGTCGTTTTCTGAGCAGTGCTGTCCTGCGGGGATTGTTCGTGTGCGGAACACTTGAGGGCTGGGGGCGGATGTTAAGTCAAGCTGTGTTGCGACACCCAAGCCTTGGAAGTGCAGGCCGGCTTTGGGCACCCGTCACACACCTCACCTGTGCTGGCTGCTGCCTAAAGATGCGTCCAACTCCAAGGCTGTCTGCGGAGCCCAGCGCGAGGCGAGTTGGGGTCATATTTGGTCTTATGAAGGGGTTCTGGGCACAGAGTGCACCGGTGCAAGCCTAGACCTGCCCGCCAGGGGGCGCCGAGCCGCCGTGGCTCACAAGCCACCCCATCAGCCTTCCATCTCACGGGACGGTACGGTGGCCCTTGGCCACGGCCTCACAAACAACTTACTAGACGACAACCAGGGGGATGTCTACTATGAGTGCAGTGGGTACAGTGGCACCGGGGCGCAGACTCGCGGGACTCTCTGCACCCCATGTTTTACTACATAAGAGGCAGAACCGGGAATTCTGCGTGCTTCCATGAGCGCCCATGGTACCTTCTAAGCACTAGTTCGGACGCCATCAGTGCAACAGCTGCATGGGGCGTGCAGCTGCTGTAAGACCCCCAAAGACTGGCCATCGGTGGGTGTGCAGAAAACATACTTTTTCATTTGGGACTGATACATCCTCCCTTTAGAGGAGACATTCCCATTTAGCACCAAAATAAAAGGGCAACTGTTGACTTCCCTTTCCTACAATACTAATTCCACTAGAATAGGTGCGTGGGAGGGGGGATACGACGTTGTGCACTCTTTCTGGTACAGAATATTCTCCTCTACCATGCTTGCAAACTTTGTCACACACGTTGGTAAGTAGTGGAGGTAGTGGACTCCTTGTGGCACATGCCACCGTGCCCCGAGGTCTGCCACTTATAACAGACAGGGAAGCCGGGAATGACTGTCTGTCCCTCCATTGCCTCGACCCCAATCCTAAATCAGGGATTGGGGGGGTTTCGTGGCTCCCTTGATGTATAGTGCCTCGCAATATGTTCCCGCAGCACTGCTGCCACATACATCCTGTTCTGTGGCACGGTGGGCATCCGTTAGCCTCAGAAAGCCAGGGCGCACGTGGCGCACTGTGGGAAGAGTGAAGGACCGGCGCTAGCGCCTTCTGCCTTTCAGTAGGCGCTTTGGATGGACTGCAGTGCCCCCGCACACTCACACAGACGAGACAAGTCAGAAGGCTCGGCACAACTACGCCACTACTACCCCTCAGGGTGGGATAGTTGAGTTTCAAGCCTGCATCATTTACACGTTTTCCAGGCGCTATGCGGTGAACTGATACAATGTCTGCGACTCGGAAGCTTCCAAGAGCGAGGCGCTGTGCACAAAGCAAAGCCTCGAAAGTGCTGCAGGTCAGGAGACCATACATATGTAGGGTGGACCAATTCAGTGAAAGCAAGCGCCTTACATTACCAAAACAGGCTTTAGATTTACAAAGCACTTGAAAGAAATCGGGCTTCAGATTAATTAAGCTCTTTAAAAGAATCTCTTTTTAAATTAATCAACCACAATGCATGTGTCACATTTCAGGGTAAATCGACCTAGATTTAGAAATCAAGTTTAACGTCAACTACGCACGTTAGAGGAACCAGGCTTCAGATTAACGGAGCACTTTAAAGGAATCAGGCTTCAGATTAACGGAGCACTTTAAAGGAATCAGGCTTCAGAATAATTAAGCAAAGGAATCGGACTTCATATTAATAAAGTGCTGTGAATGTGTCACGCTGCAGAGAAAGCTAATTTGGTGGCAGCAAGCACATTCTATTCAGAATCAGGTTTCAGATGAACTAAGCGCTATAAAAAAAAAATTGGACCGCAGAGTTAATTAATTTAGGGGAGGCAAACAATCTAAATAAAAAAAGTCTTCGGAAGGATTAACAGAACACTTTAAAGGACCCCGCATGTAAGAGTAACTAAACAGTAGGAACGAATCAAACTGCAGGGTAAACTAGTTCAGTCGCGGCAAGCGCCTCAGATGCAGGAATCGGGCTCCAGATAAAGCGAGCGCCTCCAGCATCACATTCAGGGTCAAGACTCAAGATGCACTTTAAATGTAGGAATCGTGTTTCACTTTAACAAGTCCATTTGGTATAAAACTCGGGGTTTAGAAGAAGGATGCACCTTAAATATGGGAACGAGGCTTTAGATTAAGCGCGCACTTTAAGGAATTTATGTTTCATAATAATTAGGCAATGTACTAATTTACCAGGCTTAGGATTAATGAAACTCTTTATTTGAATCGGGCTTCAGTTAAAATAGAAAATACAAATGAGTCAGATTTCTGAATAATTAGGCACTTTAAACACAGAATTCGGCCTTTGTTCGATTAGTCCGAGCAAGCACCATTAGTGCAGGAACCAACAATGGCACCAGCAGGTTCTCGCCCCCACTGCAGGAACACGGTACCGGCACTAGTAGGCCCACCCCTCCACTGCAGGAACCAGGCACCAGCAGGCCCTCGCCTTACCTCCACTGCAGGAACCAGGCACCAGCACCGGAAGGCTCTCACCTCCACTGCAGGAACACGGTACCGGCATTAGCAGGCCCTCACCTCACCTCCACTGCAGGAACCAGGCACCAGCAGGCCCTCGCCTCACCTCCACTGCAGGAACCAGGCACCAGCACCGGAAGGCTCTCACCTCCACTGCAGGAACCAGGCACAAGCAGCCCTCGCCCCCACTGCAGGAACCAGGCACCAGCAGGCCCTCGCCTCCACTGCAGGAACCAGGCACCAGCAGGCCCTCGCCCCCACTGCAGGAACCAGGCACCAGCAGGCCCTCGCCCCCACTGCAGGAACTAGGCACCTGAACCAGCAGGCCCACCCCTCCACTGCAGGAACCAGGCACCAGCAGGCCCTCGCCTCCACTGCAGGAACCAGGCACCAGCAGGCCCTCGCCCCCACTGCAGGAACCAGGCACCAGCAGGCCCTCACCTCACCTCCAACGCAGGAACCAGGCACCAGCAGGCGATCGCCTCCACTGCAGGAACCAGGCACCAGCAGGCCCTCGCCTCCACTGCAGGAACCAGGCACCAGCAGGCCCTCGCCTCCACTGCAGGAACCAGGCACCGGAACCAGCAGGCCCACCCCTCCACTGCAGGAACCAGGCACCAGCAGGCCCTCACCTCCACTGCAGGAACACAGTACCGGCACTAGCAGCCCCTCACCTCCACTGCAGGAACCAGGCACCGGGACCAGCAGGCCCACCCCTCCAGTGCAGGAACCAGGCACCACCAGGTCCTCACCTCCACTGCTGGAACCAGGCACCCGAACCAGCAGGCCCACCCCTCCACTGCAGGAACCAGGCACCAGCAGGCCCTCACCTCCACTGCAGGAACACGGTACCGGCACTAGCAGCCCCTCACCTCCACTGCAGGAACCAGGCACCGGAACCAGCAGGCCCACCCCTCCACTGCAAGAACCAGGCACCAGCAGGCCCTCACCTCCACTGCAGGAACACGGTACCGGCACTAGCAGGCCCTCACCTCACCTCACCTCCACTGCAGGAACCAGGCACCAGCAGGCCCTCACCTCCACTGCAGGAACCAGGCACCAGCAGGCCCTCACCTCCACTGCAGGAACCAGGCACCAGCAGGCCCTCGCCTCCACTGCAGGAACCAGGCACCAGCAGTCCCTCACCTCCACTGCAGGAACCAGGCACCAGCAGGCCCTCACCTCCACTACAGGAGCCAGGCACCAGCCGGCCCTCACCTCCACTGCAGGAACACGGTACCGGCACTAGTAGGCCCTCACCTCACCTCCACTGCAGGAACCAGGCACCAGCAGGCCCTCGCCTCCACTGCAGGAACCAGGCACCAGCAGGCCCTCCCATCCACTACAGGAACCAGGCACCAGCAGGCCCTCACCTCCACTGCAGGAACCAGGTTACCAGCAGGCCCTCGCCTCCACTGCAGGAACCAGGCACCAGCAGGCCCTCGCCTCCACTGCAGGAACCAGGCACCAGCAGGCCCTCGCCTCCACTGCAGGAACCAGGCACCAGCAGGCCCTCACCTCCGCTGCAGGAACACGGTACCGACACTAGCAGTCCCTCACCTCACCTCCACTGCAGGAACCAGGCACCAGCAGGCCCTCGCCTCCACTGCAGGAACCAGGCACCAGCAGGCCCTCACCTCCACTGCAGGAACACGGTACCGGCACTAGCAGTCCCTCACCTCACCTCACCTCCACTGCAGGAACCAGGCACCAGCAGGCCCTCACCTCCACTGCAGGAACCAGGCACCAGCAGGCCCTCAGCAGGCCCTCACCTCCACTGCAGGAACCAGGCACCAGCAGGCCCTCACCTCCACTGCAGGAACCAGGCACCAGCAGGCCCTCGCCTCCACTGCAGGAACCAGGCACCAGCAGGCCCTCGCCTCCACTGCAGGAACCAGGCACCAGCAGGCCCTCACCTCCACTGCAGGAACTAGGCACCTGAACCAGCAGGCCTTCACCTTCACTGCAGGAACCAAGCATCAGAAGCAGCAGGCCCTCACCTCCACTGCAGGAACCAGGCACCGGAACCATCAGGCCCCCATCGCCATTGCAGGTGTTATTTTCTAGTTCAAGAGAATCCATTTAGTTCAGGAATGTTACAACAGAAGGACCAGGTACATTCAAACTAAAGATAAGGCTTCTGATAAAGCAAACACCCTGTATACATGCAGTAACTTTCAGCTTGCAGGCAGCTTTTACCGGAGTTCGGCTCGGAGCAGGTCAGGTAACTAGGGAGGTCACTGCACACACCGTATCAGACCTCAGGGGGTGACGCTGGCATGGGGGCACCCTGAAAAGGAACATTCATTACTTTTATCACAAAATGCTGCAATATGTATGTGCAGAAAGGTCCGCACTGAACATCTAGTATTGAATATCGACCAGTCAATGTATTGGCCTCAAGGCGCCGTGACATTGGTTGTCCTTTCTCTCATAGTGTCACTCACAGGTGGGGGACCTCACCTGGGCAGAGGAAGGGGGAGGCCCAAGGGGCTGAGATGCACATTCATTTAAGTGCTTCAAAACTATTAGTCCCATAAAACTGCCTGACCGGACCAATTGCTGTGTTTGAGAAGAACCCTCTCTCAGGTGGTATTGATTCATTATCAAACACAAAACATGTCAAAGACTTCTCTTCACATTTACATAACATGCCCAAAACATTCAGTCACATCCCATTTTCGACAGTAATCTAGACATTGAATCTCCGAACCAATGGTTCCTGGCTTCATGGTTGACCACCTACCTAATCCATACATTATCAGTTAATTGACTCAGGCCCAGTTGGGCCCCAGCTCCACCAGAGGTCTCTTCCCACAGGGTGAACTAACTCGTTCCTTCCTGCCAAGGGAGCCTGAGCCTCTAACCAATCATGCCAAGGTCTACCTAAAAGAGGTATCCCCTGGCACTCTCCGTGGACCGGCCAACTGGGCACTGCTGGGGTACCCTGGTGCGAGCACCAACTCTTCCACACCCCGATGCGGCTCTATGGAATACCTGTGAATGGCTATGGACAAATACTGCTGCCTTAATCCTGAATCCTCTATACACACAGCTCATGTTTGGGGTAAGATTTAAAGCCACATCAATGCAGAATTCGCCTTACTTTTTTATGCTTGATGCCAAGGTGTTTGCCTGCTTTGTGGACAACCAGCAACCTACCCACCACATGACCAGATGGTTACAAGTTCATCTGAGCCCCCCATCATGTAATGTAGATTTTCTATGTTGCTATGAAGTGTTGCACCAGAAAAGCAAACAAAGACTTAATAACTACATATACCTTGCCCCTAAGACAACCATGGTATTATGGCTACCAGGGGCGGCTCCTTCCCTATGGCAGAAGAGCATCGCCCCCTTTGCCAGCACCCTCCTAATCATAAAAAATAAAACAATAATAAAACGGGTTTAAAATTTGTTTTATCATCATATTATTTTCCTTTTCGGAGTCTTAGCCGCGGTGACACAGTGACAACAGGTACTGAGGGGCGTGGTATGTGCACTCCCTTCACTGCTGGGTTGGAGAAAAGCAAAAGACACACAATTGATGGACGGAATGCAGAACAAATCAAAACGTTCACCCCCAATCAAGAGATCTGGATTAAGTCCATCATTCTTTTACTCACCATGTCACCCCAATTTAGACCTGGCCATATGCAAATCAGCCTTGACCCTGTGTCTCATGGAAACTGCCAAGCCAGGTCCTCCCTGGGAGACAGGGGCAGACTCACAGTTTGACATGGATCTCACATTGAGGGTGCTCAAGCCAATCCTGAAGCTGCTCTCATGTGAAAGCAGCTTCAGGATTGGCCACAGGGTAGGCTGAGATGGAAAAAGAGAGAAGTCGAGAGAAGTCGAGCGCCATGCAATGGAGGGCAGCAGGTAAGTTTATTTTTTATTTTTTACATTGATCCCCTCGTTCCCCTTTCTGCAGCAGCCCCACCAGACCTCCTGCCAGCCCCTTTCTACATCCCAATCTCAGCTGAGCACTCTCTGGACCCAGGGCATGAGGATGTGAAGGTGCAGCTCTCAGCATCAGTCTGGGATAAAACTTGTGGGTAGGGGGACAGATCAGCCATTGCATATTTGGGTTTCTGATGCCCCCTAGAGTTGCATGATTAATGGCACAATGCCACTGCAAGAGAATATAGCAAATGCAAGCAGTCCATGAATGTATATTGAAGATAATATTGAATGATTATATTTGAACCTTGAATTTAGAGACATTAAAGTTAATTGAAAGTCTCTCATGAGACTGATGGGAAGGAAAACCGCACAGAGGAAAAGCAACAGTAACCAAGTGACATCTGTGAGCAGAAAGACAGACTATGAAACACGCAATGAGGTTAAGTGTTAACTCAACTGACACCTGTAACAAAAGTAGCCAGGTACAGTTCAAGTGTACAGCACAGTCAACTGATGAGAGAAAACCCATTTTTAAAGAGGAAAGAAAATCAGGTTGTGAAGGAACATCTTGAGAATAGCCTCTGTCTGTCATTGCAATCCCTTACCTCTGTCCACTGTCCACTCTGTGGAGTGTCGGGACAAAATATTGAGTTAAAAATATCAGTAGACTGAAATATCGGAAATTAAATATCACAGTACATAAATAATGTGATGCACAAATATCATAGACAAAAACATCGCTTTTTGAGTTAATAAATATTGCTTTAAATAATATCGATGTTTTTAATACCATTTTGCTAATATAGTGGTAAAAAATATTGTTTTTATTGTTTTAATGTGTTTTAGTTGATGTATTAATTTTATGTTTTACTATTGGTTACATAAATGTTGTTAATTGTTTTATAGCTTGTAATTTTAAGGGATTTAGAGTTATTTATTTAATTTTTGATAGTATTGTATAGTGTCCTAGCAGGTTGTTGGGTTTATGGGGGGATAGGGTGGGAAGTTAATTAGGTAATAATTGATTACAAATTATTTAATATATTTATTTTAATTATGTGATTGGTATTTATTATGTCATTTATGTAATACAAATTTATTTTCATTATATGTTAATTGCGGGCTGTTAGATTTGAGGGTTATATGGTGGGAGGTTAATTTAAAAATAATTAACAATTATTTATACATTGTTAATTATTTAATTGATTTCTAGTTATGTAACGTATGGAATACTTATTTGATTTACTTATATTTTAGTTGCGGGTAGCTAAGTTTGTAGGGGTGCAGGGTGGGAAGTTAATTAAGCAATAACTAATTAACAATTTAATATTGATTACCAATTAATGATTTATTTAATTTCTAATTATGTAGGCAAGATTTGTAGGGGGATAGGGTGGGAAATTAATGAAGTAATAATTATGTATTCATTTTTATTTGTAAATTAAATATTTAATTGAATTTTTAAAAACAAATTTGTAGAATATCCATTTAATTTCATTTTAGCTTAGTTGCAGGATACGAGGTGTGTAGGAGTCGAGGGTGGGAAGTTAATTAAGTAAGATTTAATGAACAATAAATTATTAATTTTTAATTAACTATTTATTTAATGTTAAATATGTAAGTTATGAAATAGTTATTTATTTAGTTACATGACAGGTAGGGGCTGCTATGTTTGTAGGGGTACAAGGTGAGAAGTTAGTTCATTAATAATTTAATAACATTTATCAAGTGATACTTATTTTTTATTGAATAGTAATTATGTACATTGATTGTTTTGAGTTTCATTTAAATTTATATATACAATATGTTAATTAATATTTTTTTAATTAGGAGTTTAATATTTTTTTGACATCCATGAGCTTACTCAGGCATGTAATGTGTTTGAAGTGAAGTGCTTAGACTACAGTAGGAATAATACAATTACAGCCCGATTCATCAAGCTGATATGCGCTCGCAAAGGGCCAGATTCTCAGAATCTGGCCCTTTGCGAGTGCGATTTTTGCATTTGGGATTCATCATCCCAAATGCAAAAATCGCTATTACCGAAATTGCATATTTACGAGAAATTGGATTTAAGGAATCTCTAATAGAGATTCCTTAAATGCAATTCAT
Source organism: Lissotriton vulgaris (assembly GCF_964263255.1). Classification (NCBI taxonomy): domain Eukaryota; kingdom Metazoa; phylum Chordata; class Amphibia; order Caudata; family Salamandridae; genus Lissotriton; species Lissotriton vulgaris. The sequence continues at coordinate 995,208,481 of NC_141698.1, forward strand.
CAACCATTTAGAAATTGCGAAATCGCAATATTAGGTCGCAATTTACCACCAAGTCTGACTTGGTGGTAAATTGCGAAAAAAGAGTAAAAAGCACTTTAGTGCATTTTTTTCTTTTGCATGTTACACACACACGTGTCCTTTGGACATGTGTGTGCGCAACACCTGTTCAAATGTGCATTTGAGGGGTGCTACAGGGTGTCCTTTGGACACCCCTTGCACCCTTCAAATCGCAATCTTATTTGCGATTAGCAAATAGCTAATCGCAAATAGGGAATACTCCCCATTCATTCCTATGGGCCTTTTGGCCCATAGGAATGAATGGGGAGTTTTTCCTTATTTGCGATTATCAATTTGCTAATCGCAAATCAGGAATGTGTAGGAATCGCATATTTTTTTGCGATTCCTACATGAATACCGCTTTGCGAGTCTGGAATAGGTTGGTTACGCTGCTGCCGCTAATGTAGAACTTTTGCTGAGTAAAAAAAAATATATTTAGAAGTACTTGCTCGTTTTTTTAAAAATTTTAAAAATTGATTGTGTTATTGATCTGTGTGAACTTTTAATTGTCCCCCTCGCTCCCCCTCTGTTCGCACTGCCCACAAAGCAACAAAGACCCCACAGGACTCACTAATTTGGGTGAATCTAGTGCTGCCTCACTCCCGACCGCCATTTTGGGTGTAGGCTTGAAATGCTCTAGGGGCTAGCGCTCTAGTGTTTGCGAGTGCCCTTGGACAAACACTATTTAGGGAACCAGTTTAGCCTCGCGCGGACAACAAATAGGTTGGTTACGCTGCTGCTGCTAATGTAGAACTTTTGCTGAGTAAAAAAAATATATTTAGAAGTACTTGCTCGTTTTTTAAAATTTTAAAAATTGATTGTGTTATTGATCTGTGTGAACTTTTAATTGACCCCCTCTCTCCCCCTCTGTTCGCACTGCCCACAAAGCAACAAAGACCCCACAGGACTCACTAATTTGGGTGAATCTAGTGCTGCCTCACTCCCGACCGCCATTTTGGGTGTAGGCTTGAAATGCTCTAGGGGCTAGCGCTCTAGTGTTTGCGAGTGCCCTTAGCCACACCTTACTTAAAGATTAGTATGCAGGCGCGCAGCGCACGCGCGCATCGTCGCGCTGGAGGAGCGCCAGAGGAGAGCCCGTCTGTGCCCGTCCGTGCTCCGGACGGTCCTAGGGCCAAGACCGCTGCCTTTTGCAAGTATTCTAGGAACGAGCTATTGGCCATAGGTAAGAGTGTAGAGGGAATACCCCAAAATTCCCTACCACAGTCCTCAGTAATGCTGGACTGTGGGCTGATCAATAGTAGATCCCTAGTAAAACATCACCTGGAAGTGTCAGACTTACTAAATGACATGGACCTGGATGCCCTATTCATAACGGAGACGTGGATTACTGTGGACACCTCTGTTGAGTTGGGCTTGTCATGCCCTGAAGGATATAAACTATTTCATAAACCTAGGCCACTGGGAAGAGGAGGAGGGCTCGGAGTGATCTATAAAGATAAGTGGGACTTTTCCCCTCTACAGATCAATGGGGTGGCGGGGGTAGAGCTACTGAGGTTCTCCCTACAAGACCCAAAAGGTAGGATCCTGACTGGATTGCTATGCTACAGACCACCTGGTGCGGAAACACAATACCAGGCGTTGTTTGACACCATTGCTGCCCTTGCCTTGTCCCACTCCAGAATGTTGATCCTGGGAGATTTTAATCTTTGGGATAATGGATCCCTGGGGAGTCACCTGAGGGATTTGAAGGACAACTGTGGAAACTGGGGCCTGGATCAGCTGGTACAGAAACCAACCCATTCAGGGGGACATATCCTATATATGGTCTTCGCCAAACAGACTGAGACTAGGATGATTGATATCCTACCTCAGCACTGGACCGACCACTCCCTAATCCACTTCCAGATCTCCATACCCACGGAGGGGAATGGAAATGAGCGACCGGTGACTTATAGGAAGGGACGGAATTGGTCCAAATTACCAAAGGATAAAACAAAGCCTATTTTTAAGAGCAATGTTTCCTATGATCCAGAGGAATCGGTAGATCTGAATTATCATAAATATTGTAATCACATCACTAAGACCCTGGATAGACTTGCTCCTCTGAAAATTATAAAGAATAAGAGGAAACCGTCTGCTCCCTGGTTTAATGAGGAGCTGAAATCCCTACGCAATGCACGCCAACAGGCAGAAAAGAAATGGCGTAGATGCTATTCAGAGTTGGATAAAAAATTGTTGAAAGTGGAACAGGCAAAATATAAAGGAGCCATCGCCAAAGCCAAGGCACACTTCTATGCCACTACTATTCTTCAGTCCCCTAACAGTACCAAAACCCTTTTTAATATCATAAGGGATCTCTCACATCCCACCTGTACGAGTAATAAGTTGGTCGCTACTCAAGAACTATGCGATGAGATCGCGATCTACTTTGAGGAAAAGATTGCTAAAATTGTGGGGGGGCTGAAGGAGGAAAGGGACAGCTGCAAAGATGCAGTGGCACAGGCAGAAGAAGAGGAACCTCTACCAATATTGTCATCACTGGAAAATTTCACCCCTCTTACAGAGGAGCTCTTTTTCAGTCTGGCCCAGAATGTGTCATCTGGGTCACCTCTAGACCCCCTTCCGCACAGGATCTGGAAGGAATATGGGCCAGAGCTGTTCCCCTGGATGCATCAGATTTGTCGCCAATCTCTTGAGGAAGGCACAGTGCCGGATGCATGGAAGCAGGCAGTGGTTACTCCCCTGCTCAAAAAGCCTTCGCTGGACCCTACGATTCCGGCGCATTTTAGGCCCATATCCCTCCTGCCCTACCCGATAAAAATTGTGGAAAAGGTGGTCAGTAGGTCCCTGTCAGGATATCTGGAAGACAACTGCCTGTTGGATAAGGACCAATTTGGCTTCCGCCCAGGCCACGGAACAGAAACTGCATTGGCAACCATGTTGGACACCCTTCGAATGCGAGCCGACAATGGCAATTCCTCAGTCCTGGTGCTGTTGGACATGTCGGCCGCATTCGACACGGTTAGCCATGCAGTGCTGCTAAGTAGGCTGGAAAAACTGGGCGTGAAGGGCAAGGCCCTGAGGTGGATACAATCCTATCTGACAGGTAGACAACAAGTGGTGACCCTAGCACCCTTTTCATCTCCCAAGTCCCTGGTCAGTCACGGAGTACCTCAGGGCTCCTCGATCAGCCCTATTCTCTTTAATCTTTATCTGCAGCCCCTGATCCCCATGATTAAATCCTTCGGCATAGATTTGATAAACTATGCTGATGATACACAACTGGTGTTCTCCTTAGAAGGAAGACAGGCGGTGAGCATGGAGACATTTCAGAACTGCATGAGCAGGGTCTCCAGGTGGCTGACCATAAACTCCCTTCAGTTTAATGAGGGGAAGACAGAGGTTGTCTATTGCTCGTCAGCCAAACTGAGTCAACAACCTTCCCACGAGATCAGGCTTGCGCCGGGAGCTGAACCTTGTATCCCAGTTAAAACCGTGCGCAATCTAGGGGTACTGTTTGATGCGGATCTCCAAATGACCTCTCAGACCAATAAAACCATCAGTGTCTGCTTTGGATTGTTGAAAGCACTCAGACAGATTTTGCCTCTTCTGCCTGATGAGTCCAGGCCATTAGTAGTTAGGAGTGTGATCCTGGCCAGACTGGACTACTGTAACTCTCTATATCTAGGGGCCCCCCTATACATCCTACAGGGGCTCCAGAAGGTCCAGTCTATAGCGGCCAAGCTGGCACTTAAAAGACCTTGCAGCTCCTCCACTACGTTGGCGCTAAGAGATCTACATTGGCTGCCAATCGGGAGTAGAGTTGTTTTTAAATCCTTATGTATTGTGTACAGAGCCCTGCACAACACGGGACCTATCCCTCTACAGGAAAGGCTCTCCTGGTATAGGCCCTCCAGATCCCTGCGCTCCTCTAGCCAGAGTCTGGCAGCTACTACCAGGATCAGGAGGTCGAGGATGGGAGGCAGAGCCTTTTGCATCTCTGCCTCTAGGCTGTGGAACGAGCTTCCCCAGAACATCAGACAAATTGGCACCCTACTGGGTTTCAGAAAGAGCCTGAAAACATGGCTATTCGCCAAAGTCTAATCCCCGTGACTTTACTTAATAGATCCGTTGGCTGTTCTACATGTCTTGACAGCTAGTGTATTGTAGTACCATCTGACTACTTCCTGTTTGGGCGCCAGGATACCCGTAGGGTGACAGTTGCGCGTTACAAATAATAAATACAATGCAATACAATACAATACAATAGCGATTCGTTATGAATCGCTATTTCAGACTCGTAAAACGGCTCAATGATGAATCAGGCTGTTAATCTCTTTGCAGTTCAGCACGTTCCTTCCTGTTCCATAGTAGAGTGGAAATAGCTAATTTTACCCTTTGAAAGTCCAACATTTTCCATACTGTGCACTTACTGGAGTGGAAATAGTGAATTTTACCCCTCCGAAATCCAATGCTTTCCCTACTGATGCCCTGACTGGAGTGAGAATAGTAAATGTGGCCCCTCTGAAGATCAACACGTTCCCCACTGCTGTATTGTTTAGAGTGTGAATAGTATTTTTCACCCCTGTGAAATCCAACTCTTTCCCTACTTTTGCATAGATTGGAGTGGGAATAGTAAATGTTAACCCTCTACAGCTCAACACTTTCCCTACTGTTGCGCCGTTTGGAGTGGGAATATTACATTTTACTCCTACAAAATCTGTTTCCCTACTGTTGCACTGTTTGGAGTGGGAATAGTGCATTTTACCCCTCCAAAGTCCAAAGCTTTTCCTGATGGTGCACAGACTGGAGTGGGAATAGTACATTTTAACCCTCCGTAGGGCAACACTTTCCCTACTGTTGTTCAGACGGGAGTGGAAATAGTAAATGTAACGCCCCCATCAAAGTCCAGCGCTTTCTCTAATATTGCGGTGACTGGAGTACAAATAGTAAATCTAACTCCTCTAAACTTTCCAGAATGCTGAATAAATTAGAGTGGGAATAGTATATTTAATATTCTCTACATTCAAACTCAGATAGATCTGTACTTATGTTTAAGGAAGCTGAAATGAAAAAAGGCCCATCTATAACTGCCTCAAATAGGAACAACAGAGAAAGAAAATATAAGAAGGCCAACAGATTTGCTGAGGGGAGGGACTTGGAAATGATACAAACTTTATATGATTTGCAAGAATTACCAACCCTCTCTGGTCAGAAGGAGAAGGATGGCTGAGTACAGGTGTTAGAGCAAGCAGGGATACAGCAAACAGGGGGACTACGTAAATTTAAAATGAAATCAAGGTATATGCCCAAAAAACCCTTTGATGCAATTGACTGCTTCCATGATATGATGATTAAAGAGTAGGATGAAATGAGAACAACAAAATCCAAAATCCCCCCAAAAAGATACAATTTGTCCAAATGGGAATGGGAAGCTGTGTTGTCACTAAAGAGCGATCCTTCTTTAGTTTTCAAGCATTAAGATAAGGGCAGAAATGTGCTCCTCATGGAGAAAAAACGTATATGAAAAGGAAGCCCTATGTTTATTGAATGACACACAAAGCTACATACAAAAAAATTGATATAATAGTAGCATTGCGGATTTCCATGAAATGTTGAATAACTGGCAGGACAAAGGTGTCCTAGGAGAAGAGGAGTATCAAATCCTCAATGTGGAATATCCAGTTTTACCAACATTCTATTATTTACCTAAAGTTCATAAGAATAAGAAATGCCCTCCGGGACACCTGATTGTCTCCTCAAAAGGGAGTTTATTGGAAAAAACATCAACATATGTAAAGTAATTCTTATTTCCGTAAAAGATCTCAGTTCGTACATTCAGGACAGCACAGATTTCATCCAATTGATTCAAAATATACAAAGGGAAGATAATTTCATCCTAATAACATTAGACATTACAAGCTTATATACTTGCATAGCACATTAAGATGGTCTGATAGCACTGGAATTCTTTCTTAAGAACAGGCCATTAAGGCTCCATGAACATAACATCATGCTGTTACAATTTGTTTAGTTTGTCTTAACAACAATTTGTTTTAATTTCAGGACAACTTTATTTGCAAACAGAAGGGACTGCCAGGGGCATGTGCTTTGCCCCCAGTTTCGTGGGCTGGTGGGAAAACACGTGGCCTGGGGGAACCCAATGAGCGTTAGATAGACAATGTGGCCCTGTGGGTCATGTATATTGACAATCTCTTTGTAGTATGGCGGGGAACACAAACAGAGGCGGAAAGATACATTGCTAGTTTAAACAATAATGATTTGAATTTACAATTTACCAGCCATATAAGCAGCATAAAAGTACAATTTTTGGACCTGTTGGTATACTTGAAAAGCAATTAGTTATGTACAAGATTTTATAGAAAGCCCACAGCAGGGAGCACAACACTACATGCATGTAGTCAACACCGACAAGTCTAGTAGCTAGCTTCCCCTGAGGGGGCTATTAAGGATTGATTAAGCAGAATTACCCCCTGCCAGAATTTTATCATAAGGCAGAACAAGAAGTGCTCAGTTGATTTAAAGAAAGAGGGTATGCTAGTGAAACATTAAGAGAAGCAGTCAGTAAGGTAAAGAGGAGATAGGGACAAGAAATACTCATTCCTAGACAAAAGAAAACAGGGGAAGAAGAGGTTGTAAGATTTATAATGAATTTTTCATGAGAATCAAACCAGATCAGGAGGTTAATTGACAAACATTTCAATGTCCTGCAGTCAGATTTGATTTGGGGACCAATGTTAAAGGATAAACCCAACATTACACATAGAAAAGGCATGTCCCTCAAAGATCTTTTAGTGCATAGTCATTTCATTGACAGACAAGAGAAAAGGCCGGAAGTCACTGGCTTCTACCTCTGCACAACATGAAAGGCATCCAGAAAAAGTGTTAAAGTAAAGAGCTATGAGATACCAAAGGAAAGAAGGCCAAAATTGATGATAAAACTTCTGAATTGCAACTCAAGTTTTGTAGTATATTGCCTACAATGCCCATGTGGGAAAACAATATATTGGCAGTACCGTTCATTCTGCCAAAAAAAAGAGTTTTAGAACATTGTTGGGCAATAAGTAATTAGGATGCGACATATCCAGTAGCTCGACATTTTGCCGAGGCACATCAGAGCAGAAGCGATATGCTGAGTTACTTCTGCATTGATCAAGTGCTATATGAAGAGGAGGGGGCAGAGTCAGTCTGTTAACACGTTTGGAATCTAAGTACATTGTATAACTGAGGACCCTAGCACCTTAAGGTCTTAACAGTGAATAGGAACTGTGGACATACTTAGGGGATTAAAGCAAGGAAGGAGATCCATTCTAAGAGAATTTCCCCTTTTTTCTCCAAGGCATCTGAACACCTAATAATGGGCTAGGACAGGATTTTGGTCAGTCAACAATATGTAGCAAATTTTCGGGGAAATCTAGCCAGGGTATAGGAGGTAGATGTTTAAAGAATGAAAGGATACCTGAACGAACACAGCACATTCAGTGCGTCATAGTGTAATCATCAACGATTTATGGTAATATATGAATTTCAGGTCCACTTTAATATGTATGTTAATAATGAAATAATGAAATGTGAAAAATAATATTTGACCTTTTTGAACTGAAATGAATGAATTATTTTTTGTCTTCATATGTAGACTTGGAAAAAAGGTAAGAATCATATCCAAGGAGTGTATAAACCAAAAGAAGTGGTGTAACACCTCCACCAAGTTTTAGATTCTTTTACCAACCTTTTCCTTTTCAGACCAGTATTTGAAGAGGAAATTATGGCCACCACCACTATCCTGAGCAACCGGTAGAAAAGTTGTCTTAATCCTTGGATTTCACCTATATTTTACATTAGATTTACTCTTCCTCCCACCACAAAGTTTTTCCAAACAAACATTTTGAAGTGAAAAAGGTACCCACATTCTTCCTCTTTTACTAGACACAGTATGACAATCCAGTCTAGCTATGTGACCAACCGAAGCCTTCCATCCCTCACAAGTTTGTTGTGTTTCTGAATTCCATTTTAAGCAAATTTCTCTCCGTGCTAATACATCAAAATAAACATGAGTTGTGCTCTACTCTTCCCCAAACATACCCCTTCCCCGTGTAGTGTTTCAAAATTAACTAATGAGAGGCTTATCGGAATGTTTATGCCCATAATTTTAGTTAGTACTTCCCCTACTTCTTGCCAGAATAACTGGATAGCCGGACACCGCCAAAACAGATGGACATCATCCGCATCTTCCATGGCACACTTCAGGCACTGCCTCTTCTTGCCGGCCCCAATCTTTGCCAACTTCTTTGGGGACAAGTACGCTTCTTATAAGGTAAACAAGTGGTTTCTCCTAAGTGGAGCCGGCTTCACTGAAGAACAATGCATAGATGCAGATACTTGCCACAGATGGGTCACATCGCATCTCGGCATGTCGAGCTTCCAGATCTCCTGCGGTGAAGCCCGAGTACCATCTTCTCCCTGTACTAGAGCCCAATACCATCTATCAACCTCCTTCTTATTTTTATTTATTTATTTATTTATATTTGCGATTTATTAAGCGCGAACGAATACCCGCAGGTGTCTCGGCGCTAGACTATTCACATAACTTTCCCCAGGATGTTAATGGCTAGTATTACTGGTTGAAAAGCCAGGTCTTCAATCTTTTACGAAACAGCAGGAGTGAAGGGCTTGTCCTAATTTGTTGAGGCAGGGCATTCCATAGTTTGGGTGCCGCGACTAGAAAGCGGCGGTCACCCCATGAGACTGGTTTGGTACGTGGGACCACTAGTTGGTTAAGAGTAGTGGATCGGAGCTGTCTAGTTGGTTCATAGGGTATCAGCTGGTCCTTCAGAAAATGTGGTCCTTGATCATGGAGTGTCTTGTAGACTATGCAGAGTGATTTGAACTTGATCCGATTCCGGATCGTCAACCAGTTATATTTATTAATTGTGTCTGATATGGCCGAGAACTTGGGTGTTCTAGAAAGCAGACGTGCTGCTGCGTTCTGTATCGTCTGAAGCTTATTGGTTACCCTGACCTGAGCGTTTAAGAATAGGCCATTGCAGTAGTCAAGGGAAGACACAACTAGAGAACTGACCAGTGTTTTACCAGCTGCATCTGGCAAAAACGGGACAATTTTCCTGATCATTCTTAGTTTGTGATGGGCTGTAGCCGCTGTTTTGTTAGCATGTGCCACAAAGTTGAGACCCTCATCAAAAGTTACTCCCAGGTTCCTGGCCTTAGAGGCCGGGCTGGGAGGGGCTCCAAAGGCTGGTGGCCACCAGGTTGGTGACCAACCTGGTGAAAGGGGTCCAAAGATGACCACCTCCGTCTTTTTCGGAATTGAGCTTAAGGCAGTTAGACGCCATCCACTCTCCGATTGCTAGCATTCCACTTTGGAAGCGCTCTGCCACCGCATATCCATCGCCCTTGATGGCCAATACCAATTGCGTATCATCAGCGTAGGAGGTTAGGCTCATCCCATGTGCTTTGATAACATTAGCAAGGTCCGACACATAGATATTAAATAGTGTCGGACTTAGGGATGAGCCTTGAGGAACCCCACACGGTAGTGACAGTTTGGCAGATAGGTATGGCCCCAAGGTGACGGCCTGTGTTCTGTCGGCCAGGAAGGATGCGAGCAGATCTCTTGCTGTATGGTGAATGCCCATCTTTCCGACACGGTCGACCAAGATCTTATGGTCGACCGCGTCGAAAGCCGTCGATAAATCAAGCAGTACTAGTACTGCTGTCCCTCCCTGATCTCGGATTACTCTAATGTCATCGGCGGCTTTGATTAAGGCAGTTTCAGTACCATGATACTTGCGGAAACCGAATTGTGTATCATCCAGTAGAAGATGTTTCTCTACATGCTCGGATAGTTGTTGGTTCATAGCTTTTTCGGCCACTTTGGCTAAGAAAGAGAGGCTTGCTATAGGACTATAATTCTTCAATTCATCCTTGTCCAGACTCAGTTTCTTCAGTAGTGGTTTCACCAGCGTGTTTTTCAAGGAGTCCGGGTAGGTCCCAGACCCAAGTATGGAGTTGCAAACTAGAGTGATGACCGGGATGATGGTGTCCATCACCGTGGGAGGGCTGAGAAAGGACAAGGGTCTAATGCCGACCCAGTTTTAATCAAGGAGACAATGATCTTTATTTGGTCAGTCGTAAGATCCTTGAACCTGGTCAAAATATTTTCAGGGGAATATAAGAAGGAGAGGCTATTGTCGTGTTGGTTTTTGAGGTGAAAGCTTGATAGATGTCATTCACTTTAGAGAAGAAGTTGGCCAATGCATCGCAAAGTGATTGTGAAGGGGGCGGGGTAAGATCTGAGACGTTACCTGACAGAGTTTTTGTGATGTCATATAGTTGCCTGCTGCAATTTTTGGCTTTTTCAATTTGCTCTGAGAAGAATGTTTTTTTTGCGTCAACAATCATAGCTTTGTAAACGGCCAATGATTCTTTATATTTGGTCTTACTCTCTGTATCGTAGGTTTTGCGCCAATGCCTTTCCCTATTCCTGCTGAGTTGTTTTTGTATTCCTAATTCCTCTGTGTACCACGGGGCGGTCGGTGTGGTTCTATTCCTAGATTGGGTTTTAGTAGGTACTAGGAGATTAGTAGCATGGCCTAGCCAATCCTGAAATTGTCGGGTTGCAGTATAGGGTTCTTTTTGACAGAAATGGACATGTACTGTCCAACAGCTTTTTTAATTCTGTCTGATTTATATTCTTCCATACTTTAAAGGAGCCTGGGACAGGGGTAGTGACCTTCTTTCTTAAGTTTTCATTGATTGTCAATCTACTAAATATGGCATAGTGGTCAGTCCAAGGCATGGGTAAGATGTTTAATATATGCAGGCCCTCGACGTTAGAGAAGATACCGTCTAGGGCAGGGGTACTCATAGTACAGCCCGCGGGCCGGTGGCGGCCCGGCAATCCTTCCTTTGCGGCCCGCCGGACCTTGCAGACATGTACCAGTTAAAAAAAAAAAAATCAAGAGTTTTAGTAAACACCGCCGGTTGATGCAGCCTGACTTGGAGAGGCTCTGCTCTAGGGGGGGGCGGGAAATTCCAGCCATAGAGTGGAGCTGCAGGGGCCTCAGAACAGGTGAAACAGAACAAAGCCTCATTAACGATTTAATGGTCTTTTAAAGACCTGTGAAGTGCTCCGGCTGTGTGCGCGCCAGGCAAGCTGACTCATCCCGGGCTGCCACAGAGGATGGGGGGGAGGAGGGGGGAGTTGTTGGACAATTACAGTGATCAGGACAACCCCCGTGACTGATTGAACCGAGCCGAGCATGAACTTGGAGATCACTCTGCGCAGCCTCGAGTAGCATTTGTTTTATCGACACTGAAGGGATGAAAGTCTGAATCAGCCCAGCCTTATTTGGAATCTCTGCCCTCCGGATTACACCTGATTTCTGCTGCAGTGGTCCAGCCAGCTCTCGTACACCCTCTACATTAGGGAGTCACTAATAATGTGCTGCAGATTTTGGGAAGGCTGGGGAAGGTGGTTCGATGTGTGCAGCAAATGGCTCTTGCTTTTCGTGATATTTCTAATAGAATTAATACACCTTGCCTAGACAGAGATAGGGAGACAGAGATGGAGAGAAAGGGCGAGGGAGGGAGAGTCAGGGGAGGTTGAGGGAGTGAGAGAGTCAGGGGAGGGCGAGGGAGGGAGTGAGAGAGGGAGGGGGAGAGTCAGGGGAGGGTGAGACAGAGGGAGGGAGAGACAGAGGGAGGGAGAGACAGGGGAGGTTGAGGAAGGGAGAGTGAGGGCGAGAGAGGGAGAGTCAGGGAAGGGAGACAGAGAGAGAGCCAGGGGGGGTGAGGGAGGTAGAGAGAGGGAGAGTCAGGGGAGGGAGAGAGAGGGAGAGGGAGGGGAGAGGAAGGGAGGGAGAGCCAGGGCAGGGTGAGGGAGAGGGAGAGTGAGAGCCAGGGGAGGGCGAGGGAGGGAGGGAGGGAGGGAGAGCCAGGGCAGGGTGAGGGAGAGGTAGAGTGAGAGTCAGGGGAGGGCGAGGGAGGGAGAGACAGAGGGAGGGAGAGTGAGGGGAGGGTGAGGGAGGGAGAGACAGAGGGAGGGAGAGTGAGGGGAGGGCGAAGAAGGGAGAGACAGAGGGAGGGAGTGTGAGGGGAGGGAGGGAGTGTGAGGGGAGGGAGGGAGAGTGAGGGGAGGGAGGTAGAGAGAGGGAGAGTCAGGGGAGGGAGAGAAAGGGAGAGTCAGGGGAGAGGGAGGGAGAGCCAGGGCAGGGTGAGGGAGAGGGAGAGTGAGAGTCAGGGGAGGGCGAGGGAGGGAGAGACAGAGGGAGGGAGAGTGAGGGGAGGGCAAGGGAGGGAGAGACAGAGGGAGGGAGTGTGAGGGGAGGGCGAGGGAGGGAGAGACAGAGGGAGGGGGTGTGAGGGGAGGGAAGGAGTGTGAGGGGAGGGAGGAAGAGAGTCAGGGGAGGGAGAGGGAGGGAGAGAGAGAGAGTCAGGTGAGGGCGAGGGAGAGAGAGAGAGGGAGAGAGGGTGAGTCAGGGGAAGGCGAGGGAGGGAAAGAGAGTCGGGGAGGGAGAGAGAGGGAGAGTCAGGGGAGGGGAGGGAGGCAGAGGCATAAGGAGGGAGGGAGACAAAGGGAGGGAGGGAAGGAGAAAGAGGGTGAGAGGGAGAGAGAGAGGAAGACAGGGAGAGAGAGGGAGGGAGACAGTTAGAGAAAGGGAGGGAGACAGTTAGAGAAAGGGAGAGAAAGGGACAAGGAGAGAGGGAGGGAGACAAAGAAAGGGAGGTAGACCAAGAGAGGGAGGGATACAGAGAGAGGGAGGGAGACAGAGAGAGGGAGGGAGATAGAGGGAGGGAGGGAGGGAGGGAGGGAGGAAGTGGGAGGGAGTGAGGGAGACAGAGAGAGAGGGAGAGAAAAAGAGAGGGAGGGAGAAAAATAGAGGGATGGAGAGAAAGAGAGAGGGAGGAAGACAGAGAGAGGGAGGGAGGGAGGGAGACAGAGATAGGGAGGGAGGGAGACAGAGAGAGGGAGGGAGACAGAGAGGGAGGGAGGGAGACAGAGAGAGGGAGGAAGACAGAGAGAGGGAAGGAGACAGAGAGAAGGAGGGAGACAGAGAGAGGGAGGGAGACAGAGAGGGAGGGAGGGAGACAGAGAGGGAGGGAGGGAGACAGAGAGAGTGAGGGAGACAGAGAGAGTGAGGGAGACAGAGTGAGGGAGACAGAGAGAGGGAGGGAGACAGAGGGAGTGAGGGAGACGAGAGAGGGAGGGACGGAGAGAGAGAGAGAGAGAGAGGGAGGTAGAGAAATAGAGAGAGGGAGGGAAGAAGAGAAAGAGAGAAAGGGAGGGAGACAGAGAGAGAGATATGTGTGTATGCTCGGTCTGGTGGCTCAGTGGACAAAGACATCCGCTGCCAGGGCCTGTGTTCAACCTCATGGTCACAGGTTTTTTTTTGTCTCTAGCCCCGCCCCCTCTCTCACTGACCACGCCCCCACAGGTGCGGCCCTCGGCCACAAACTACAATGTAAATTTGGCCCCTTAGAGAAAGTTTGTGAGTACCCATGGTCTAGGGTATGTCCCACCTGATGGGTAGGGGAAGTGACCATTTGTCTGAGACCCAGTATTTCCAGATCTGTATTGAGGGCAAAGGTGTCCTTACCGTTATGTTGTTCAGGTGAAAATTCATGTCACCCATGACTGTGAAGGACTCTTCGGTGGCTAGCGATTCCAACATAATAGGGTGCTTTGTAATGCATCCTCAATTTCTAGTTTCTGCCCCCAGTTCAGCTGTGTCCAGGACCAGCTCGCCAATTGGTAGTATTAAATCTGGATATTCTAGCTTCCGTGATGGTGCTTAGTTTTTCCCATGATAGTAGAGCCCCTTCTTCGCATAGCTGCTCCCACCTTTCAATACCTGCTGTGGTATTCGGTTCTGGCAGACCTACATACTCTGCAAACTTGCGATACCTTAAAACAGAAGTTGGCACAGACACTGGAATGCAAAAAGACAAGTTTATTAATACCCCATGGGGTGGTGGTACATTCAAACACTACCCTTTGGCAATGCAAGAAGTAGCACACCGAACATCGAGCATGTGGCCTTTTTATACAGATACAGAAGTTTGAAAATTGGTGGTACACACATTTGAACAATTCCTGGTACATATAAGGGCATTTTTGGAGCACAGCCAACTTGTGGGAGGAGCTTAGTACTACTGGTCAGTTTTAGGAACATTCCTGGGCAGTGACCGATCGTTGACCCCAGGGGCCTAAGAGTGCATGCGCAGGCTTGACCAACAATAAAAAGTAGCCTGTTACCGGGCAGACCAGGTGGTCATTGGCAGAGAAGAAGGACGAAAGGGCATGCTGACAACGAGGCAGCCCATTCACCTAAAATGAAGGTCAGGAATACAAAATGGCCTCTAGAATATGGTCAAGTTAACAGGGGAAAACTTGTGTATCTGAAGCAAATGTTAGCCCAATCGCTGTCAAAATACGACAGACGGCCCTTTTAGCATTTTGCTGAAGCTACCTCATATCTGAAATAATCTGGATACTCGTCATCGATATCTATTAGCATTATTTTTGTGACTTCTTTGCTAGTCAATTGTTCATTTCTAGCAATAGCTCATCTAGACGGAATACAAGCTGTGATACATATGGAACATAGCGTAGGGCCATATTGGATATATAAGCAGAACATAAAGAATATTCCAACAATGATACAAAGGATAGTCAATAATTTCCAACCCCAGGTACTAAGCAGAGTCCAGAACCAATTTGAGAATGTCCATGTACCATTTTTGGGATGAATTTCTGACGCAATTTTATGTAATTTGGAAATAGCATCATATATAGCAGGTGAGTTGTCAGGAACATATACACAGCAACTACTCCCGCTAATGCGACATGCACCCCCACGATCGGCCAACATGACATCCAGAACGATGCTATTCTGAAGCGTCAAAATTCTAGTAATTTGAAGCTCCTCAGTCAAGTTCCCTAGAGCAGAGGCAGTTTCGTAGGCGACAGCTTCCACAACACGTGTCAGACACCTTATTTTTCTACTGTTACGGGCTGCTCCTACAAATGAAAATAAGCCTACATTGAAATCAACATATTGCTGTAAGGCAGTATCCGTCTGATCAATATCATCAAGATCTAATGCCCCTTTCTCCCTATTCAATATAAAATCATGGTATAATACAAAATCATTGTGGTACATGGGTGGGGCAATAAAAACAGGGGGCAATACAAAAGATATTTAACATGTTCCTGACCACCCAACGGGAAGACGGTGGTAGCCCTTATTCCCACAAATGAAGTAGGTGTTACATGACGTTACAAAGGCAACATTATTTGGTGTATCAAATGCTAGTGTGGTAACGCATTCACTCTTGCCAACTGGGATAGTACCTTTATTTTTAACAGAGAGCTTGGCTCTTGCTTTAATGACTGTAATTAAGAATAGGCTGGACATATTCACAGTTCTCAAATTAGTAAAAATACGAGGTGAAGATACATTGTTCGGTCGGTATTCTTCCCTCTCAAATTTAGTCCCTTCTGCTTCTGGGTGACCATCTTTATCATTGTGGCAAACTTTATTAAGTCAAAAGAGTAGTCCTCCTTTTGTTGGCCATCGCAGAGTGAACAGAAGGGTATACCAGGCATTGCAGGAACCATTATGAGAAAACGGAAGAGGAATAAGAGGAGTTCCTCCTTTCTTTTGATGTCCAGGCAACATACCACACACCCAACAGTTCGAAGTGTTGGTCATGTTGTGGGTGTGATGGAGAATTTGAATGAAACTTTTGTTCAGATAAGTCTGTCTATGTCTCTCTTCATGATAGGTCAAAGTAAAGTGGAAATGTTCACATGGAGCTGGAGTGAAAGGAAGCAAATACTCTCTCGCCGGTGAGAGAGCGCAATTTGAATAAAAAGTGTATCCGGACCATATTCACAAGCATATCGCATAAACGTGGAATCTAGAACGTGAAGTTAACACTTGTAGTATAAAGTTAGCCGATGTAACATGAGCAATAGGAAATGTATCTATTCTATAAAGTGTATTAGAATTAGAGAAGCCCGTATACATAGTGGGCTAATGTAGAAATGTATAGAAATGCTTACGAATAAGAAGAACGTGCAAAGTAGAATTCATGTAAGTGTGTAATCATGAAACGGAGAAAACGGCGAAACATAAAGTGACGAAATGTGTAGAGAATGTATAGCACGATGTAAGCACGAGAAAATAAATGTTGCGTTATATGTAGAATGTATTCACTTATAATCATTGCTTTGCTAAATTCGATTATATATAAATGTGTGTTAAAGGTTATACTGTGTAGAAAGCTTTTTGTAGGAATGTTAGAAAAGGTTTGGTCATATGTGATTTTAACCTAACTGACCAAGAGTTCGCAGGAGTGTAGTCCGCTGTATGTAATTTAGTGGGCTCACAGGAGTCATGAATAGCCTTGATCT
Organism: Lissotriton vulgaris; assembly: GCF_964263255.1. NCBI lineage: Eukaryota > Metazoa > Chordata > Amphibia > Caudata > Salamandridae > Lissotriton > Lissotriton vulgaris. Next base: position 995,224,958 of record NC_141698.1, read on the forward strand.
GATGTGCGAGACAAGAGTCAAAGGTCTTGCTAGATTTAAGGTGACAATGCTGGACGAAGTTTATGGCCTAAACGTGATAAGAGACGCTTGGAATTCGAGTCTTGTTTAGAAACGACCGTTCACAGGACCAACTAAGGTTACGAATACAGTCGTAAAGAGTAGAGTTCTGCTGAGGTGATAGGCTTTTGCTCCGAAAGTGTCAATTGGAATGTCAAATGAAGTCACCAGCAAGAAGACGAAGATGGCGTCTAAGGAGAAGGGTCAACTTAACGGACGACGCGAAGAGATGAAGCCATGGAAAGAGCTAGAAATGACATCATGGGGAAAGTACGTGGTGGGCGTCGAAGGGGCGTTCCACCCATACTGTGATTGTGTATTTTAGGGACAGCACCCTGGGGAGGAGAAGTTAGGAGCGAGCGCTGAGAGAGATCAGAGCGCAAGAGAGCAGTAGGCCGAGGACCCTTAGAGAGCGGATGGGTAGGCAGAGAGGGTACTGCTTCTCAACATAAGTTACCATTAGGGGTTAAGAGAGTTTGAACTTCTTTGGAAGTCAAACTGCTGACACCTTTTTAGGTAAGGAATTTGCGAAGTAGGGATGTCACTTAGTACAGTGTAGGGACAGAATTAACTTGTTTATTCTTTTTGTAGATGACGCAACGGAACCACATTGTGTCGATGCTTTTTAATCTGCTGATTCTTGAATTGACTTTAATTGTATTCTTTTGTAGACTGAGGTTCTTTAGGGAATTTATGTTCCTTCTAGTTCCTGTATACCTATTGAATCTTATCCTGAGAGGATTGTATATGCACTTAATTCTGATTTTATATTAAACTTTTTAAACTTCACCAGTCGTAAGTGGTCCTTCAGAGTTGCGTCAGTTTATGGGGTTTATTTAACCTATGCAGGGTTTGTCTTTTACTCAATGACAGAAAACAATCGATCCAAATAGATGAATGAGATAAGTATCTAAGTGATCAAAAAGGGTATCAAAATCTCATTCCCCGCAGTTGGTAGCAGAGAAAGATGGTTTTCTTCTTGAGGAAGACAACCTAGGTCAGGTCTAGATTACCCCAAGGTCCCTAGTCATCGACGACCAGAAGAAGAATCCCTGCCGAAGACGGTGCTGACGGTGCGTCGAGAGAAAAGCAGCAGAGTCGGTCGAGAGTGAGTATAAGGGTCATGCGTTGTAAGATTGCGGTATTTTATGTTGTACCTGTGTTGTAATGTCAAGCGGAGTTGAATGCCTGTAGTGTGATTGAGGGAAGGTTGTGAGCGCGCGCAACCGGATAAAATCTTAAGTTCAAGGAGAGCTTAAGTGGTTCGGGTGTATCGAACACCCAGAGTAATTGTTCACCATTGTAAAGGGGGTCATGAGGTACCATTGATCGCCCGACGGACCGATGATAGGGGGAGCGTAAGAGTGAGTGTATGAGTAACGGACGCTGGTCGTACGTTTACTGTGTGTAAGTAACCTATCAGTTAAGGCGATCGTCTGACCGTGAGAGGAAAGACGTTTCGTCAGTTGAGGTGACAATTACAGTTAGACTGTGGCCGTACAGTCAGAGAAAAGTGATCGCTTGGACGGAAGTAGTCATTTTTCAGCGTATGAATGAAAACGCATGCAAGATCGTGAGACGAGTTGAGAAAGGAGGGGAACTGCTGCAGAGGGAACGAGTGACGTCAGCGTAGAGCCGCGCTGAAATTGGTCGGTCAGCTGGGATAGGCTGGTCAGCGAGAGCCGCGTAGGGATTGGTTGGTTTGTCAGCGGGACGTAAATAAGGAAGAGAATAGAGGAAAATCGTAGATTATCGAAAATGAAGTGTTTTAAACGTTTAAGGGCGATCTTTAAGAGAGATAGAAGAAACTTGTATGCCGGAGAAGAAGCTCCACCAGAAGGCACACCAGCTTATCATATGGCAGTGAATGTAGGCTTACACTCGATATTATGGATCTCCGAGTGGAATAAGCTAACAGAAGGGAATAAGGAACTGACGTTTCCGAGATACGGGACGTTTAAGTTGGAAGTATTGAACCAACTGAAAGCGGTAATGCTAGCAACAAGACCTCTACCGAGGCCAACACAGTTCGAAGCCCTTAGTGCATGGTTTAGAGCAGCACACGAAAAGAGCTTAAAGAGACGCCAGGAAAGAGTGAGGCGATCGGTAAAAGCAGTGCAGGATTCTAAATGGGACGATGAAGCTAAAAAGTGGAGGGTGCAAAAGATAGAAGCAGACAAACTGTTCACAATGTTAGAAGCTACGGGAGAAAAGAAACCTCTAGAAGAAGATGAGGATAGCGAGCCAGATGAGGATCTGATAGAGAGACTATTAACAGATAGACCACCTCCGTACAACAGAGAAGCCGAAAGTCCTGCATTACAGCAAGGGGACGGAGCTAGATGGGGGGAATATAAATCGCTCCCAGTAACAGAGTGGGATGCCAAGAAAGGTGAGGAAGTACCTCAATCTAGTCCCGAACAGAGAGTAGTGGGAAGATTCGTGGTCCAGAAGGTGCCAGAAACACAGCATGCAAGGTCGTATCAAATGCCCGACGCTTTACAAGTACCTGTTACCATAGGCCCTATAGTGTCAATCTACAACCCAGAGGGGGTCCAGCAGGAGGAACAGGCACGATGGGACAGAGAAAGGGCAGAGATAGAGGGAAGGAATAATACGATCAATTCCCAGAGGCAGTTGCTTGGACCAATGAGTCGGAGTACCCCACTAGATTCCGCAACGGGTCCCTGGATAGAACAGGGGGGCCAAAGAGGACAGATGGATCTGAGGGGACCGAAACCGAAATCCTATAAGGAATTAAGGGAATATTTGAGAGAATGGGACGCTGCCGAAGAGACTCAGAATAAAAGATTAGAAACAGGAGCAGAATGGAGTGACCAGGATAACAGGATCCTCTCTCACTGCGGAGCTGGCGAAAGCAGCCCTGAGTGGGAGGGAGGGAGTCAAGGAAGCAGAGGAGATACTTGCCATACTGCCAGTGGCAATAGGCAAATGTGCGACGACAGGAGTGCAGGGTGTGGGGGAGTGCCTCGCGTCATCCTTAGTGAGGGAGAACGAAGGACGCAGGAGTACCGAAATAGTTTCAAGTGCACTCACCATGCCCCGGACAAAAATGTGCGACATTGGAATCACGGGAACATGGAGAGTCGCGAAACGTCTCGCCATGCATCCGGTGATCACGGACGAAGTCAGGGGAATATAGGGAGTCGCGAAACGTCTCGCCATGCATCCGGTGATCACGAACGAGATCGCGGGAACATGGAGGACCGTGGAGGACCCTTCATTCTATTGAGCGACACCAGACAGCAAGGGATTTGCAGTGATACAGAGCAGCACGGAGGATCCTATATTGTATCTAGAGAAACCGAGCCGAAAAGACGGAATGTAGTGATGGGGAATGGATTAACGTTCCACCATACCCCAAGGGAAGATGGAAAAGCTTGGGATCTAGAGAGGTGGGAACAAAGAGATGGAAGAAGAACTCCTCATAACTCACCTGTGCTTAGACGTAGGGCGCATAGTGGAGGTGAGAGGGGTGTGAGTGAACAACCTAGGACTGACGTACTGAGAGCTGAAATAAAAGCAAGACGGCTTGATGTAACGAGTTTAAAATCAGACTTGGATGAGATAATTGACGGCACAGTGGCAATAGAAAGGTTAGAGCTGTACGAACCGGATGAAATACTGTTTTTATCTAAGGATGTTACTCGGAAAGCAAGGGCAGCTCATGAAAAATTATCTGAATTGGCAGACAGGTATATGATAGACATGTCACGGACTAAAGCTTTACAGGCCAACCATAGGCTAAATTGCACGGATCAGGATCTAGATGAGCGTAGGACGATTGGGCTAAGAGTACACATAAGGGAACTAATCATGTGTATTAGGATATGGAGGGATCTGGATAGATGGGAGGAAAGATGGTCCAAGAGGGGGTCTGTCAGAAGGAGTACACTTGCGAAGTCCCAAGATGGAGAGCTAATGCGAATGGAAGCTTTCCCTTTGCGAGAAATCGCGAACAGAAACTACGTCCATGTGCCCTGGAGTAGGGGGGATTTAGCGGCATTTACTAATTCTTTCCCCAAGTTAAGAGAGAACCCCGTGGAGTGGTACAAGCAGGTAGAGAGGTTCGTGAAGATCTCTAAGGTACTGTGGATCGATTTGAACACCTTGTATTATATCGTAGTACCCGGAGATTTGTGGACGGCATGCAAGCTTAGTGTCGAATGGCCCGCTTGTGAGCCTCCGAGAGATGCCAGGACGAATGGTCCATCAAATAGAGTCATGGAAAAGTACGAGAGAGTAATAGCATGGTTAAAGGAGAAAGTGCCAGTGCAAGACATAGACTGGGTTAAGATAGATCGAACAACTCAGGAGCCTAAAGAGACAGTTCACGAGTTCTACGAGAGATTGCTGAAAGCCTTCAAACAGTATAGCGGGTTGGATGTCATGGATCCTAAAGACATAGGACAGTTTGTGTCGAAGTTTTTTCTAGGATTGAGACCAGACATAAGCCTAATGATTCAACAGCATTTGATTTGTTGGCAGAATAAACCTTTAGATGAGATCTTGAGGTATGCGAGGTACTGTAGCGACGAAATAGACTCAAAAGCAAAGAAACTTAAAGAAAAGCTGATGTTGGTGCAGATGCAATCAGCTGGAAAGGGTGGACAGCGGCAACAGGGAACAGGAACACCAGTAAAGAAACAGAATAATCAAAGCAGAGATGAGGAAGAAAGACCGAGACCGAGAATAGATATCGCGACACTGAAAAAGACAACGAGGTGCCATCAGTGTAACGAGGTGGGACATTGGAGACGCGAGTGTCCCTATAATGTCGAGACGGGGGAATTAGAACAGGAGGAGGATGAGGTTCAACCCAGCATGGTAAAGGGGACAGCAGTCCCGAAGGGAAAGTTTATCAAAGGGGGGAATCAGACTCCTCGAGCGCCGTTCCCTCAACCGCCTCGCATTACAAATGGAGGGAAAACCTATAGACAAATGCCATTGTTTGTAGGAGGAGAAGAATGCTACTACGTTGATCCTCTTACAGGGCAACGAGTGAATAGGGAAGAAGACTGTACTCTAGGAGCGGCCCTGGAAGTAGATCAGAGAGGACCGTACGTAGAGGCTGAAGTAGCTGGATGTCCTACGACCTTTTTGGTGGATACGGGGGCCACTCGATCCACGTTGAAATCAGCGGTAGTCCCGGGTCTGCCAATGTCGGGAGAGACGATTCAGGTGGTAGGAGTCGCAAACAGGAGGATGACGAATCCTCTGACAGAACCAGTATCAGTGAAGATAGGGAATTACAGTGATGAACATCAGTTTGTAATCTGTGATTCTAGCCCTGTGTGTCTGTTAGGAAGAGATCTGTTGTGTAAACTGAATTGCACAATACATTGCACACCTGAAGGAGTAGAAGTGCAGACGAACGATGAGGATGCCGATTTTAAGGTTGTAAACTCGCAGGAATGCGTGGAACTATATCCTACCCTAACAGTGGAGGAGCTTCCACAGGATTTGAGGGAGAAAGTGTCAGCTGAGGTGTGGGATTTTACTGGAGAAGAAATAGGATTGATCAAAGGGGTAGAACCAGTAAAGATCATGGTAAGACCCAATGCCGAGTATCCAAGAACACCACAATATAAGTTGACACCGGAGACGATTGCAGGAATAAAGCCTGTGATCGAATCCATGATTAAACAGGGAATACTGAAGGAGATCGTGGGAAGTCCATGTAACTCCCCGATTATGGGTTTGCAGAAGCCTAGTGGAAAATACAGAATAGTGCAGGACCTTCGAAAGATTAATAATATCATTGTTTCATGTTGTCCAGTGGTACCGAATCCATCAGTGATATTGTTTCAGATACCGTTCCAAGCTGAATGGTTCACCGTGATAGACTTATGCCAGGCTTTCTTTTCGATTCCTTTAGATGAGGAGAGCCAGTATTTGTTCGCTTTTAAGCTGGAAGATCGCGTTTTAACATGGTGTCGTATCCCTCAGGGGTATACAGAAAGCCCATCGATTTTTAACCAGCTGCTGAAGAAAAATCTTGAAAGTCTAGTACTGCCCAAGAACTCGGTTCTAGTCCAGTACATAGACGACCTCCTAGTTGCGTCAGAAACTGAGGAAGCTTGCAAAGTAGACACCATCACCTTGTTAAATCACTTGGCCGAGAACGGACACAAGGTGTCTCCAAGTAAATTGCAGTATTGTCTGACCGAAGTGCAATACTTGGGCCACAGGATTGAAAAGGGAAAACGGAAGGTGTCTCCAGACAGAATAGAGGCGATCATGAAAATGAACGCGCCTAAAACACAAAGAGAAGTCAGGATGTTTCTAGGCATGGTCGGTTATTGTCGGCAGTGGATAGCCAACTTTTCACTGAAGGCAAAACCTTTACTACAACTGACGCACAAAGGAGTGAGTGATCCGGTACCATGGGACAAAGATTGTTTGATGGCGTTTTTGCAGCTGAGGGAGGACTTATGTCGTGCCCCGGCTTTAGGAATGCCTGATTACACAAAACCATTCTTGCTTTACTGCTGCGAAAGAGAGGGTTGCGCTTTAGCAGTTTTGGCCCAGATACACGGAGATGCGCGTAGGCCAGTTGCTTATTTTTCGGCTACATTAGATCCAGTAGCCGCAGCGTTGCCCGGATGTCTCAAATCCGTAGCTGCAACGGATGTCAGCATTGAACGATGTGAAAGTGTGGTAATGGGACATCAGTTAGTGGTGTACGTACCACATTCTGTGGAATTGTTAATGACCAGGACTAAGACTCAGCATCTGACGAATAGCAGGCTCACACGCTACGAGCAAGTCATATTGGCTGCCGAGAATGTGACCCTAAAAAGATGCTCCGTCTTGAATCCTGCTACGTTGATGCCACTTCCAAATGATATTGATGATGAAATTTGTACAGATCATGACTGCCTTGATGTGACTGAACTATGCACCAAACCGAGACCAGATATCGTAGATGAGCCATTGACTGACCCCGATGAAATATTCTTTGTTGATGGTTCATGCGTAAGAGACGATATTGGTCAGCTGAGAGCAGCATATGCAGTTTGTACAATTACCAGAGTCGTGGAAGCCGCCTGCCTGGAAGGAGTACATTCCGCTCAGGTAGCTGAAATTATTGCTTTGACGCGTGCCTGTTTAGCAGGTAACAAAATTCGAGTCACCATATACACCGATAGCCAGTATGGTTTCGGGGTAGTTCACGACTATGGGCAGTTATGGTCTCAAAGAGGTTATATGACCTCCTCGGGTTCTCCTATTAGGAATGGAGAATTCGTGAGATTATTGTTAGAGGCATTGCAAGGTCCGTCAGCCATAGCAGTTGTCAAATGTGCCGCGCACACGAAGAACGTAGACTTTGTGTCGCAAGGCAACCGTTATGCTGATGAGGTAGCACGTTACTGTGCAGAACAAGGTTATTCTCACACCAATGTAGAAGTGGGGAGAATACAGGAAAGAACTGAATTGACAATGTTGTTAGACACTGTAGATACATGGGATGAGTTGAAATGTGTTCAGGAAAATGCACCAGATGATGAGAAAAAGGGCTGGGAGACAGCTGGATGTACAAAAAGTTAAATGAACTTTTGGATCTCTGCAGATGGGAGAGCAGTTTTACCAAACGAACTTGTTAGTCCAATGGCAAGGAAATTGCATGGATCAGCACACATAGGTAGAGATGCCATGGTGAGAGTATTCAGACAAACGTGGTTTAATCCGAAGTTTAGAGTAGCGGCAGAAGCAGTATGTCAGCGTTGTGCGATCTGTCAGCAACTAAACGTAGGAAAGAGAACACCAGTCACACTGACTCACATTGGGAGGTCTGGGGGGCCTTTCAATAGAATGCAGCTTGATTTCATCGAAATGCCTCAATGCAATAGACTCAGATACGTTTTAGTGATTGTCTGTATATTTTCTAGATGGGTTGAAGCTTACCCGACACGTAGGTGCGATACACTTACAGTAGCAAAATTGTTGCTTAGAGAGTTGATACCGAGGTTCGGGGTGCCATCCTCTTTGGAATCGGACAGAGGAACTCATTTCAATAGCGAAGTAGTGAAGATGCTATGTTCAGCTTTGAGTATTGACCAGAAGCTCCATTGCAGTTATCGACCAGAAGCTTCAGGGATTGTAGAACAAATCAACAGTACAATCAAGTCCAGACTTGCCAAAGTTTGTTCATCGACATCCCTGAATTGGCCTGATGCACTTCCATTGGTTCTTATGAGTATACGTAGCACACCAGATAGGAAAACAGGTCTGTCTCCACACGAGGTGCTAATGGGAAGAGCTATGAGATTGCCATCGGTCCCGACTGCAGCGCTATTGAACATCACAGACGATTTGATCTTGGACTACTGGAAGGGACTATCTGATGCCATTAATTCTGTGTCCCTCCAGGTCCAGGCTGCAGAGGTTCCATCAGCACAAGACTTGTGCCATGACCTGTGTCCAGGGGACTGGGTCCTGGTGAAGAAGCACGTCAGGAAGAACTGTCTAGACGTGCGCTGGCGAGGACCGTTCCAAGTCATACTAGTTACGAACACTGCAGTAAAGTGTGGAGGCTTGCCCAACTGGATACACGCCTCACACACCCGAAGAGTGCCAACAACTCTGGAAGAAACAGCTCCTCTCTCGGATGAGAATCCAGCGGAAAGCGGAGAAGCCACAGAGGGGGAAAGCCAAGCTGTAGAGGTGATCGAAGAGGCTGAGCCGGTGTCGGAGCAGGCCGACGACGGTCAGGACACCAGTGAGACCGAAGTCGTCTCAGAAGAAGAGAGTACCTGGGAGTTCGAATCAGATAACGAACAAGCTGTGAGTGATCAAGAGACAAGTCCAAGAACAAGGAGCAGGAGGGCAAGGAGTGACGAAGCTAGTTGGCCGGAGAGAAGAAGAAGGCCAAGCTTAAAAGCAAATCAAGAAAGAACCCTTGTCCCGATCTCTGAAGAGTCGGATCAAGAAGAAGAAACTACAGATTCAGGTTCTGAGAGTCCGAGAAGATCGAGAAGGGTACGTGTGCCCTGCAGAAGGTACGCCACCCCAGAGTGGACTTATCTAGCAGATGTCTTGGGGACAGAAATCTGGGAGAGTGAAAGAAGTGAAAGTGATCGATCTCGATCCATTTGTGGCAGTGGAGATATGGATGTTGACGCCTGGACTCGAGACTGAGGGGTTACTGACTTTCACACTTCCCATACCCCCATACCTAAGTCGGATCAAAGATCTAGTGCTAAATCGATTACAGTTTCCGACTTTTGGTCATCAAATACAAGAACAAGAAGAAAAAGTCATTCGTTTGGAATTATTGGAACATGTTATTAAAGCTGCAGGTACGAGAATAATTGTAGATGCATAAAGACTTTTGTGTTTAAGCTATAATGAAGATAACCTAGCGCCGAGTGGAAAGAAGAATAAAATTAGGGATTACATTTAGAGGACGGAGAAGGGTTAGGGTTGTCTATTACTGAAGATAAAAAGACATTGTTGTGAAAAAGAGACTTTGTTGATAAAGAGCACTTTACAGATTGAGAAAGCAAATAAAGCAAACCAAAGACTTGAAAAGAAACTTTTCTTCGCAAAGAAGGAGCTACGCTGTTTGATAACATGGAGAACGGCAACCCAAACCGAAAAGCAAAATGCATAATAGGTACACTAGTAGCAGTAGTAATTTTTCTCATTATTACAGTAGTTACCACATCGTACATGGTAGGACATGCAAGTGAAAAAGAGACAACAGATGTAAAGCCTGTAACAACTTTGAAACCTGCTCTTGTTGGGGAGAAGTAGGAGAGCAATGTCATCCGTGAAAAGACGTTACTGGCAAATGAAGCTCGTAGGTTACACGTAGACGAGTCACAGGGAAATTTTAGATCAAATGCATATGCCAAGCTATTGTATGAGTATATTGATGCCATGGAGGCCAAAGAATGCTATGTATGTATGCAATTGCCGGCTTCCGTAGATGAAGGCATCAGATACCATCATCTCCCACTGACTTATGGGATAACATGTAGTTTACTGCTCAGTATATTTTATGGTAGGGAAGGATTTGAGTACTACTTTTCAAATTATGATTCGGTACTGCCTGAAGTCCCGAATTATAAACAAATGAATAAGTGGGACTATTATAAAAAGGAAGATCGATTAGCCAAGTTCTTTCTTCCTTGGGATACACTAGATACTTCATATGCACGCAGAAATAATCTGACTTGCAAAGTGTCAGAGGTAGAGAAAAAGTTCATAGGACAAGTAGATGACCGATACAGAAGGCAGAAGATTCTAAAAATGTCAGGACAGTGGAAAACAGATTGGACCGAAGAGGAAAAAGCACACAAGAAGAAGGGTAGCAATGGTCCAATAGCTTTGGATAGAACGCAGAAAGGAAAGTTATGTTTAACTTGAAGCAAGACGTATTATGAGAGTGTATTTGTAGGTGAAGTAAATTGCGAACATGCTTTTAGGTTACTTTACTATACGAAAGATTTCATGAAAGGGATGCAAGCGATTCCAAATGTATATTTTGTATGTGGAAGAAATGCCTATGTAAAACTGCCTGACAATTGGTATGGTTCATGTTACTTGGCAATTGTCTTCCCCAAAATATATCATGCAAAGGATTTAGCGATCATAGAAGGAAAGGCTTCGACAAGAGCGAAAAGGGAAGTAGGAGATGCAGAAGTAGTTGGAGACATTTTTGGAGCGATGCTTCCTATGTTAGGTTTAATACTTAACGATGTTAAGATCAGGAGACTAGCTACAGTTGTAGATAGATTATCTGCAAGTACTGCAAGGTCATTGATGCTAGTTGAAGGAGAGATGCAGTCGATTAGAGCAATGGTTCTTCAGAACCGACTTGTTTTAGATGTACTGCTAGCAAAAGAGGGCGGAGTCTGCAAGGCTTTGAAGGTCCAGGAATGTTGTACTTACATTCCAGACAATTCAAAACCACTTGAGAAAGTCATACAAAACATTACACAGATACATAAAGAAATCGAAGATTTATCAAAAACAAATGTTTGGGAGAAAGTAGGTCATGGAGTAGGAAAGGTTGGAAGTTGGTTTGCCAACCTTGGTAAAAGCATTGTGTGGTATATATTAAAACCTGTATTGATAGTATTGATTTGCATAATCACATTATTAGGGTTAGTGAAATTGTACAAATGGTATAGGTCGAACCGGTTACAAAGATCCATGAGAGAGCAAGAAAGGAGATTAGCTGCTTTACAAGATCAACAGTACAAGAGTTTAAGAGCTCTCGAAACGATAAAAAGAGGGAATATTGTAACTAGTTCTGTGTAAGGGTGTTATTCAAATTGCATTTAGTGATGACCCCTAGAGGTCATCAAAGGGGGGAACTGAGAGAGCGCAATTTGAATAAAAGGTGTATCCGGACCATATTCACAAGCATATCGCATAAACGTGAATCTATAACGTGAAGTTAACACTTGTAGTATAAAGTTAGCCGATGTAACATGAGCAATAGGAAATGTATCTATTCTATAAAGTGTATTAGAATTAGAGAAGCCTGTATACATAGTGGGCTAATGTAGAAATGTATAGAAATGCTTACGAATAAGAAGAACGTGCAAAGTAGAATTCATGTAAGTGTGTAATCATGAAACGGAGAAAACGGCGAAACATAAAGTGACGAAATTGTAGAGAATGTATAGCACGATGTAAGCACGAGAAAATAAATGTTGCGTTATATGTAGAATGTATTCACTTATAATCATTGCTTTGCTAAATTCGATTATATATAAATGTGTGTTAAAGGTTATACTGTGTAGAAAGCTTTTTGTAGGAATGTTAGAAAAGGTTTGGTCATATGTGATTTTAACCTAACTGACCAAGAGTTCGCAGGAGTGTAGTCTGCTGTATGTAATTTAGTGGGCTCACAGGAGTCATGAATAGCCTTGATCTGATGTGCGAGACAAGAGTCAAAGGTCTTGCTAGATTTAAGGTGACAATGCTGGACGAAGTTTATGGCCTAAACGTGATAAGAGATGCTTGGAATTTGAGTCTTGTTTAGAAACGACCGTTCACAGGACCAACTAAGGTTACGAATACAGTCGTAAAGAGTAGAGTTCTGCTGAGGTGATAGGCTTTTGCTCCGAAAGTGTCAATTGGAATGTCAAATGAAGTCACCAGCAAGAAGACGAAGATGGCGTCTAAGGAGAAGGGTCAACTTAACGGACGACGCGAAGAGATGAAGCCATGGAAAGAGCTAGAAATGACATCATGGGGAAAGTACGTGGTGGGCGTCGAAGGGGCGTTCCACCCATACTGTGATTGTGTATTTTAGGGACAGCACCCTGGGGAGGAGAAGTTAGGAGCGAGCGCTGAGAGAGATCAGAGCGCAAGAGAGCAGTAGGCCGAGGACCCTTAGAGAGCGGATGGGTAGGCAGAGAGGGTACTGCTTCTCAACATAAGTTACCATTAGGGGTTAAGAGAGTTTGAACTTCTTTGGAAGTCAAACTGCTGACACCTTTTTAGGTAAGGAATTTGCGAAGTAGGGATGTCACTTAGTACAGAGTAGGGACAGAATTAACTTGTTTATTCTTTTTGTAGATGACGCAACGGAACCACATTGTGTCGATGCTTTTTAATCTGCTGATTCTTGAATTAACTTTAATTGTATTCTTTTGTAGACTGAGGTTCTTTAGGGAATTTATGTTCCTTCTAGTTCCTGTATACCTATTGAATCTTATCCTGAGAGGATTGTATATGCACTTAATTCTGATTTTATATTAAACTTTTTAAACTTCACCAGTCGTAAGTGGTCCTTCAGAGTTGCGTCAGTTTATGGGGTTTATTTAACCTATGCGGGGTTTGTCTTTTACTCAATGACAGAAAACAATCGATCCAAATAGATGAATGAGATAAGTATCTAAGTGATCAAAAAGGGTATCAAAATCTCATTCCCCGCACCGGGGCAATTTGCTTTACAACCCAAGCTATTATTGCTATTACCACAATCGTTGAAACAAAGACCACAGCACCAAGAATCTTCTTATTTCTTGCCATATTAGATGCCATAGTCTCGGAACAAAATAATTAAAACAAAGCTAAAAACGAAAATGAGTGCTGAGCCTCGAGGTAGCCGTTGGTGTCTTCTTCGAGATTCAAGACGGGTGTCTCTACACTAGACAGACCTGATCCCCCCCCCTTGATATTCTCTGCATCCGTTTTCACAAACATCAAGGCGGTAACTTAACCAGTCTCGCACATAAAAGCTGCTTTTCTTGATCGCAGATTGTACATCGCTGCACCAGAAACTGTGTGATCCGGGAGGGCTTCCTCAAATTCGCTAGGCGTGGTGGCTGGACTCTTTTCCGCATCCAAGATGTCTCGATAATCAGACAACGCAGCAGGTTTCACCAGGTCTGGAGAAACGCAGCGGCAGTGCGAGGAATGCACCCACCGCTTCTTGTTCATGACTCGTACTGCTGTTCAGGTCGCTAGCAACACCTGCTCTGGCCCACGCCACCTCGGCTCTAGACTGCTGGATCTCTCAAATGATCGGACCATTACATGGTCCCCAGGTCGGAGATTATGAGCCTCGCCCATGGATTTGTCCGGAAGAGCCTCTCGAACCTGCTGGTGAATGGGAAACAAATCATTTGTTAATCGTGCCAAATAATCGTTCATCATTATACATGGCACATCATGCACTGGGCGGGGCTTAGGGACTCCCCAAATATTCATTGGACTTCCGAACACCACCTCATATGGTGTGAGGCCAGATCAGGAGTGTGGCACTGATCTAATAGATAGCAATGCTAAGGGCAAGGCGTCCGGCCATTTCAAGGACGTAGAGGCCACGATCTTTGCTAGTTTCAGTTTCAAAGTGGCATTGTACCTTTCCACCAAACCTGCTGACTGCAGGTGAAACACAGCATGACATTTTTGTTTTATCCCCAATCCCTTAAGGACATACTCCACGATCTTCCCCACAAAATGGGGCCCATTGTCGCTCCACAAAAATTTACAAACACCGTACCTTGGGAAGTACTCTTTGAGCAACACCTTAGCTGTTGTCAACGCTGTATTGTCCTTCGTGGGGTAGGCCTCTATCCATTTACTGAAGGCACACACCACCACCAGGACATACTTCAGGTTATTACAGCGCTCAAGCTGGATGTAATCCATCTGTAGCACTTCGAATGGTGCAGTCCGTGGAGCGAACCCTCCTCTAGGAGTATGAGTTCCCTTGGCAGGATTATGCTGTAAGCATATCAAGCAAGTTTGAACCACTCTTTTGGCCGTGCTGGCAATCTCAGGATGCTCCCAAACTCGTGTAAGCAATTTAGTAATTGCAAGAGCTCCAACATGTGCCAGCCCATGTGTCATTTGAACCATTGCTTGCAAATAAGCAGCAGGCAATTTCCATTTCTCCATATTCTTGCTACGCCAACAGCCCTCATCATCCAGCACTCCCTCTGTAGCCCAGCTTAAGTTCTGCTTCAGAGGCTGATTTCTGTATGTCTACTATTTATTCTCTGACATCATGCCATCTCTCAGCCTGCGATTTTACCACATACATGGGAGAGACATTCTTAAACATTGCAGTCTCTCTGGCTGTGTAATCGGCAAAAGCATTTCCCTTGCCTATTTTGTCTGTCACCTTTTTATGTGGGCTACATTTAACTATTGCTACTTTCTTTGGACATATCAATGCATTCAGGAGATTGCGTACTAAATCTCCATGCATGATTTGCGACCCATGTGAAGTCAAAAATCCTCGCTCCTTCCAGAGTAGGCCAAAATCGTGCACTACTCCAAAAGCATAGCGACTGTTGGTGTAAATGTTCACACGTAATCCAGCACTTAGCTCACAGGCTTTCATTAGAGCTATCAGTTTGGCTGCTTGGGTCGACTTTTGAGGGATACGAGCTGTTTCTACTACTGTCCTAAGTGTCGTGATTGCATACGCTGCAGAAGTTGTACCATCTGGCAACTTCAATCATGACCCATCAACTCATAGTTCCCCATCTACATCTGGAAGTGGCGTATCTTGTAAATCAATACGGCCCTTTGTCTGTTCTTCAGTTAGAAAAACACAATCATGTTGTTCTTCCTCCTGAGACTCAGAAACAGGATATGGCAGTAAAGTAGCAGGGTTCAAAGTGGCGCACCTTTTCAGAGTAATATTTATTTATTTATTTATGCGATTTTTAAAGCGCTGCAATTACCCATAGGTGTCTCGGCGCCTACAGCGTTAACTCATATCCTGTTAAACGAGAGCTAGTTAGATGCTGTGTTTTCGTTTGGTTCAATAAGACGTCTACCGCATGGGGCACTAACACCAACAATTTGTGCAACAAAACTATTCCCTCACTCTGCCGTATAGACACTGCTGTTGCTGCAACTGCTCGAAAACACCCAGGTAATCCTCGTGCTATGGGATCGCGTACTGCTGAGAAGTACGCACAAGGTCGTTGTTTATCTCCGTGTGTCTGCACTACAACTGACAATGCACATCCATCCTTCTCGTGTAAATACAATGTAAAAATCTTTGTGTAATCTGGGGTACCTAACACTGGTGCAGAGCAGAGAGTCTGTCTCAAATGTTCAAAAGCACTCTGGCATTCATCTGTCCATTCAAGGGGAGTCGGTGTATTTTTGGACAACAAAGTTAACAAAGGTTTTATAATGTATGAAAATCCCAATATCCACTGTCTGCAAAAGGATGTCAACCCTATAAAAGCATGAACATCTTTCTGAGTGGAGGGAACTGGTGTGTTTAGAATTGTTTGGATTCAATCTGATGTCAGCGCACGCCCCTCCTTAGACAGAAGATGACCGAGGTAGGTCACCTTCGGTCTACAATATTGTAATTTCTTTCGTGACACTTTGTTATTATGCTTGGCAAGGAAAGAAAGCAGGGAGAGTGCTCTCCTCACATTGCTCTGGTATATCTGCCGCTAACAAAATATCATCAACATATTGAATAAGAGTGACTCCAGACAGTAACTTAAAGGAATCAAGCTGTCTTTTCAAGGCCTGACTGTAAATGCTGGGACTCTCTGTATAGCCTTGAGGAACTCTACGGAATCTATATAATCTATTATTCAGAGTAAAGCCTAAAAGGTATCAGCTATCAGGGTGAATGGGAATCGAAAAGAAAGCATTCTTCAAATCGATAACTGAGAAGGTGGTGGCCGTGGGTGGAACCAAAGTAAGTAAAGTAGTGATATCGGACACCACAGGATATTGGGGCACTACAATTTTGTTGACTTCTCTCAGGTCAATGATAAAACAGTAAACCCTAGCATCTGTATCTTTCTTCAGGATCGGAAGAATAGGGCTGTTGCAAATATTATAGGGAACTTCTTCCACTACTCCTACAGTAATCAAGCCATTTATAATATGGGTCAAAGCAACTTCACCTTCTCTAGATATTTTGGATTGCGGTACACGTGGCAAAAGCACTCCCTCCTTAACCGTGATATGGACAGGGGGATAATCATTTGTCAGACATCAGTATCAGAAGTAGCCCACAAAGCACTTGGAAGGGAGGCTAGGGCATCGGCTTCCTGAAGGAGGCACGATCTCTCAAACGCTAGGTAATTCTCATTCAAAATAACCCGCACCCCTTCGGGGGCGCAGTGTCTAGTCGCTCGAAAATGTTTGAGCATATCAAGGCCCACAATATTATCTGGTGTATTTGGGGACAATAAAAATGGACATGGTGCAGTAAATTTATCAATGTGGAATGGGAGAGGCTGAGACAATGGGCTAAGGGAAGGTGTTCCATCGAACCCTATCGATGTAATCGTTTCGTCAGACAGGGGAGCCCTTGGAACCAATTGTTTGGACAGAGCTCTACGTGTGGCTCCTGTATCGACCAGAAACTGATCAGTAGAGCCCAAAACATGTGCTGAAATATATGGACCCCTTTGATCTACTAGTATTTCAACCGATTCCATACCCCATCCTATGCAATCCTATGCATAAATAGCATCCTGCAACTCAGGAGACTCACCCTCGACTATCTGATATTGATTCCGTCGATCAAAAGTATTATAGTCAGTCTGACCACGACCCCTAGCTTCAAACCTACCGCGATCATTCGCTCCTCCCCTAGGACCGGAATAATCATTCCGAAACCTGTTATTTCCTTGACCACGCTGATTGCGCTGCTCTCGAAGCACGGGGCAATCTGCGAGCCAATGCCCGAACTGCTTACAATAAGCACACTGATCTGCAGAAATATCAGCGCGGGCAGAAGGCGTACCATATGATCTCCGTCTTCCTCTATCATTCCCTCTCTGCTGCGAGCCATAAACCGGCGCTAGCATCACCTTCGTTTTTAAGTCTTTCATCTTCTTATCCTCACTCTCTTTAGCTTCTATCTCCTGTCGTTCATAGTACTGAGCCATTGTGAGGAGGGAAGCAGGAGTTGCAGTGGTCCATGAACTTTCACTAGCCTTCAAATGTTTCGCAATCTCTGGTAGGCGATTAGCCACATACTTATCAACAAACAAATGCCTACCCGTGTCTTCTGTTAATGATTGCCCACTATAATCACGAAAAGCTTCCTTGAAGCGTGTAAAGAAATCGGAAACCGACTCCTCGGACTTCTGTTCACAAGAAGCAAACACCGTCCAATCAATCTTTTTGGGGGGAATGAGCAATTTTAATTTATTCAAAACAGCCACAGGGAGGTCTAAAATCAATTGGCATGGTTTACACGCAGGCTCTCTTTCTAAATCCGCTTGTTCTATGCGCTTCCAATCTGCCCCTAAAATCGCTCGATCATCTACCTTACGAATTGCCC
Source organism: Lissotriton vulgaris (assembly GCF_964263255.1). Taxonomy (NCBI): domain Eukaryota; kingdom Metazoa; phylum Chordata; class Amphibia; order Caudata; family Salamandridae; genus Lissotriton; species Lissotriton vulgaris. The sequence continues at coordinate 995,242,788 of NC_141698.1, forward strand.
TCCACATATCAGGAGGTAATATTAAACCAAAGAAAAGGTCAATATCAACTAAAGTCATAACACACGAGCTAATAGCCCCATCAACTTCCTCATAGAAAGCCGCCATATTTTTACGCGGGTCAGGCAAAGCTTTTTTAAGAGCCATAACATCCGCCCCATTCCAGGGAGTGTAAACCCAGTTATATATAAAATAACCCTTTGCATCTACAGATCTTTTATCATCATCTGTACCGTTACCCTTAGGAGAAGCATGCAAAGGTGTGGCTTCCCGCATAGGCATGACATGGACCGCATTAATCTTATCTGATCCGAAGATAGGACACTCCCTGTTCTCAACCGCCGCTCCAGGCACAGGCGAAGCCTCTTTCTTTTTCAGCTCCCGTAATCGAGTCGCCTCGTCCCGCAATCTAAGTAAACGCTGAAAGAGGTCATCTGCATCTGCAAGAATAAAAACACTATTACGCAAATTAGCATATTCAACACTGATATCCTTATGTTCTAAGTCAGGTGAATAATTTCTGAAGTGTTCAATAACTTCCTGAGCAAAATGCTCCAGGAAATACAACGGCTCTTTTTCAGGCCAAGACTTTATAGAACTAGTAACATCAGTAGCAGGAATATAAGCAACATTAATTTTAGAAGCCATAGAACGTAAGCCCGCAGTTCGAGAAGCAGGAATCATGGAACGAGTGTCCCTCTTTTTATCTCTGTCATCGTGAGAACCAGAATCATCGTCCTGAGCCGTAGGTAGGGCATATGGAGGCGGAGAGCGATCTAATAGAGAAAAATCATCAGGAGCATTATAAAGGACAGGATAGAGAGAACGTTGAATAGGAAACTGACCATTAACTTGCAAATTACGTTCTCTGGTCTCCCTCTCGCTCTGTTCCTGTACTTCCTTATCTTGTAGCTGTAAAGCCTTAACATGGCAGCTTTTTGCTGTTCTTTATCCGCCAAGGCTTGTTCACGCTTCATTCGTTCACATACCGCTTTCTCCCACATACGCACACAATCAAACATATCCTGTCTAGACCTGCGCTGAAACAAACACTGCTCCACATACTGAACCTTTCGTAAATCAAATGACCCACATAGTGGCCATTGCAATTCAGAGTTGTTTTTTGTGAATCGGTGCCACAACAAACTATACATTATAGGGGGAAGGCCAAATTTTATATACATTTCTCGATTAGGTGTTCCCTCTGGGGGAGCCGGCTGAGACATATGTAATCGATAACTAGTACTGTTTCCAAGACAGCACATCCCTCGGAGCGTGCTGAAAACAGGCATGTCAGGAATATCACAAAACATGATTCTTAATACAAAATGGCACTTAAAGTATTTTACACACGGTGTGCCGTTCAAATAAACACAAACACAGAGAAATATCTCTACATTACCTGCCTTTGTGGGGTGCACTCCACATATAATACAAATCATAGGACCAAATGTTAGCTAACTAAAACAAATCCAAAAAAAAACAGTGTCAGTAGACTACCTTACCAATCAGAAGCTTACCAAATATTTAAAATATCCAGGTTCCAACTGCCAAGTTCTCAAACCGATCAAACAATCACTTCAAGACAACCCAACGATCAGGATCTCAGTCGAGGACCGGCGCCACCTGGAAGGTCAGATCGGGTGAAAAGGGAAAATGCCGTAGGTGCCAAGACTCGGGTCACTCGATAGCAGCGATAGCGTCCAGGGCGAGTTTCCAGTCCTTCGTCACAACCAATCCTTCGGGCATCCGAGTCACCGATGAATCCCTATGTTCGGGCGCCAATTTTGTGGTATTAGGTTCTGGCAGACCTACATACTCTGCGTACTTGGGATACCTTAAAACAGAAGTTGGCACGGACACTGGAATGCAAAAAGACAAGTTTATTAATACCCCATGGTACATTCAAACACTACCCTTCGGCAATGCAAGAGGTAGCACACCGAACATCGAGCATGTGGCCTTTTTATACAGATACAGAAGTTTGAAAATGGGCGGTACACACATTTGAACAATTTCAGGTACATATAAGGGCATTTTTGGAGCACAGCCAACTTGTGGGAGGGGCTTAGCACTACTGGTCAGTTTAAGGAACATTCCTGGGCAGTGACCGATCGTTGACCCCAGGGGCCTAAGAGCGCATGTGCAGGCTTGAACAACAATAAAAAGTAGCCTGTTACCGGGCAGACCAGGTGGTCATTGGCAGAGAAGAAGGAAGAAAGGGCATGCTGACCACGAGGCAGCCCATTCACCTAAAATGGAGGTCAGGAATACAAAATGGCCTCCAGAATATGGTCAAGTTAACAGGGGAAAACCTGTGTAGCTGAAGCAAATGCTAACCCAATCACTGTCAAAATACGACACTGCCTCCATCAAAGGTAATGCCAAGGTATCTTGAAAACAGAGAGGTGTCCGTGGGGAGTTCCAAATTGGAGCTTTAGCACTATAATATGTAATTCCCATTACTTTTGTGACCTGTATCCATATTTTACAATCTGAAATTAGTACTTCAAACAACTTTTAAAAAAAAATGTTTGCGATTCCCGAACCTATATAGATAAAATGTTCCTTCTTCTGCTAGGTTTTGCGTTAGGGCCCTTAAATATGCTGGGATGTCATTAGAGTCCAGTAATAATTTCCTTATGTTCTTTAATGCAAAAGCCCAGTAGTATAATTGAAAATCCGGCAATGCCGCAATCTACCTTTTTCTTTGTGAGCTTTTTTCACGCAATTCTGATCCTCCTACACCTCCGGATGAAACTACTCAACTCACTCTGTAATTTTGTAAACCATTCTGGCTTAAAATGCAGCGGAAGGGAGTTAAAAAGAATGAGAATTTCGGCAAAATCAAAATTTTTACGAGATTGGTTCTTCCCAGAATGGATATATAGATCGCAGCCCAACGATGCAAGAGGCTTTTAGTTTCTTTCAAACGCTTGCTGAAATTTATATATGCCATCTCATCTAGGTTTTTAACCACCTGGATTCCTAAATATCTTATTTCTTTCTTTCCTGAGAGGGAACTTATTGGTTCATTCCAGGACATGAATTCAGTTTTATCTTCATGCACCAGATAACCTAGTGTAAATTATTACATCATCAGCGTATAAAGCTGCCTTCGTGGTCCATGTAAGGTATTGAAAGGGGAAAATTCTCTGCTCTGTTCTTAATCTTCTCACAAAGGTTCTATGTATAGATTAAAGAGCAATGGGGACAACAGACATCCTTGCCTCCTGCCTCTCCTTATGGCAAAGGATGAAGTTAGTGAGCCGTTAACCAGTATCCTTGCTATTCGGGGCTTGATAGATATTTTTCATTGCCCTAAGAAAATGTCCCCCTAATCCGTTTCCCTCCATTACCTGGTACAAATACGGCAAGCTGACTCTGTTGAAAGCTTTAGCTGCATCAACCATTATTACAGTTAGAGGAGTTCCTGACACCAAAGCCACATCAATTACACCTACTAAGTTGTGGGTAAGTTCTGCCAGTTGCCTTCCCCTCATGAAACGCTTCTGATTTTCGTGTATTATATTTCCTAGGACCCAATCCAATCTTTTGGCAAGAATCTGTGCGAACACCTTGCAATCTGAAGTTAGCAAGGGTACTGGACTATATACCTCGCATTTAGTCAAATCCTTATTTGGTTTAGGTATTAATGTTATTATCACCTCATTCCATGAGAGCGGCAAAGGAAGATGTTCCATATAAATCCCATTTACTAACTTTAGTAGGTGTGGGATGAGTTCCACCCTCAGAACCTTATATATTTCATTTGGTAACCCATCCAAGACAGGTGCCTTCCCATTCTGACAGTTATTTATGATCTATCTATTTCTTACTTTGTGATGTTCTGATTTATGATGGTATTTTGGTCTACCCTCCAACTGGGAAAGTTGTCTAGTTGTAACCATCCCTTAATCTAACTTAGTGTTGCTGCTGTATCCTCTGTATATACTTCTTGAAAAATACCTAAACAGGTCTCCCCAATAGCTCAATTCTCTATACATATCTCTTTGTTCATATTATTTACTCCATCTATGATTTCATTTCTGATGTCAGCTTGCTAGCCTTCCACCTCTTCTGTACTATCCCCTCAAGGTACTCTGCTAGCGAGACCTTAGCCACCCTCTGTGTATTTTGTAGCTCCCAGACTTTGATAGGGTTCATAAAGGCCTCTAACCCCTCCTGAATTTCCTTGATATTATATTCGAGGTTTGTAAGTTTATCCCTGGCTAATTTTTTTATATGCTGCTATACCTATTAGCTTACTGCAGATACAAGCTTTATAAGCATCCCACACAATGTGTCCCCCCAGGCCTGAATATTCATTAAGGTTAAAAAATTCAATCGTAATGGTCCTTAAATAATCTGACATCCTTATCTTCCAAGAGAGTCCTATCTAAAGTCCATCTGACCTGGGCTGAGGGAGTACCTAGAGAGATCTCTAATTGTATTGAGGGGTAATCAGATAAATGTATTGGCTTGTGTGTTATTTTACTGATGTTCCTGTTTAATTTCTAGAAGCATGTAAATATTTTTTATTCTGAAATGTATATTCTCTTTTTTGTCCCTCTTTTAACCTCCAGGGATCTACTAAGCCTACGTTTTTAATTAGCTGATGTAGACCTTCTCTCATTTTTGGAGAATGCATTATAGATTTAAAAGTGGATTTATCGAATGCAGTGTCTAATAGCGGGTTAAAATCTCCCCTTATTATTAAATATCTTGTTCCCAGTAATTGTTTATACACCTCCTCAAGTGGGGAGGGATTTTCTCTCTCGGGTAGGTCACTTCCCCACCGCTGCTTTTCTCCCTCGGGTAGGTCACTTCCCCACCGCTGCTGCTCCGCCTGCCAGTCTTTTTGCTCCCCCCTCCAGATCGACGCTCTCCTACCCTGTTCGAGCGCCGCCTGGACTGCCTGCGCCTGGTTTGAGTGCCCCCGTGTGCCTGCCTGCCCCTTCCTCTTTTTCTGCACCCCTGCCTGAGTGCCCGTGTGCCTGCCTGCCCAATTCTCCTTTCTGTACCCCTGCCTGAGTGCCCGTGTGCCTGCCTGCCCCATTATCTATTGGTACCCCCGTGTGAGTTGCTTCGCCCGCCGGGCTCCTCAGCTCCGTTCTACCGCCGCTGCCTCCCGTGCGGCCCCGCCCCCCACCACGCATTGGATTCTTTCCTCCCGCCTCCCAGCTGACCCCTCCTCCCCTCTTATGACGCCCCCGGAGCGACCGCGCGCAGCGGATGCGCGCAGCGGGGGCGCCGATTGTGCCCCGAAGGCGCGCCAAAGGCAAGCCCATCTGCGCCCGTCTGCGCCTGGACCGCGCCCAGTGACAGGACACCGGGTCCCCACCGCTGCAAGACGACCCGACAGACCTACGATGCCACCACCCTCTACGCACTCAATGCCGGCCGTAATCCCGCCTGCTGCGGGTTGCCCCGAAACGCATTCACTGACCCTTCACCTGCAGAACCTGCAAGTTCACCTGCCTCTGAACCTTCACCGCACCCGCCAAGCCAAGCACCAGCAGCAACCTCAAGTGCATCATGCTCAACACCCACTCCGTCCACACACACGCCGTGGAACTCTGGAACCTCCTCGACACAACATCACCAGACATCGCCTTCCTCACGGAAACCTGGATGAACGCCTCCTCAGCGCCCGACATCGCCATCGCTATCCCGGACGGGTACAAGATCATCAGGAGGGACCGCGTCAACCAGACCGGAGGAGGCATCGCCATCGTCCACAAGAACACCATCCGCATCACGACGGACTCCAACGGCACCTTCGCCGCCGCCGAGCACCTTCGCTTCCAGATTTACACCGACCCAAAGACGACCCTCAGAGGCACCCTCATCTACAGACCCCCGGGACCACAATTCAGCGAAGACATCACGGACTTCCTCAGCCCACACGCCCTCCCCTCCGCCGACTACATCCTCCTAGGGACCTTAACTTCCACCTGGAGAACAACAAGGACCTCAACACCGCCACCCTGCTGGACAACCTCGCCAACCTCGGACTCAAGCAACTGGTCAACACCTCCACCCACTACGCTGGCCACACGCTTGATCCCGTCTTCTCATCCAGCAAGCACATCACCTTCAGCCACTCCACCGGACTCCACTGGATCGACCACAGCTGCGTCCACTTCAGCTTCAGAAGAACCACAACCCACCACCACCCGCAACAGGTTCCTCACAGAAGCTGGAGCAAGATCACCGCCGACCAGCTCACCACCTCCCTCAGCCAGAACCCACCCGCCAGCACAACGGACCCCAACCAAGCAGCCCGCAACTTCACGCAGTGGCTGACCGCCTGCGCCGACGACCTCGCACCACTGAAGAACCCTCCCAGCAGACTCAGAAGCAAGAAGGCCTCCTGGTTCACCGAACAACTCAAGGACTCCAAGAAGACCTGCCGCACCCTCGAGAAAGCCTGGCTCCTCGACCAGACCACTGACAACATGACCACCCTCAAACACGCCACCCGCAAGCACCACCAGCTCATCCGCACCACCAAGAAGAAATCACTGAAGGAACGACTGGACCACAACGCCCACGACAGCAAGGAACTCTTCACCATCATCAAGGAGTTCTCCAACCCCAGCACCGGCAACAACAACATCACTCCCTCACAAGATCTCTGTGACTCTCTCGCCTCGTTCTTCCACCACAAGATTGCTGACATCCACAACAGTTTAGGCGCACCATCCACGCACCCAACCGTCGAACCAACGCCCCCTACCGCCACCCTCCGCACCTGGACCACGGTGACCACCGAAGACACAGCCCGCACGATGAACACCATCCACTCCGGAACTCCGACCGACCCCTGCCCCCACCACGTCTTCAACAAGGCCCACTCCACCATCGCACCCCAACTCCGGGACATCCTCAACACCTCCCTCAACACCGCCACCTTCCCGGAGAGCTGGAAGCATGCCGAGCTCAGGGCCCTACTGAAGAAACCAACAGCTGACCCCACCGACCTCAAAAACTTCCGCCCCATCTCGCTCCTCCCTTTTCCTGCCAAAGTCATCGAGAAGATCGTCAACAGACAGCTTGCCACCTTCCTTGAGATGAACGGATCCCTCGACCCTTCGCAGTCAGGTTTCAGAACCAACCACAGCACCGAGACCGCCCTCATCGCAGCCACCGACGACATCCGAGCCCTGCTCGACAACGGGGAAACAGCGGCACTCATCCTCCTGGACCTCTCTGCAGCGTTCGACACGGTCTGCCACTGCACCCTAGTTGAACGCCTCAGCAACATCGGCATCCAAGAGAAGGCACTGGAGTGGATCATCTCGTTCCTCGCCGGTAGAACACAGAGAGTCCGCCTCCCCCCGTTTCGATCCGAGGCCACCAAAGTCATCTGCGGCGTTCCGCAAGGATCATCTCTCAGCCCCACCCTCTTCAACGTCTACATGAGACCTCTTGCTGCCATCGCACGCCAACACAACCTCAACATCATCTCCTACACCGATGACACCCAGCTGATCCTCTCCCTCACCAGAGACCCAGACACCGCCAGAACCAGCCTGCACGAAGGAATGAAAGACGTCGCCGAGTGGATGAAGAACAGCCGCCTGAAACTGAACTCAGACACGACGGAAGTCCTCATCCTGGGACCATCGCCCTCCGCCTGGGACGACTCCTGGTGACCCCCAGCCCTGGGCACCGCTCCCAAGCCAACAGACCACACACGCAACCTAGGCTTCATCCTGGACTCCTCCCTCTCGATGACCAGACAAGTCAACACCGTCTCCTCATCATGCTTTCACACCCTACGCATGCTTCGCAAGATCTTCCGATGGATCCCAACCGAAACCAGGAAGACGGTCACCTAGGCCCTCGTCACCAGCCGACTGGACTACCGAAACACCCTCTACGCCTGAACCACAGCCAAGCTACAGAAAAGACTCCAACCCATCCAGAACGCGTCCGCCCAACTCATCCTGGACATCCCCCGACGCAGCCACATCTCCGGCTACCTGAGGGACCTGCACTGGCTCCCTGTCAACAAGAAGATCACTTTCAGGCTCCTCACCCATGCACACAAGTCTCTCCACGACCTGGGCCCCAAGTACCTCAACGACCGCCTGACCTTCTACACGCCCACCCGCCAGCTACGGTCTACTAGCCTCGCCTTCACCGCCGTACCACGCATCCGAAGAGCCACCGCCGGTGGTAGATCCTTCTCCTACCTGGCGGCCAAGACATGGAACTCCCTCCCCATCCACCTTCGGCTAACCCAGGACCACCTCGCCTTCAGGAGACAACTCAAGACCTGGCTGTTCGAGCAGTAGCAGACCCCTTCCCCCAAGCGGCTTGAGACCCTTCCGGGTGAGTAGTGCGCTATACAAGTGTTATGATTGATTGATTGATTGATTGATTGATTGATTGATTGATTGATCAGATAAATGTATTGGCTAGTGATGTTCTTGTTTAATTTCTAGAAGCATGTAAATATTTTTTATTCTGAAATGTATATTCTCTTTTTTGTCCCTCTTTTAACCTCCAGGCATCTACTAAGCCTAAGTTTTTATTTAGCTGATATAGACCTTCTCTCATTTTTGGAGAATGCATTATAGATTTAAAAGTGGATTTATCGAAGGCAGTGTCTATAGTGTGTTAAAATCTCCCATTATTATTAAATATCTTGTTCCCAGTAATTGTTTATACACCTCCTCAAGTGGGGAGGGATTTTTTATATTGAGACCATAATATCGTACAAAAGTTTTCCCTACGATATATATTTTAATATTACAGATCAACCATCTTTCTCCTAACATTAAAAGTAGTGACCACAGAGATATATACATCCATCAAGTGCATTATAAACAGAAAGCACGGAAACATAAATCACACATATCAATATGTTGATCTATACATTATGCCAGCTCTTTATTTTCCAGCTTTTTTAGAGCTGGTATACCTTTTTATCCCTAAAATTCTATTCACATAACAATACAAGGCACAATATCTGTGGCTAAGGCCGTACTTTTGGTTGTTTTTATGTTATATTTTTAAACACTGTAAATATGTATAGATCAACATATTGATATATGTGAATTATGTTTTCCTGCTTTTTGTTTATAATGCACTTGATGGATGTATATATTGCTGTGGTCACTACTTTTAATGTTAGGAGAATTATGAGCTGTGTTTATGAACTGTCAGATATGTAACCCACTCATAATTATAATATGTAAAATAATAGCTATGTCCTATATCATTTTGTTTACAGTTCGTTAAGACGGTGACCTGATGAAGGCGACCTCGCTGAAACGCGCGTAGTCTCTACTACCGCCTTGCCATCATCATTTGTGTCTTATGTTTTATTCTGTACTGTGTACTTGTACTATAGAATGAGAAAATTGGCTCACCACGATTAAGTATTAATACAAGTCTGATCTTATATTGTAAAAATTATTATTTCTTTTCTATATATACAACAAACAATAATACATTTAAAAAATGATTGAAATCATGACCTTTTGTAATAAGGTATTTTTTAGGCCATAGCTTCTCTTGTGAAATATATATGTTTGGGTTTTATTAGATTGTCACAGCCTCCAACTATGCTATAGACCTTTCCCTACCAGTTTCTTTCCCTATGTATAGCTAGTCCAGTCACTATATAGGGGTCCCCTGCTTTCCAATTAAATAATGCTCATAGCCGGTCTATGAGGGGATGCTGCTCTGTTTTGTTTGAATGGTTCATGACCATCTCAAAAAATATTTGTTTTCCCCTCCTCTAACCCAGTTGACCTCATTTTAACTCACTGGACAGTTTTAGTATAGTTTTGTTCCATAATATATAGGTTCTCACTGCATGTTATAATCAGTTATTGAGCTGAATCTTTTGGCCTTAGCCAATCTATTAGGATAATTATCTATCATTCCCAACTACAACATGGCTAGCCTAAACACCTTTGGCTTCTCTGATGATGAGTTTATTGCCATGTTAGGGGAATCAACTAGGTTTGAACAGAGAGTAGGACCTAACAAAAATGACAATGCAGAGTTACTTAAATTGTTGTCTCCTAAAAAGAAAACCAAGAGAATAGAGGTACACGGTGACTATATGCTGCAATATTTACATGCGGGGATAATCCTACAAGGATTACAAATTAAAAACATACCTGGTTTATTTACGCACATCAAGGAATTTCTGGACAGATGGTCTCAAATAGCTAACCGCTGTTCCAGAGACCTCATGATGTTGATAGTGGAAACAGCAAAATAACTTTTGCTACAACTATTAAAAGAAATCGCTGAACTGGAAAATACTATATCCTCTTCAACTGCTGTAGATGATGCCAAAAAAGCACTTGCTGAAATAGGAACCGAATTAAGCTCCTATACAGATTACCTTACAAAACGAATAACGGATAAGTTACAAAAAGATATAAAATATTTTAGTCGTGAGCGCATTTATCCATACCTAAGTGACAGTTTCTATAAACATTCTGAGGATCTGGGTTACGACACCATGTCATACCAACAATCTACCAAACCTACCTATAAAAAAGTCACAACCGTCTCTGAAACATCAGACTCAGACAGTGATGGCAGCTTACATACACCAGGTCTAAGGGGCATGGGATATACCTCTCGATTCAATCAGGGTTACACTCCTTTTTTAGGGAGGCGCAACCAACAGAGAGGAAATTGGCGACCTCGCTATCAACCTCATTTCCGAGCCAATTATCAATCACTCGGTCAATACTAACCTCGAGCACACTATCAACACCAATATCAAGGCCCTCCACAAGTAAACCAGAACCAGTACCTAGAAACAAGAAATGCACAGTACTGGAGACAGTAAAACAGATTCCTATATTTAATCTCAGTACGTCATCTGTCAATAGTCCCACTTACTCTGTATTATCCAAAGGACTATCTTTTGTTCCTCATTCAGGAGTTAACAAGTTTGAACTATTCAACGACCTTATGGCTTTTTTTTCGTAAAATACGCCTTAAGTTCTTTTTTGATGAGAAAGAGTACATTCCAGAAGAGATAAATAAATCAGGTTTGGCACCAAAATCGACCTTCATGCCAACCACAGATCAGATAGCACCTGAGGCTAAAATATTTGAATAAGTGACATATCACAAACTTTTGCAGGCAACCAAATATATACCAAAGACCCCTTTTAATATCTCTGGGGATGAATATGAAGCATTGTGTGCATTACGTAATGACTCGAATATTACTATCAAAAGCTGCGATAAGGGTGGCGGGATCGCCATCCTAGATACTACCACCTATGTTGAGAAAATTTAAACCATGCTCTCGGACACTAAATTTTAATGCAAACTTGCTGTTAACCCTACTAGCAAGATAAAAACAAAGATCTCACGTTTGACAACTAAAGCTCTTCACCAAGGTATCATATGTGAAAAAGAGTTTCAATATCTCAACATTGACAATCCTAAATTGACTTGCCTCTACGGCACCCCAAAAATACATAAGGATGAGACCAATCCTCCCTTCAGGCCGATTGTATCCACAATAGGTTCTATTACTGAACCTATCTCCAAATATTTGGACGCCATTCTTCGTCCTTATATATACAACATCCCTGGATACATTAAAGATACATGTGAAGTCATCAACATGCTGGAAGGTATACCGTTTAACAACAACAGGCAATGGCTTGTGACATTGGATGTAGAGAGTCTATACTCCAATATACCTTATGAAGGTGCTCTTCTTGCAGTAGAATGGTTCATTGAAAAATATCATGTAGACTGCAACATTGAATTCATTCTTGCTTGTCTGGACATTGTCCTTAAAGAAAATATCTTTGAATTTCGAGGTGACCTCTTTAAACAATCAAAAGGAGTCAGTATGGGCGCATTGTGCCCCCCCCACAATTGCGAACATTTATGTAGCCCATTTCGAGGACAAATTTGTCTTTAATGAAGATGCACCCTTTTTCAAATCAGTTTTGAACTGGTCGCGATACATAGATGACGTCATCTTTATTTGGGATGACAATGAGGATAGGTTTTCTGATTTTACAGCATGGCTCAATCTATGTGATTCGAATCTTGTATTTACATCACACTACAGCAACTCTCATATTGACTTTTCGGATCTAACTATAAAACAGGATGGTGGCCAAATATATGTAGATCTTTACACCAAACCTAGTGCGCGCAACACTATCTTACATAATGGTAGTTTCCATCCTCAAAAAAACAGTATCCCTTTCGGACAATTTTTGCGCCTTCGGCATAATTGTACAAAACTTGCGGACTATGATATTGAATCCATTGAGATGAAGCAGAAATTTCTGCATCGAGGTTATCCTCACCGTGTCATTAGAGAGGCATATAAACGTGCGAGGTTTTATGACCGACAGCACTTACTTCAAGGTACCAACACCAAACAAAAGGAAGATAAACTAGTGTTTGTAACAAGGCATTCTGTTCTAAATGAGTACGTCCATCAGATTGTTTGTTCGAACTGGCACATATTGAACATACACAAAACCAGTAGCCCTATACCAAGACCGATGTTTGTGTACCGTAAAAATAAAAACATCAAAGATATTGTTGTCAGATCACGTATGCCTACTACCACAAAAACAGCTAGTTAATGAAGTATTGTTGGAAACTATCCAGTTGATGGAAACTTTAGATGCGGAATGTGCAAAATATGCCCTCTCACGATTGAAAGCGAATCTATTTGCTATAATGTACATACTATTAACAGTAAAGGAATAACAAACTGCAAAACGAAAAATGTTATATATCTTTTACTATGTCCATGTGAGAAAGCATATGTTGAAGAAACATTGCGCAGTCTGAATATCCGCCTAACTGAACACAGATCGGCGATCAGAACGAGTAAATTGAAATCTCCTATGGTTTCTCATTTTCTGGAATACAATCACTCAGAAAATGACATCAAATGGATTATCTAGAAGAAATCATCCCGCATCCTGGATTGTGCCCAGATAAAAAACACGAGGTATATTACATCTTCCTCCTAGATACTGTGAAATCAGGTTTAAATGCGGAAATACCATGGGAACAGGCTATTATCTGATTGCTATAGACGAACCTAAAGTCACTAACTGCGGCTGCAGTTAGACTTTATATCCACTAGGTTCATATTTTCTATACATACAACAGATGTGCCACTATATGAAATACTTTTTTACATTGCTTTTGCACTTCAATAGTTTGCACATATTAGATCTATGTATGCGTGATATGAAATGTGTTATGAAAACCCACTTATATCCTCAATTTTGTTTTTACTAACTATATGTTGCACTCCTTCATATATGTAATACTATCTTGTTCTGCATATAGTCTCTATGTTAAAGGAGTACTGGTACTCTTATATCTTCCTGTTTGTCGTTGTAAAATACCTT